>NW_017306432.1:1269831-1302715 GCF_000935625.1 Nanorana parkeri
CAGCTATAGAGGACTACAAATCCCAGCAATAATAAATTATTCTCCATTGCGCTGTATAATTTATTATTGCTGGGATTTGTAGTCCTCTATAGCTGTTGGTATTCTGCATTGCGTTGTATAATGATTATACGGCGGAATACAGAATACCACTGACCAGTTATAGAGGAACAACAAATCCCAGCAATAATACATTAAACAGGCTATTAGAAGGGGCAATGCCTTGAAAATTGAAGCAAGCCCAGAAGTGGCTCCTAAATTACCAAAGCAGCCCTGGGGAATGAAGGGATTTGAAGGTGGATCAGGAGGGGAAAACATAGTCAAGGGAACAGTTTGTCTAGAGCATTGAACTATGTATTGATTTGTGGGGGCGCTAATGAAAGACTTTCCCAAGGGCGCCTAATTTTTTACCCAAATAGAGCTTTCTTTTGCTGCTATTTGATAGCCGCTGGTTTTGATTTATTTATAAAAAAGATGTATATAAATTAAAAAAGACCAGAAATTGTGGGAAATCAATATTGTCAACTTTTTGTTATACAAAATATCAAATAAAATAAAATTTCTTCCTAAAATTAGGCCAAAATTTATTGTGCTAAATGTTTTTGGTAAAAAAATCCCAATAAGTATATACTAAGCAGTTTGTGTGAATTGGTAGGTACCAATTATAAGTCTTTTTAAAACATGGTTTTTATCCATATGCTGTCAAACAACAAAATCGGTATTGCTCAGGGTAAAGGATTGGTTTAGGAATGATATGGCTGGTATACAGTATATTTTTTTCAAACCTTGGTGTGTCTGCTAGATAAAGTCTTATAATTAAGTAGGCTGAACCCCCCCCCCCCCCGGAAAAAAAATTATCTAAGGCCCTGAGCGGGGCAGCACGTCATGACCGGCTGCCCAGCTTCCTGATTGGCCAGGAAGCCAGGCTGCCTTGCAGAGTTGTGAGGGAACGTGAAGCCCGTGTTCTTTCAGGATGTCGGCATTGGTATTTGGTATTGGCGAGTACTGAAAAAAATAATCGGTACTTGTACTTGATATCGAAAAATCAGTAAAAAAAATCAGCATCGGTGCTTCCCTAGAGAAAGTCTTTAGTAACTGAAATCAGCTTTGGGGTATTATATACTCATTATCAATGTCTTTGTTCTGCTTTATAAAATAATCCAATATGTTTTCTAAAAATGTAAACTATCAGCTGGCCAGTTATGAAAATGATACATGTATTTTTCCTCTAGGACCTGGATTAGCATTTTTGGCTTATCCTGAAGCCGTCACACAACTGCCTGTTTCTCCGCTATGGGCTATTCTTTTCTTTTCCATGTTGTTGATGCTTGGAATTGACAGTCAGGTATATTTTCTTTTACAATCATTTACATTAAAAACAAATCAATTGTTGTAATAAAAATGTTGGACCCTTACCCATATCTTTAAAAAACAACAAAGACACATTTAGAAATATTTAGTAATGAGAATCTACAAACACATACTCCTCGATAATTGACAGCTTTGTATTCTTTGCATACCTTATTTATTTTTTCTTCCCCAGTCTTCTGAGAGTGGCCATGTTTACTAAGGGCAGATTACTAGCTCTCCTATTACTTCCTGGATTTCTGGCACATGTGACTAGGGCATGTGATAATGCACATCATCTCAGGGGAGGAAAATGCCTTTCCCTGAGATCTCATGATTACAGATGAGATTTCCCAGCAATGCTCCGCTGATGACAAGGCAATCCCAGTGTGCATTGCTTTGCCAAACTGAAGTTATTTTGCCCTTTCAAAGCAGGAAGTGAATGCTCTGCAAGTATAAGTATTTCACAATCACAGCATTTTACACCTGACATGTCCATGGTATTATTAATCATTATACATAGAGGGATGCATTGGTATAATTAGATTTTTGAGTGTAAAGGTCCACTGTAAGTCATTCAAATTGTTTTTTTCAGCAGTTAAGCTTACCCTGTTCCTCCACCAATGTGTGAATTGGCAGACTTATAATGTCTAATGTAAACACAAAGTTGGTGCAATGGCAGGGGAGCAGGGTCTCCTGAGCTGATTAGTAACTGACTCAGACAACAATATTACTTCTGATGTGAACCTGTAGGGTAAATTGCTCTACAGGGCCTGTCACTACACAGGATAGCATGGTTTAAAACTAATTTACCTCTTGTTAAGAACATGTAAATATCTATGTTACCATATCCCAACCACAGATTCACTTTATGTAAATAGAGAGAAAAAAAGGAGAGGAGATTTTTAGACTTCGGCTCTTATGGGGAAAATAATAATAATTAAAGTTTTCAAACTTATGTGATTCTTCTTTCCAACTGAAAATCGTCAGCCTGGAGCTGTCTGCCACTGCCATAGACATACAATCCAGCAGACTGATCTAGCAAAAATTAGCCAGATTGTGTGATAATTAGGGAAGCACTCTGTGCCGATACCGAGTATTTGGGCTAGTACTCGTACTCGCGCAAATAGTCTGATACTTACCCTGATACCGGAACTTCTGGTCAGAGTGAGAGTGAGATGACAGTCCCATGAGGGAGCATGGAGCCACCCGGCTTCAATTGTTGCTAGGCAGCCTGACTTCCTGAAGAATCAGGAAGCCAGACAGCTTGTCATTGCCTGCCTTCCGGGTTCCTGATTGGCTAGAAAGCCAGCTTCACTTCTTGCTAGGCAGGCTGGCTTCCTGAAGAATCAGGAAGCCAGGCAGCATGCCATGACCCTCCTTCCGGGTTCTTGATTGGCTAGAAAGCAAGCTTCACTTGTTGCTAGGCAGTCTGAATTCCTGACCAAACATGATGTGCCACCCGGTTTCCTGATTGGTCATGAAGCCAGGCTACCATGCACTGTCACGAGGGAACGTGAAGCTGGTATTATTCGATAGAACACTGGCTTTTCAGGCAAGCAGTATTCGTTATCGGCGAGTACCGGAAGAAAAATATTGGTACTCGTACTCGATACTGAAAAACTGGTATTGGTGCATCCCTAGTGACAATTGTTCCATGTATATAACCGAGCACCATTTGTTTTATGTGCCGGGAGCGTTTTGAGGAGTATCAGGTATATTTTCTTTTACAATCATTTACATTAAAAACAAATCAATTGTTGTAATAAAAATGTTGGACCCTTACCCATATCTTTAAAAAACAACAAAGACACATTTAGAAATATTTAGTAATGAGAATCTACAAACACATACTCCTCGATAATTGACAGCTTTGTATTCTTTGCATACCTTATTTATTTTTTCTTCCCCAGTCTTCTGAGAGTGGCCATGTTTACTAAGGGCAGATTACTAGCTCTCCTATTACTTCCTGGATTTCTGGCACATGTGACTAGGGCATGTGATAATGCACATCATCTCAGGGGAGGAAAATGCCTTTCCCTGAGATCTCATGATTACAGATGAGATTTCCCAGCAATGCTCCGCTGATGACAAGGCAATCCCAGTGTGCATTGCTTTGCCAAACTGAAGTTATTTTGCCCTTTCAAAGCAGGAAGTGAATGCTCTGCAAGTATAAGTATTTCACAATCACAGCATTTTACACCTGACATGTCCATGGTATTATTAATCATTATACATAGAGGGATGCATTGGTATAATTAGATTTTTGAGTGTAAAGGTCCACTGTAAGTCATTCAAATTGTTTTTTTCAGCAGTTAAGCTTACCCTGTTCCTCCACCAATGTGTGAATTGGCAGACTTATAATGTCTAATGTAAACACAAAGTTGGTGCAATGGCAGGGGAGCAGGGTCTCCTGAGCTGATTAGTAACTGACTCAGACAACAATATTACTTCTGATGTGAACCTGTAGGGTAAATTGCTCTACAGGGCCTGTCACTACACAGGATAGCATGGTTTAAAACTAATTTACCTCTTGTTAAGAACATGTAAATATCTATGTTACCATATCCCAACCACAGATTCACTTTATGTAAATAGAGAGAAAAAAAGGAGAGGAGATTTTTAGACTTCGGCTCTTATGGGGAAAATAATAATAATTAAAGTTTTCAAACTTATGTGATTCTTCTTTCCAACTGAAAATCGTCAGCCTGGAGCTGTCTGCCACTGCCATAGACATACAATCCAGCAGACTGATCTAGCAAAAATTAGCCAGATTGTGTGATAATTAGGGAAGCACTCTGTGCCGATACCGAGTATTTGGGCTAGTACTCGTACTCGCGCAAATAGTCTGATACTTACCCTGATACCGGAACTTCTGGTCAGAGTGAGAGTGAGATGACAGTCCCATGAGGGAGCATGGAGCCACCCGGCTTCAATTGTTGCTAGGCAGCCTGACTTCCTGAAGAATCAGGAAGCCAGACAGCTTGTCATTGCCTGCCTTCCGGGTTCCTGATTGGCTAGAAAGCCAGCTTCACTTCTTGCTAGGCAGGCTGGCTTCCTGAAGAATCAGGAAGCCAGGCAGCATGCCATGACCCTCCTTCCGGGTTCTTGATTGGCTAGAAAGCAAGCTTCACTTGTTGCTAGGCAGTCTGAATTCCTGACCAAACATGATGTGCCACCCGGTTTCCTGATTGGTCATGAAGCCAGGCTACCATGCACTGTCACGAGGGAACGTGAAGCTGGTATTATTCGATAGAACACTGGCTTTTCAGGCAAGCAGTATTCGTTATCGGCGAGTACCGGAAGAAAAATATTGGTACTCGTACTCGATACTGAAAAACTGGTATTGGTGCATCCCTAGTGACAATTGTTCCATGTATATAACCGAGCACCATTTGTTTTATGTGCCGGGAGCGTTTTGAGGAGTGCGGAGGGACTCTGTGTTCACTTCCATGTATATAACCGGCTAAATTCAGGGATGCTTCACTCTTTCAGCCCTGGCTAAATTTCCACAAATATGTGCTTAATAACTAGGCTTCTATGCTCATAATGTCGTTATACTGTATGAGGCAGATGTTACTAACATGGAGGAATACTGTCAGACCTTCACGTTTTGTATGTGAAAATACCAAAAACAGACAAATATCCTCTCTCAAGTTAACATTAATGTTATCTCAAAATACCAACATAAGAAATCAGAGGCAACAAACCACTATGATTATAAATAGCTAGACCAGGAAAGAGGTGCTGACTAGACAAAGCCATTGCGACCAATACAATCAGAAGATTTAACCAGCATACATTACAAAGATATATTAGTCTTTAGTCATATAAGATAAACAGCATTACAATTATATACAAAGCCTATACACACACATATTGTCAGTATTCAGTTCATTAATCGTATCTACATTATGAAACTTCAATAATGCACATCCGTACTGCTACATCTAAGATGACAGATACCGGGGGAGGGGGAACAATATGATCCAAATGAAACATATTTCATAGAATATTCGACTGAAAAAATAAAACACATTCCATTTAGTAAATATAAAAAGGGGATATCAATTCATCATCCACATGTTAAAAAATTCATACCGCATTTGTGTTTACTTTATAAATAGACACGTAATTATGTAATTAGGACAAAATAATTGATGGAACCATCCGAATATCATGTAAGTCTCCACTGAGTATTACATTTACGATTGGTTATATTAGGTGCTTGATTGGGCTTATTTTAGCTACTTCCATATGAGATGAAATTACAATCACTTACCATGATCATGGTAGAGTATATGTTCTGTAACCAACATGTCATTTCACATAGCTATAAGCACTCTTTTGCTTAAGAGCAATGCATGCAATAATAAAGATCCCAAGTTCCTTAGTCTAGATGACACCTGGTCCATGGTGTAGGCATTGACCTCCGTGGTACCAAGCAGAATAGAAAATAGTGAAAAAAGTAGAAAAAAAAACCCCAAAATGTTAAAAAGAAATATTTTTAAAATGTAAATAAATTCTAAAATGAAAAAATAAATAAAGATTAAAAAAACAATTGGGCAGAGCTAGCAGTGACAGCTAGCTCCGCCCAACTGTTTCCTATTGGCTGGCACCTGCTAGAGTCTTCTAGCTGGTCCTGGCCAATGAATAACAACTGGGCAGAGCCGGCCGTGAGGTTCAGGTATTATTGTTTAATGATAGATCAGCTTCCCCAGGTAATTTGGGGACGCTGATCAGTCATCACAAGTGGGCGAAGCCAGCAGTGAGATCACGGCTGGCTCCGCCCAGCTGTCATTCGCTGGGCTTATGGCTGGCCTTCGGCAGGCCGTTCGCCCCACTTTGGGTGTCACTTTGGCTCAGACGAGTCAAAGCATATGCCTTCGGCTCGGCTGAGCCACTCACCTGCCTTCGGCTGCTGTATGGGCTATAGTGAATAGCCAGTACAGCAGCCCTTCGGTTCGACTATACCGAAGGGCTCCAGCAGCCGGAAAAAGCCGAAGGAAGAGGTGAAGCTATGGCTGGATCCTTCAGCTCTTTCGTGCATAACCCCCTTAGCAAAGTGAATGTCCACTGAGCTTAGTAAATATGTGAAAAAACAAATCCCATTATTTTACACAATTGGGTATTCAAAGTGAACACGGCTTTACCTTAATTAATAAGATCAGTGAGCAATCTCTACTGTTTAGTAAATCAACCCCAATGCATTGCTTTGCATATGAACTAGTGATGGCATCTTTCTGCTTAATGCTGTTTCATGTTGTGTGGCCTTTTGCTGTGTACTTGTCAAGTCATACAAGGAATGTGGGTCACTAGATGCCTAAGGATACAGGAAGATCAGTGAGAAAATAATTATGTAAAGATGATTTCCGTATCTATCTTTGTAAATATTGTGAAACCTTGTTGAATGTGCCATGACTCTAAATGACTTATGGGTGAAAAGTCACTCATTTGGGTACTCACACTTAGCATTGCTGAAATTTACGGTGTGTACAAAAATTGTTCTTTTCCTATATCATATATGTTTTTGAGGAAGTCTCATTTTGCCTGGTAGCTGCTAAACATGACATCTCTCATTAATCATTGCACTGATTACCCATGTTGCCCTTGGTAGCTTGCAGAACATGTCTAAATGTATCTATTTTTCTGCTCTTGTTTTTATATTGTAATTCAGTACATAAGATCAAAAGCTTGTAGGGGAATTCTAGTTTATGCAATGACTGCCAAAAACATACCTGTGGCCAAAGTAGCACTAACTACTAAAATTAATAATGTAATTTGATTTTTTTTGGCATGAATAAGTCCTATATGTAGAATAGATTTTGTCTGAACAAGTAGTAGTAGTCCACATTTAAAGGCAGCACAGTAGAGCCTACTTAAGTGGTATTCACATATCTCATTACATCGTATTTCTTAAAAATAAGAGGATAACTCCTCATGTTAAGTCAGCCTTGTAAATCATCCATTTACCCCCCAATATGCAAGTGCACATTTAGAATCACTAGAATATAGTGCAAATATAACCTTATATTATAGAGCAGGCAGAGCGGCATTTCTGCCATCCCCTTTCCGGCCACGGCGTCCCAGGTTGCTAAGAGCCAGGTGGGGATGATGTGTAAGGGCCATACACATCTCCCCGCCCAGCTCTTAGCAACCTGGGATGCTCTGGCTGGAGTACCTCCCAATTTACTGACATCACTGGTTGCCAGGAGCTGAGAGGGACACTCTGGTAGATATGTCACATGTGTGGTTTGACATGAAATAAATTATTTTATTTCAAATTTTCTATTACTTGTGTTTGATTTTTCTTTTTTCTTGTTACCAACCAACGCATCTGCCACATGGGTAGAATCCTTTTCCATTGGATAAAGTAAAGGTTTTCTTTGGAGGGTCTACTATATTATGGACCAGTTTGTCTTTTAATTTAGGTGCTGTCCTGTACACTACTCTGGGTTTTTGGGGGATGATAGATTCTAGAATTTTATCTTTTTGTAGAATTGGCCAATGATTTGGCATGATCTTTTCTATTTCTATGTTGAATTGAATAATTGGTGATAAATAATATTGGTTGGTTTGTTTTAATAACCTTCTTTTTATTCAGTATGTCCTTCCTATACCTGTCTCCAATTTTGTTCTTTACTATCTCCAGATCTTCTTTTCTGTACCCTTTCTCTATGAATTTTTCCTGGACTTTCATCGCTTCCTCTTTATAATTTCCCAACTTAGTACAGTTCCTTCGTAGTCTTGTAAATTGTCCCTTTGGGACATTTCTTATCCACTGTGCATGATGGCAACTGTTCACAGGGATATATCTGTTCCTATCTGTGCGTTTGAAAAAGAACCTCATGCGTGGGAAATTTGACCACTCTGTGGAAACACACAATTGAAATCACAGATTTATTTGGACTATTATCAATGTTATTATGGATATAACAAAAGGATTTGCTTTATTTATGTTTACATGTTCTATGTTCTTTGTTGAAGTGTAAAATATTCAGTATTTATGTAAGAACATGCAACATAGAAAAGTTGGACACATTTGTTAATATATATTTTTTCATGTAAGGATATCTGGAGCCTAGCGCAACACAGTAGCTAATTTGTTTAGCTTAGCAATATCTGCCTCCATGATTCTCAAATAGCAAGTTACATTTAAGTCTGTGAGCTATTACAAATGGTATATTCTAAAATAGTCTAAATGGCAAATTCTTTATTTAACAGTTTACAGTATAAATCTGCAGGATATATGCTTCACCTTTTACTGTCCAGTCACAGGCTGGGGGAAGGACAAGACCTGTAAGTCTTACTAAACTCCAGAAAAGAAAAATCAGATCTACTGACCTGCCACACTGGGCTGCACTGAGTGGCAGAGTTGTGTAATTTTCAGGACTAGATGAACATAAATAACATAAACACAAATCCTTTGGCAGGCAAATCAGCTGTCATGTCCTGAATGTCCTTCATATGTCTATGTACAGTAGCTGTTTGCCTAGAGTTCAACTTTAACATATTTGGAATTGTCTTCTTGTGAAGTGGAGCTATTTGCCTTTTCTCCCTAGAATGTGTCTTCCAGTTCACAGGACCTCTTAGGCTTTAATAACAGTGCAAGGAATATGTTTATATCTTTGTTACTATTCTGAACTGATACAAGAATGAGCAATGATAGAAAAGTCATACATAACCCAAAGGCAATATGTCAGATTTATTGTCAAGGCAAAACTGAAATGAATGGAGAAGGAAGATGTAATTGTGGTCAGGTCATAAATAGTAGTGAAAACAGTACATTATTCAGCAAGTGAACTATGTGTTATGTTTAATGGGTAGAGACCCACACCTAAAATATAAGATAAGGTTATATTTATACAAAAATGTGTGTGTATTTAATATTAGCATTTAATACTAGTAGTAATATCAGGAACTTCTTGTTGAGGCACCTTGTTATAAGGTGATTTGGGTCTCGAAATTGTGCTGCTGCGTTGTCACTCTTTCACAGGCCTCCATAATGCAGTGTACAAGTGGCTGTGCTGACACATGTTTCTCAGGCATTGTCCACAGTAGTCAGGAATCCAGTAATTTGCAGTTTATCTTGGGGCACATCACATCAATGTAAGCAGGAAGTGATGGAATGAGGCTGGAGAAGATCGGCAGCAAAAAAAAAGGATATACAAATGGTGAAAACAGTATTTTAGTAAACAAAAACCCATGGCAATTATTTGATACACAGTGCTTTAGCAAACAAATGTTGTCCCGTTCAGAATTAGATCGGCTTTAAGTAATATGAAATGATGAATTTAAACATTGCTAGACCCACAGTCAAATGATTTGTGATGATCATAATATTTACAAGATATAAATGGTTTGTATTTTAAGCTACAGTTATTACAACCATGACTAAATCAGGCATTGGGGTTGCAGTTAAGACAAGGTTGGAACCAGTCAAAATTGTGATCATGGTAGGAATTGAGGACCTCCTACTCAGATAAGAAAGCACAGCATCAACAGAGTGAATGAGCATTTTTTTTTGACGATCTATTGAAGGCTGTCAGAGCATTTCATTACCATGATTCAAATGTAGGAATTTATATTCCAGTGTGTACATACAATGCATTGAGTTGTTACATGAACAGCGTAGAAAAAAAATTGCTGAGCAAGCTAAGCCCATATTGTAAATCCATAACATTATGCACTATGGGAAGAAGGCAAGCCGGTGGAGGCAGAGTGTTGCTTTGGGAAATGTTCTCCTGGGAAACCTTGGGTCCTGCCTGTGGATGTTACTTTGATATGTAGCACCTACCTAAACATTGTTGCTGACCAAGTAAACCCCTTCATGGAAACAGTATTCCCTGATGGCAGTGGCCTCTTTCAGCAGCCACACTGCAAAAATGGTTCAAGAATGGTTTGAGGAACACAACAAGTTTAAGGTGTTGACTTGGCCTCCAAATTCTCCAGATCACAATCCAATTGAGCATCTGTGGGATGTGCTGGAAAAACTAGTTTGATTCATGGAGGCTCCACCTCACAACTTACAAAAATTATGGGATCTGCTACTGGCTTGGTGGCAGATACAAAAAAATACCTTCAGAGGTCTAATGGAGTCCATGCGGGGCATAGCAACAAGTTTATATTAGTGCTGCCTTTCCCAGCAGTAGATATTTACCTTTCTTTCACTCCCCCTGTGTTCATTCAGCTGCCAGGAGTGACAAAGCTAAACCCCTAGTTGCTGTAGCATTATTTTAAAAGGGACTGAAGACTGTCTACCAACCATGTGAAAGCAATGGGCCAGTCACTAAACGTCAACACTGTCACTTGACAGAGGTATCAGTGGTGAAGGGCCAGTCCCTAACAAACAAGCAGATCGTTCACCTTTTTGACATTTCTAGTCCAGATTTCAATCTTCTGTTTGATTTCAGCCTTAAACAAGGGGAACCCTTGCAAACCCTGAAATGTGTTGGCTTATCATGTTGAATGATTACAAATAACATTTCATTCTGGACCTTCAAGTGGAGTGGCCCTTTCTGCATGCTTCCATAAGGCCTAAGTAGATGAGTCTTAAGCTAGTCGACTGTTGGGTAACCTCTACAAAACAGAGCACAGGAACAGTTCAGGGCTCATCTCCTTTACAGCTACTTAAAAGGAAAGAGTCACATGCTTCTCCATCTTGGTGATCCAAGCAAATATTGTGAAGCTGTGATCACTTTACACACCCAATCATAAGCGAGGACAATTATAAAAACAGGATTTTTGCTGATTTGATTTGATGATTAAAGTGAACTTCACCTTTCAGTTCAGTGGACTAAGTGAGGAATCGGCTAAGCTACAGCTAGCCGATTCGCTTAGCCTTTTCTACTTCGCTTAGCCTTAGATAGGCTAAGCGAAGTAGAAACTCTCCACTCCTCTAGTAAATTAACCCACTGCCTCTTTTAATTCTAGAGCATATCTTGCTAGCTTTATGTTGTCCTCTATTTCTCATCTTTCATGCAGTCAGATGAGGGTTTTTTTATTATATGTGTTGATTTACTGTCAAAACATTCCTACAATACTCTATAATCACCTATTACAATGTGCCTTGTAGAAGAAGAATGTTCACTTGGTTTAAAAACAAAGCTTACTCCTGTTTTATTTTACATTTAGTCTGTTATGTAACCACTATGTCCACATTTCATGCTGAATAATCAAGTGAAATTAAAAGTACCCAAAACTGCTGAGCTTATTTGTGTGCATTTATTCTACAACCGCTGCTGTGTTTAACTATTTAGAAGAGAGCTCACAATAGTAGAATATGTAATCATACAGCATGTTTGTATTTAGATATTGTTGTCTATTGTGGGCTTTTCGTTCATTATGTTCTGCTTATATGTAAAATATAATTTCAAATTGGTTTACTGCCATTAGGCACTGCTTGTGAGGCCCTTAAATTATACTGTGGCTAATTATTAAAACCAGTTCTATAGAAAATATTGAATTAATTAATATTGAAATATTAGTGTGGTTGCTTCAGGTATGGCAGTTTCCTCATTATCGAATGCACTATATTTGAAAAAAACATTCACTCTAAAAAAACTTTTATACCACACTTGAAAAACAAACGCCTATTAGTTAGTCTTAAAGCGTATCTAAATCCAAAAGCAAAAATGTTATACATTGTAGCTTACCAATTCTTAAATATGGTGGCTGCATTACTTTTCTTTTTTTTTCTTTATTTTCACCTGGTGATCTGGCCAGTAAGTCTGTTATTTTTTTTAACATCCTTTAACAGACCAAACTGTTCAGCAAAAGTGGAAGTTAGGGGGTCCAGACAAACCATTTACCATGGGCAGGGGTGCTTACAATGGTCAACTTGTATTCATTTATGTAAGGATTTAATAGGAATCCAGTGCAAGCTGGGGTTTGGATTTACTTTGCTTAAGGAAAGTCCATTTAAATCCTCTAGTGAATCTAACTGCTGTCCAAGGGTGGCTCTGTTGTGCCTCCATAGAGTTGAGCCACCCTAAGACAGGAACTGTGTTACTGACCATATCACCAGGTGACAATAAAGGAAAAAAAGCCTATAAAAAAAATAATAATTCAGCCACCATATTTAAGGCCCTTGCCCTCAACCTTAAACCTTTCCCTAAACTAAAAGAAAGAACTACGGGCAGTAGAAAACATAACCCTTTCAGTGGGGCTACCCCCCCACTGCAAGGGTTAAATGATCATTTTCATCTAGGGTCTAAAATAACAAATATATACCCACCCAAACCTCTCATTTCGGCTGGCTCTAGCCACTTAAAGCGGAACTAAAATTATAAATGAATTTATGTCAAAGGGCTACGCTTGCCCTTGCCAATAAAAACTAAAATAAAAATGTAAACCTCAGATCAAAAGCTTCCACGTTGGCAGCCAGCAGACTTGTAGCATACCTGCTCTGTTTACATTACTCTCCTCAATTCAGGTGCATAAACATTTATGGGCAATCCGTACAACTAACTGACACAATGATAGTTAGCCAAAAGAACTCCATGTAGTTGTCGTGCAATACATCGCTCAGCTAGCCTGGGGAAAGCATAGTAAGCAAAGTGGGACCACTGTGGCTCTGCTGGCTGTAAGCATACAAGCTTCTAATCTGAGGGTTGCTTTTTTGTATTTCAGGGTGGATAGGGGTGGGGGTTGTTTTGCAAAAATGTAGCTTAAAATTTCACATCACTTTAACTTGATCTTACCCCTCAAAGCACAAAGCATACCTTTACACTCAGTTCCATATACAACTGATCCCAATATTGCAGACACTCATGGTGTACCTTTCAGTAACTTTACTATCTGCATGAATATATTTTTGGTGTGTCATAATACACAGCAACTATATTTTTAGAAAAGCTCCACATGTTACTTTTTTAAATCATTCTTAGGCTCCGGTAAGTGACTTTGCTTAGGATAGGCTGATTTCATTAGCATGCTGTCGGCAGGAAAAAGCCTTTCTTTAGCCAACTTTCCCCAAGTGATCAGAATGCAACATTGTGAGTTTGTAGACCACAATGTCAGATTCTGCAGTTGGGGCTGATCTATCAGACATTTGTGAACACTGCCTAGAACTCCACAGGCACCAGGATTTACCTGATTGTGTTAGCTCTGAGCAGGTATCTTAGACAATGTGCTGACTATTGTACCTGAACAAAGATGACACCATTTTGGAGAGAAAAGCAGGTAAAGGCATTGTCAGGGGGATTACTGTGATATCTGTGAGAGGTAATAAATAACTGTAAGTGTTACACCTTCAAATGACATAACATGCATGTCGTTAACATATAAAATGTATCTGAGGCTAGGTACACTTTAGGGATGGATAAATACCAGTTAACATATCTTTTTGTTTTGCAGTTCTGTACAGTTGAAGGCTTCATAACAGCTCTTGTAGATGAATTTCCAAAGGCGTTACGCAATCGAAGAGAAATATTTATTGCTATTGTCTGCGTAGTCTCCTATCTTATCGGGTTGTCAAACATAACTCAGGTACGTGTATAAACCTAAAAATCTGCTTTATCAATTCATCCTTCCCTCTGATTTCCCCCTTTCCTTCTGTGTAGCTATGGTTACCTCCTCATACATAGTAAATTCAAATCTTTACCCAAGCACTTCATAACTAAACCTCTACAGCATAGTTAACCATTATCATACGTTTTTACATACAAGATTACACTCTAAATAACTTTTATGTATTTTTTTGTATGTGTGCCTTAAAAAATCAATTAGTCATAACATTAATACCTTTTATTTTCTTGTATGGAAATACTATATTTTGGTGTTCTGTAGATGGGTCTAACCCTAAACATGGTTGGACTGGTCATATCGTGCTCCATCTTGGCATGGTGGGATTATGGTAGAGCTCATGGGACATGGAAAATTGAGCAGTGTTACATAGATACACATATCAAACTAAATGCAAAATAGTGTGGGGAATCCAATTTGATTAACAATGATACATAAGTTTGGCAACACAAATAATTTCAAGCCTAAGGGTCCCATTGTGAAGTAGGCCTAACACTTTGCAAAAAAAAGTTTAGTTATCAAATTGTATAGGGAAGGGTTACAATTCCATTTGGGGTTCTTTTTTTGCCTGTAAACCCATTGGGGGCATTTTCCTAACTACCTGTCCATGTGAGGAGGGTGTGGTGGCCAGACAGCAATAAACACATTTTCAGAAGTTCTAACCCTTCCCCTTGTGTTTCTGTATGTTTCTCTATTGGAGAGATTTTATTCTCACTTCCTGCTCTGACCCCTAAAAGAAAACCAAATTGAAAACTTTAATGAAAACCATATTCACATAAAAATGGGAATGATAAAACATATACTTTAATATAATATTCTTAGATTACTTTAATATAATATTCTTAGATTACTTTAATATAATATTCTTAGATTTTGGACATCACACATCTCATTCTGGCTCTTTATGAACATTTAAGCTGTTCTTAAAATTCAAAGTGCTTGATCGCCAGAGAACTGGCTAAAGAAAATTCCCCTATACCAGAAATCATAATTCCTTCTCAACTCTCAGAAAAGTGGTTTTGTTCCCCACATTTCTATGATCACATATTATGCAACTTGTCTTCTCCATGACATGGGCCACTAACCTGAATTTCTTTCCCAATTGTAACCTTTGCAGAGACACTACAGCTTTCCTACTGCCAGGCATGAGGATATTATTCTGCATATCCTGGAGAATACAGATAAACATGGCATTTTAGGGGTTGAATCATAGGCAATATATTCTAAGTTTCTGTTGGTATTATCCCTTTCGGAATAATAAAAGTAATGTATGCATAAAAGTATAATTTCTAAAATAAAGAGTCAAGATTGAAATCTGAAAACTTAACACTATTTGCAGGTTGTGGGGAAATACTAACAGTGTACAGACACTTTAGTACACAAGACCAAGTGATTGGGGGGTATTTACCGAAACTAGAGCAGACAGAAGCTGGAGCATCTGCCCATAGTAACCAGGGGTGTATCTGCCGCGAGGCCAACAAGGCGTTTGCATAGGGAGGGCGGCGTTGCTGCCTTGCCTAGGGCAGCAGCAAAGAAAAATCATCTTCTCTCTTCAGTTTATTAGGTTAAGCTTTAAAATGAAAGAGAGATGCTGACTTGTTTGACAAATGCTTTGACAAATTCCTCTCATTGTGTTTTAACATTCAGAAAGTTGCACATAAGTTGCACATGATTTGGTCTTTTGTAAATACTATTGTAAGCTGAAATATATTATATATAACATATGCTGTGTTTTTCTTAGGGTGGCATTTATGTATTCAAATTGTTTGACTATTATTCAGCCAGTGGTATGAGTCTTCTGTTTCTGGTGTTCTTTGAGTGCATCTCAATATCCTGGTGTTACGGTAAGATGATGATGCTGAATACTATAAATGAAAAAAACTATTTTACAATATGAATTCTTTTTTTTTACGGTTGAATAAAAATGATATCCTTTATTGATGGATGAGTCACTTTGTGGACTTGGTGAACTCTGAAATGGCAGCTTGTTCAGGAACATATCTTGGCTCTGCAGGCCTTGATAGTGTACTGCCGGTGCCAATGTTAATACTGATGACTCCAGCATGCTGTCAGTGATCACAATCATCATGATGACTGAGTGTTGGGAACCTTTATACATCTTTACATTGGGAAGTGTCTGCTGATGTCTGTTCACATCAAGACCACCAAAAGCCTAAATACACATAATATTGATGTTCAGAGGCATTCAGACAGTCTGCGTCCAAAAGCCTGCATCCATACCTGTATGGATGTGCAAGTTCCAGTCAGTGTGTAGCTGTGTGCAGCTGCGTCCTGTCATTGAGATGTACAGGTGGCTGTGCATGGTTACACGCAACACCTGGGAGGGACACATCTGTGTGAATGAGGTCTAACTCTGATGTCTACTGGACTTTACAGTCATATTTAAACTTTCTGCACAAGTGCTGCAACAGGAAAGTAGCGATAAGATTAAGAATATCTATTCCTGTGACTTTAATGGAGCTTTAAATACGCACAATCCTGTGGAGAATTAATTCAAATGTTCCTTACTTTTATTCTTTTTTATTTGGTTTTATTTGGGGGTTTCAGATTAAGAAATTGATCAACAAGAAAATAAGAAGCATTTAAACCTAATAATAGACTATTGCCATTTAAGTTGCCATTTAAGTAACTGCAGCCACTTTGATGACTAAAATTCCTTTGAAAAGGATTACATTACTATAGTTGGAAATTTTATTAAAAAGAAAAAAAGGGTGAACATAGGGATATTTCCCATAAAGTGAAAGCGTCTTTAGTGAATGAAGGTTTTAATCCAAAAGTCCGATTTTACTCTTTCCTGTCATTCAGTTTTTAGTGACAATCAACTCTTCAATCATAACAATAGCTGCAGTAATAAGTATTGGCCTTTAAATTCTACTATCTGGCTTATTAAGTAAGGCAAGAGCAATGTGGCATTAGTCTTTTGAAATCTTGTTGATATGAGTTACTGCCTGGTCTATAACTTCTTTGGTTTTAACGCTGCCGTACCTCATACATTGAAAGTTTGTATGCTCTGTATTTTATCTAATACAGTCAAACTAGTTATATTAACTGCCCAGTTAAATGCTTTGTTCTGCTATATATATATATATATATAAATGATATTTTGTTTTAATTATAAAATATATTGATTCCATCCAATGATGTCATATGAAAATTTAAAGATAAATTAAATATTGAAAATCAAAGATAGCTTTTTTTGTTGGGTTTCTGGAAAAAAATGTCTGCTACTTTTAAAAACTTGTAAAAAGCTTCTTATAGTGTGCTTAAAATTAATCGTCGGGAAAAAGCTAGTTTTGCACATTTGCTTTGTAAATTAAAATTACCTGTAATGATAGGTGTCCCATGTGTGGAAGGCTGCTGCGTTAGGTAAAGCTCATATGTATTCATCCCGGATACTACTGCAAGTGTTGAACTTCCAGTTTCAGTTCTAGAACAAGATTGACAGTGCTGGCTCTCATACAGTAAAGAAGTGGGGGCTGGTGGATGAACGTCAGGATCTCCCTTGTACATTCACAGAACACCTTTTATTTTGTGAAAAGAATAGAAGATGTTTTGTGAAAGTGGAGAGTCAGCAACACTCTACTTTACTATATAAGAGCCCTAACTGTTAAGTCTTAACGCCAGTACTTTGGTTCTTACAGTGACGTCGGGGTGAGTAAAACCTGAGTTTTTTACCTAATGCATCATCATCCTCAAGTTTTTTTTACATAGCAAATGTGCAAACAATTTTTTCCTGCAGTTGAGCTTTAAAGTAGAACTGTGGTAGGCTATGAACATTCAAACATATGCATATCCTTAGAAAGCAGCAAATAAGCTTTAAAATAAGCCCCCAATGACAGTTCTATCTGCAGATGCAATGGAATTCATCCTTAAAGTTCACAAGAGAAACAGTGAAGTTCAGTTCAGGTCTCTCCCTTCTTCCTGTGTACCTCCTCTGCATTTACATTAGAGATCAGAAGGAGTCCCTGCTGATGAGCTACTTAGAGAAAATTAAAGTGAATTTGCAGTAAAATTGAGGATAAATTACCACACAGTGCCTTCTTTCATGTGCATGATTTTTTGTGTTAATGTGCATTGCATTGACATAACCAATTTATTTTGAATAGGCTGTCATCGCACCACAACACACAAAGTATCAGACAGTTGCACTTAAATTCACATGAGTTGAGGTGCACTGCAGTGCCATTCAAATGAATGGCACCGCAATGCACCACACCACCAATTGTGCATTACAATGCAAATGGTATCATATGGAAATATTTCAATGGCCATAGTATGGACAAAATTCTACTTTGAACAGTCTTTTCTAAGAAAGTCCAGAATGATTGGTGTAAGGACAAATAGGACTGTGTGCAAATGGTAGACTGGAAAAGTAGAAAACATGCCATAGTGTTTTTCAGCTTTCCAGTTTTGAGTTTAATAGCTTTTGATATACAAATCATTCCCATCAGCTGGAATCTTCGTACAGTATACTGTAAGATTTCCCGGAGTTTTGTTTTGTTCCCATCCTATAGCATTTTAATTATTAGATTTTGGTGGACCCTTTTAGGTTATTCTTGGCTCTTTTGAAGTCTCGCACTGCATGTTAAATTTGTGTCTCTTCTCTAAGATGAATTTATCCTTTATTCTCTAAATCACAGGCTTTGGTAATTCCCTACTTTTATACTGTATAATTTATAGCCTTGATTCAGGAGGAGGAAAGATTATGTTGGATGGTTTAAAAGAGAACTAAGGCATCCTCTTTACAAACAGTAGTTAAATGGGTCATCGTACAATAAAACTACATTTTGTTACTTGTACAGAGGGGCTCAAAGGGTCCAGTCCACCAAAAACTGATATATTCCTTTTAAGTAGATGCAGGAAAGTAAAATCCCCTCACGTATTTTTATACATTTCAAGGACTTTGTTGATGAGATCCCTGTGCTTAAGTTCCTGGGAATGTACCCCAGGAACTTCATCTAACGTTAAAATAACTTTTTTTACTGCCTCTAAAAGGTTGGCAACTCACAATATTTCAGTATTTAGTGAGTGACCTTTATTAAAATATTTACTTAAAGTGCAACTATATATACGTTCAAATAACCTAAACCTAAATGACCTCTCCCCCATGCTAGCTATAATTCCATGTACTTACCATAAATTAGCGAGTGACCTGG
Source organism: Nanorana parkeri (assembly GCF_000935625.1). Classification (NCBI taxonomy): domain Eukaryota; kingdom Metazoa; phylum Chordata; class Amphibia; order Anura; family Dicroglossidae; genus Nanorana; species Nanorana parkeri. The sequence continues at coordinate 1,288,878 of NW_017306432.1, forward strand.
CCCAGAAGCTGAAGCTTCTTCTCATTCAGCAGTGGGATGGGGGGGGGGGGGCGTTCTTTGAAAACCCAAAGAGAAAAAACATCTCCTGTTTTAGCTTAAATAGCCTTCTTTTTTCACTTAGGAGTTAACCGATTCTATGATAACATTGAAGAAATGGTTGGTTACAGACCATGCCTCTGGTGGAAACTGTGCTGGTCTTTCTTTACACCCCTTGTTGTAGCGGTAAGATTTACATAATTTTTCTTAATAATATCGAATTATATTAATCTTTGTATTACAATGTATTCATGGGATGTACTACAAGATAGTCAAAACCACATGCAAAAAAAGTTATAAAGCTGCTACAAGCTGCAATGTAAAAAAATTGATAAAATTGTAACTTTGCGGCTGATTATCTAAAGTTACGCAATTTTTGGTCACTTTAACTTTGTTAGAAATATACAATACATATACATCAGGCTTGCTCAATACTTCCATAGTTATACAAGCATCAGTAGTATTATACATAATTAAGTGGAAGATATGGTCATTGCCACCAAGATGGTAAGAGTAATACATTTTTGGACACTTTACGGGGCTATCCAAATATAATAAAATGTTTAGCTATGACAATTTCTAATGTGTTTTATTACTTCCCTTGCTTATTGTGTGCTAACATGTTGCCTAGAACTTTAATAAATGCATGGATTCAGTCACATCAGTTCTGCTTACATATTATAATGTATTGTCTCTACAACAATCATAGAAGAACACAAACTTAAAGAGGGACTAAACTTTGGGCCTCTGGAAAGATACAGGGGTCTATTCACGAAGCTGCCGAAGGATCTAGCCGTAGCTTCGGCCGATCCTTCGGCTAACTTCGGCCCTAGGACCCCTTCGTTTCAGTAGAACCGAAGGGGTGCTGTACGGGCTATTCACTATAGCCCGTACAGCTCCCGAACGTGGCCGAGCGTCTGAGTTGAGCCGAACGCATGCTGAGCCGCGCTGAAAGCCGAAGCTGGCCGAGCAGCCTGCTTCTGACAGCTGGGCGGAGCCAGCCGTGATCTTACAGCCACTTGCAGAGAGATTAGCGTCCCTGTTTACCTGCTAACCAGGTACACTGATTTCCAGACAGCTAACTCTCCCTGGCGCTCCGGGAGTCTCCCGGTCGCCAAGGAGAGAAACACTGATGTTTCTTTTTTTTTTATTCTGACACGGAGCCGTGTCAGAATAGAAAACAAAAATAAAATAATGTTTTTCCCATTGGAAGGCATTGCTAGATTCCTATTGGCTATTTCAATTTGCAATAGCCAATAGTAAACTAGCATTGTACCCCCCTCTGCTGCAGTTCTCCATCAGGTCCACCAGCAGAGGTGGACCGGAGGTTTGGCTCAGCCGATCCAGATGTTGGATCGGCTGAGTCGAACTCTTTCTGCACTTCGGGTTGGCCAAACATGCTGAGCATATTTTCCATATATTATTGGAAATATGCTTTTAGAGACTTTTTGGTTGATAAATACGTTTTGTTGTGTGAAAATCACACGCACCTGGTGCGTGCGTGTGTGTAGGTTAGTAAATCACCCCCCAGGAGTTGTTGGTGGCAACTCAGTCTCAATTCTGGGGGTGAATGGTCAAGAGTGCCCCCAGCACAAAAAGCATGTTGCTTATGTAGTATGTGGACCATAGAAAAAAGGCCACTTCCATGGCACCACATATATGGGGTACCGTGGGTGAAAGGGTTTAAAAAAAACATTAATTTCAATGACAATCCTACAATAATATTATTTATGCATTTTATGTATTTCATGTCATTTACCTGTAAAAGTATGCCTTGGGTAGACATCCAAAAGCAATAAGATTGCTGCTGGGCACCGCCATATTGGATGTTATGTCAGCAGCCCCAGCAGACTCAGAGCTGTCATTCAAGTCACACTATAGTTTTCCCCTTTACTCCCCCCTTCTGCCTCCCTGGCAGCTACAAAAATATTGTGTAGGGAAATTAAGGGAAGGATGGAGGAGCTGGGCCAGCACAAATTTTAATTAGACATTCTCGTAAGAGAAAAGAGCTATGACATGCAAAGAGGGAGGTGGCTGTGCTAGGGAACTGACTCTTGCTGGAGTAGTCAAATTATCTTGCAGGTTCAAAGGCATATTGCAATAATAACATGTTTATGGAAAGGGAAATCACTGCAAGCATTTCAAAATCAGTATTCTTCTGTACTTTTGCCTGCATTTCTTTACGTTTATGACAGGGTCTCATTAAGTAGAATAATACTGTGTAAAAACAATTACATCATTATCCTGCATGATTCTAGTAATATCAGGCTGACTTTTCTTTCACTTCCCACTTAGCAATCCATTGATTAACAAAATGTCAACAAGCTTACCTTAGGAAAAAAACATTACACTGGCTTCTATTTTGGTCTATTTTGACACCAGAAAAACAACACTTTGCATTAATTTTCTTAATGTCGACTTTGTGCCCTTTTTAACACTAATTTATTTTTGTCTCTCTGTATTTTATCTTGAAATATGCTTCACGTCTGACAAGACATTTATACGGTACACTAATTTTCTTTTGGCAGGGGGTGTTCATTTTCAGTGCCGTTCAAATGACTCCTCTAACCATGGGAAACTATGTCTTTCCTGCCTGGGGCCAAGGTGTTGGATGGTTCATGGCCTTGTCTTCGATGGTGCTGATCCCAGGATACATGATTTATTTGTTTGTATCGCTAAAAGGATCTTTAAAACAGGTATGGAGAGCTTCTCTGAGCTGGAACATCATTATTATACGTACAATTGCTTGGTTGTCAGTATAAGAAATTGTCATGTTTTAGCTTTTAAGAAAACAAAACATATATCAATAATTAAAGTAATGTCAGCTGTAAGTAATATGATTCTACATTCTTGTTTGTATGGCTCTTACAAATGATTGTAATCTCCTAATGTCTCCTAATCTCCTAAAGTGTGTAGGACTTAAATAGCAAGCACATTTTGGAAGGCGGGGGGAGATGAAGGTAACTATGTGTGTTGGGGCTCCTTAGCAAACCCATTTAGGGCAATTACATTTTTAGTTTGAATCAGCTTAATACAGCTCAATACATTCCAGGTGCATCAAACAAAAGGAGTGCAAAGTCTTAATTTAATTTAAGTTGTAATTTAATTGAATTTAACCTAAGTTAATTTCTTTAGAAAGCAGCCACAACCTGAGTAGAAAAGCCTTCCCCCTAACAGCATGCTGCAGAGAAGAATATTTGCTGCCTGCATGGAAGTAGTGGTCTCTTTTCTCTCAGTGGTCTCAATGGTCTCGTCCTACCCTCCATTACTTTTCTGATGACATGTCAACATTTTGGATTTTCCCTCCCTTTCTTCTTATTCTTGGTTACCAGTAGAGATGAGGGTGGACTTGGTGTGAACCCAATTTGCCTGAGTTTGCCTGAGTTTGCCCAAGCCTGCTCAAAATTCTAACCACCACCCCTTCCTCTGGACCCAATCAGTGATGGCAGTTGTGGAGGGGGTATTTCCCACCCCTTTGTGACATATAGCTACGGATGGGGAAAGTGTCCCTACACAATGGGTCAGGAGGAGGGGGTAGTGGTCTGAGTTTTGAGCGAGCTTAGGTGAACTCAGGCAAACTGGTTTCACACAAAGCCCAGGCTCATTGCTAGTTATCAGTACAAACTGAGAGTATAAATCTCCCTAGAGGGGACACAGACAATAAATGTACAGGGATTTTCATTTTAACCCTTCCTATTCTAGCCAAAACTAAAAAAGTTTGGTGTTAGACACACTTTAATTGACCAAAAAGCCTACTAGCAATCTACTTAGCTGTATTGGAGAGAAGAGAATTTGTGTGCTTTTTGTGTGAGACGTAAAAACATATAACATTTGATTTATGCTTCCAGCGCCTACAAGTCATGATACAGCCAAGGGAGGATGTTGTTCACTCAGAAAATGGACCCGAACTGTTGTCTAAGAGTAATTCAGCAAACAAGGAAGCCTATATTTAAAAACACTGTACTAAGAAAATGCAAGTGTAATGTTTTTTAAATACAGAATGGTTGACATGACCACATATTTACATCTGGAATAAAGAATTTACCTACCTCCAGTGGCAAAAAAGGGGACCACCAATAGCAGAGCACAAGGAATTCAACTAGGCTATTTTCTTACAGTTTTGTGGAGTAAAATGAATGGTTTGTGTGTTCAGGCAATTTAGACTGTTACTGTTTTTATCTTTACTGTGAGAGTTGAATTTGTAAACCGACACCATTTTTAAAGTTGTATTTGGCTATGAAGATACGAGGTTTTTGTGTGACTGATTTTTAATTCTGTATGGATAAATGTCTTAAAAAATGGATCCCGAGATTTTGAGTATGTCAATACAAATATTATTTCTCTCTTTTTTTTAATCAACATTTTTACAGAAAGGAGTTATCACTTAGAAAATGTTTAAACATATAATTTTAAAGAGTAATATAAACTTTTTTTAATGTTCTGAAAATATTATAGTGATAATTTTCTTAACAAGGGTAGCCAAGCACAAATCAAACAAATGTTTCAAGGGACCAAATTTTACGTGTATCTTTTGTAGCAAACAGAGGAATTTTAGGACACCAGCTTTGCATTCCTTTCAGTAAATTTCATTTCACAGTAGCACAAATGACTGCACTATGAATGCAATATTTAATTCAATTACAACAACCTTCTCAATAATTGTTTCTACATTAAGGGCATTCAGATGAACATGTCTCTTAAGTAATTTAGTCACCATGAGGCACTGATGTTGTAAGTGGTAAGGATGATGACAACTTTCAGAAATATTCCATAAATAAAAGACACAAAAACTGAACAAGGATGCCAAATTGTTAAGGAAAAAGACACCCTTTTGCCACACAACACCCTGGTTGGATCTACAGCACCTTCTAAATGGTCAAAATATTCATATATTTAATTATATAAATAAAAGAACAAGTTGAATTGCTTTTGGCATTGCTTGGCATTTACAGGAGCATTTTAAATGCCTGTGAAGGTGTGACTGTGAGAGAGATGCACAATGAACTTGCTAGTTAGCCAAGTCCTGTGCTTTAAAAAAAAAATGTTATATAGCACATGTACTTTAAGTAGAACTATTATGTGAAAATATGTTTCTTGTGAATGTTAGTTTGGTTTGTCATTTTTGTCCAAAGAGTAGAAAATAAGACAAAGATATATATGTTCTTGCAATAAATTAATATTCTCAGAATGTCAAGCACATTTATTGTAGAAAATATATACAAAATATTTTATCAAAATTTGTTAAACAGTATTGTTTAGTAGACCCTGAGCCGTCTCATACTCAAATGTAACATAATCTGAATTATAATGTTTAATATGTCTGTAGCTAAACCAGGCAATATGTCTTGTTGTAACTTTATTTTGTATAAACCTTCCATTCTTTGTGAGATTAATTTGGTATCAGAGCCATCAATATATTGGCAACTGACTGCTGTTTAATATATGTACTTCAGTCCAATGTTGTTTGAATACCATACAGTATTTAAATGTATGATTGTACACAACAATTACATAAAAAAGTTGACAGATATGCTTTGTAGCTATCTTGTATACAACATACCTTATCTACTTTAGCAAAATAGTGATGTAGGAACTACTGTGTTTAAATTGTATCTGTATTTTTTGTAGTATCTACCCTGAAAAAATATATTCTATCATTCAATAAGCTTACCTGCAATAAGATATTATTGTTGAGATACAAATAAAGTTATCTATATATAAAATCTATATGTAATGTAACATATGCATAGACAACTATATACAGAGCCTGTTAAAGAGAAAAATGCAGTATCCTTTATATTTAGTATCTTGCAACCTGTTCTATGGACCAAATGTAATATAAGATACATTTTAAATGTCTTTTAATGGTGTCTATCTGTAATAAAAGCACGGTTGTCATGTACGTTTAAAGACTTAGAAATCAAATAAAGAATATATTACAAATAAAGCATGCGCTTTCTTTTTAATTTGTACAAACATTTGCCCTGCATTGTGTTAATAAACCTCCAGCCAATTCTCTGAGGTATTTAATAGAAGGGGGGCTATTTTTTTTATCTTCGGGTTTTATAAGCCAGGACTTATTTAATGCACCTGTTAAAAAACAAAAACAAAAACCCAAAAATAATGTGTATTGCTGCATTACCCAATACATACACTATGGGGTCTAAAGTGTCTGTATATGTGTATATACAGTATCTCACAGAAGTGAGTACACCCCTCACATATTTGTAAATATTTTATTATATCATTTCATGTGACGACACAGAAGAAATTACACTTTGCTACAATGTAAAGTAGTGAGTGTACAGCTTGTATATCAGTGTACATTTGCTGTCCCCTCAAAATAACTCAACACACAGCCATTAATGTCTAATCCACTGGCAACAAAAGTTAGTACACCCCTAAGTGAAAATGTCCAAATTGGGCCCAATTAGCCATTTTCCTTCCCCGATGTCATGTGACTCATTAGTGTTACAAGGTCTCAGGTGTGAATGGGGAGCAGGTGTGTTAAATTTTGTGTTATTGCACTCACTCTCTCATACTGATCACTGAAAGTTCAACATGGCACCTCATGGCAAAGAGCTCTCTCAGGATCTGAAAAAAATAATTGTTGGCCACACAAAATATTGACACTTTGGGCCCACTTTGGACATTTTCACTTAGGGGTGTACTCACTTTTGTTGCCAACGGTTTAGACATTAATTAGACATTACTCTTCAGGGAAGGTTTTTAACAAGATTTTAGCGTGTGTCTGTGGGAATTCGTGCACATTCAGCCAAAAGTGCATTGTGATCTCATGGACTGATGCTTGATGTGAAGACCTGGCTTGCATTTAACATTACAGTTCACCTCAAGGCATTGAGTAGGGTTGAGTTTAGGGCTTAGTGTAGACCCCTTCAGTTTCTCCACAACAAACTCGTCAAACCACGTCTTTATGGACCTGGATTTGTGCACAGTGGCACAGATGTGCTGGAACAGAAAAGGTCCTTTTTCAAACCATTGCCACAAAGTTGGATTTATGCTGTAGCATTAACAGTCTCTTTCATAAAAAAAATACCAAATTCAACAATTTGGAGAGGTGTCCACATACTATTGCTCATATAATGCAGGTGTGAAGATCAGATGTCCACAAGCTTTTAGCCATGTACTGTATATCATAAGTTAGAACAATCCTAGTTCTGAAGGGACTTTCTTGATCTGTGAACCTGAAAGAATTTGGGCTTACATAAAATACTAATGTAGTAAATAGAAATCTGGGATGAATCAACATTTTCAATACTGGAAGCTTCCAATGTATTCCTTTACTAGTTATTTAGGGGTTCGCTTTCATCCACTAAAATATATTCTACAACCTGCAATCTGAATGACTGCTTTAAGTATTATTGACTTGCTTCTTTCCTCTATCCTCAGTGCCTGTTGGCCCCTGCTTTACCCTGCCTTCTTTTGGGGGAGCCAATGCCTACTTTTAAGTCTAATAACTCAGGTAAATGCAGACTTAAAATTATGCAGGCATAATATGCTTGGATTAGGAATGAATCTGTCAGGTTAGTGCAATGCAGCATGGATCTGCATTTTACTTATAGTCTGCATTCATTTCAATGCCAGTTCCTGCTTATGGATTTGGCTAATTAAAGCTCCATGCCTTTTTCAACAAAGCTTTGAGTGCAGTTAGGCAAGACTTTTTTAACAATGCTTTGTCATGTATGCCTGTATTATAGTATCATCAATGTTCTTCGTACTCTTTGTACTACCTTTTTGAATATATCTATAGTACAATAATGTCAGTGACACAGCATACAGTCATACCTATAATTTCTTGCTGGGGGCTGAAGTGAATAGATGGATGGTGCCATAAATCCATAAGCATCCAACAAATCTTCACCAGCATTCTTTTTTTTAACAAATAAACTCTTATATTCAAACATCATAAAAGCTGATCATCACAAAACATTTTTTGGCTCTACGTTTGAACATTTTGCCTTGACACAGAGATCCTGCATGGTCCTGAAAGATTAGTCTACGATAGTCATTGTTTTCCATGTTTGAATAAAAAAACATATTTTTAATGAGGTATGCTGGTGAACATTTATTGCATTACTAAATAAATCTGACTGTCCGAAAAGGTTGTAAATATATCTTGTCTGCACAAATATTTATACCCTTTACCAATAATATTAATATTTGTTCCGTGATATTAATATTTCAAGCATTTAACTTCAAAATGCTTTGTAATGTGGTTTTGGTTTTCTAATACAGATATTAAGCAAAAAAAAATATTAATACATTTAAAAAATCATGATGCTTGCCAAGAGTTTTATCCTCACATTTATTATTTAATACAAACAACTTGCAGTAATTTGCTCCAAGTTGCTTGATATTTTGCTAAGTGTTTTACCTCAACATTTAAAGTGATATTAAACTAACCATGGAGAAATATAGTGGTATACCTTATGTCGTTGCATGTTTGCAGTCCCCTTTCTGTGTTCATCCACACTTTGAAGCATTTTTCATGTTTAGAACCGAGTGTAACACATTTCCACCTCGAATGGTGGCTCCATAGCCTTGCAGATCTTCTTGGAGCGCATGCTTGGGCTACTCTTTCTCTTTTTGTGCTCTTTTTGGATGCCATACAAAGAGTGAGCATACGCAGTGTGGCAGAGATCCAACACATTTTACTGTGAATAGTACATATTCAAGTGCTGTGAATAGGGCATGCATGCGTAGTGTGGTCGGTGGCCATTGCGTACGATGTGGTGTTGTGCTATGGGTAAGCATGTGCACTGTGACAGATGGGCATGGAATTATGGTACATTTAGTCCCAAAGCACAGTACGTGCTCCCAAATGGAAGTTTTTGTTTTTGGTTCTACCTGATCTAGGCATCACCTTTTATAGCTTTATAATTCAACAGAATTGCCTTCTGAGATTTTTTATTTGTTGGTATCATTTACATTATACATCCTACTGTATGAATTTGCGTAACTTTATTTCCAACAACTTTGGAATGCTCTGCAGCCTTTATTTCTACAGCTGAATAAATGTTTTCATGATTCATGGTTAGTGAAGGTCAACTGTAAATCAGTTGTGTCCCAACTAGACATCTATTATTATTTGTGTAAACTTAGAGCTACTACAGCACAGAAAATAAATACAAAGGAAAACTGCAGAGCTCCTTTTCTACTTTTTAAGCTTAAAATACTGTCACATTAAAAAAAAAAATATGAGCTCTAGCACTTTAAATCCAACAGTCCACAGAGAATATTGCCATGTATAATCTGCGGTTCACCAAAATGACAGAATTGGTCAGGTTTCCAAAAAAATTTGCACTGCACAGGGTTTTCTTACAAGCAGTCTTGGAGCTCAGTTACCTACTGCTTAATAATAACCTCTTTTTAATCTCGAGACTCACATTATTAGTATTAGAATGGTAACATTTTGCTCTTTAGCAGCTACTGAAACTTAATGTGAGTAGCTTTCATTTTCTGCAGCTAATGGCCTGCAGTTTCCCATTGTGCTTAGTTTGCAGTATATTATTATACGCCTTCTCAACCAATTTACACTACTTATCAGAACTTGTGCCTACCTGTCAGGCAACAGTATGAAGCAAAACTGATTACAATGTTCTTTGATTTCCCTATGGTATGCCCTTTAAAGGACAATCAAACAAAATGCAATGCATGTATGTCTGAGTAGGAGGTTAGCCTCTGAAATAGGACGGGGGTGATTTGGCAGCAAAGCTTGTGGATTGTGATTTTTAAATGAAAACGTAGGACAAAGCTGGACATTTAGGAATAAATTCCTAAATTCCTATAGCTACCAGATTAAATCTTTATGTTTAGATTTTCCCTCCTGTGTTATAAATAACTGTGCTTTACATTAAGGGCCTGATTTACTAAACTGCAAAGCTAGGTAGGGTGCTGGTTTGGGACACTGCAGCTGTCACACGCCGGCTCTATATACTGAGAGATGAGCGATCATGTAACCACTGATTGCTCAGGTCACAGTCTTCTCTCTGCAGAGAGTAGTGACTATCAGTCACCGCTCCCCTCAGGAATTTCCCCTCTCTGTTTCTCCAGTACTCATTGGAGGGACAGAGAGGAGAAGGGGTGGACAGAGCTGGTTCTGGCACAATAAAGAATGGACACATATGAATGAATATATTTAAGGCATCAATAAACATACGATTCCATGTCTTATCTTGTTTTACATATATGTTCCCATCACAATACAGGACATACAATAGCTAATAAGCTATAAATATGGCTCAAGCAACGTTTAAACAAGTGATCATTTAATAATTGAGAGAACATAATTTTTACAGTTTTCAGCATTGTTCTAACAATAGACAACATGAAGGTTTCCCGAAGCACATCTAGAAGAACATTTACAACCACAGGTGTTCCCAAAAACACCGGCAAGCAATGTCAGATCTATAGTTGCTGGGGAGGTCTGTGGGGTAATTTACTAGAGGAGTAGACATGTAAGCCAGCAAAAAATGTGTTTACTTTAGTTTCATTTAGGATGTTTCGTTATTTAATTTTTCAGGATTCGGGTCTGAAAGTCAATGCGTTTTGGAATTTAGATTCGGATGAATCCAAATTTCTGTTAGATTAAATGATCATTATGAATGAAAAAGTGTTGTAGAAAAGTGACAATAAATTATTACTTTGTTTCTTTTTAATTTCTACCTTTTAGTCTGGTAGGAATGTTAGGGGGGACTCCTGTTGTAAAAAAAAAAAAAATAAACAGATGCCCCGCAATTGATACTAGACCCTTGAGGCGATGAAGACAAGGACCTCTTCCCCACAACCCTGGCCTGGTGATTGTGGGGGTCTGTGGGCAGGGTTGCACATCTGCATCTTGGTACCCACCCAGATGCTGCCTCCCCCCCGTGAATGAGTAAGGGATACTTGTACCCCTACTGAATACTAAGAGTTAAATAAAATGTAAATAAACACACAACACCTTAGAAAGTTAAAAAAAAAATATTTCAATTTTTTTAATCTCCCACAAAGTCATTCCAACATCAGCAGAAAAATAAAAAAAATAAAACTCCCTAATCTAATGTTTACATTGGGCAGTGGGCAAAAATAAACAATGCCTGTTATTGGCTATTTAGAATTGAAATAGCCAATAGCAGGCTGGCTAATGCTTCACCCACTGCCTAATGTCAGTCACAGAGGAGCGGACCTGGGGGAGAACTTTCCCTCTCTTGTCAGCTCTTCTGAAGGAGCAATAGCCATTCTGCTTTCAGCTATTTTAAATTGCAATAGCCAATAGCAGACTGGCTATTGCTCCACCCACTGTCTTCTGTCAATCAGCAGAGATGCGGACCTGAAAGAGAACTTTCTTTCTCAGGTCTGCTCCTCTGCTGACTAACATCAGGCAGGGGGTGGAGCTATAGCCAGCCTGCTATTGGCTATTGCACTTTAATATAGCCAATAGCAGAATGACTGCCTCTTCCTACCTTCTGTCAGTCCGCAAAGAGGCAGACCTGAAGGGTCTGGCATAAAATGCCGGGAAACTGCATGCTGTATTTTTTGTTTGTTTGTTTTTTTACATCGGGGTCCCCCTAACATTCCTACCAGACCTAAAGGGCCTGGTATGAATTGTTGGGGGAACCACACACTGTTTTTTTTTTAATTACTATTATTTCTGTGAACAATTTAACACTTTTGTATATTCTGTGACAGCTGTCAGATTCTTTACATTTAGGATCAAAGTGTCCGCAAAGAAGCAGGTTCTATTACAGAATAACACAGATCTCTCAGCTTCTTTTTTTATTTACATTTTGTAACAATATTGTATTACTTTGTTTTAATTTGAGATACAAGTGCGGAGAAGCCAGAGAGTGGTAAATGACAGCTCTCCCGTTTGTTGTGTTTAGTTTCCAAATGAAATTTGTATGTTTCTGAATTTCATTATGAAACATTCGGATTCGTTCGAATTCATTATTTCTATCATTCAAAAATTTGGATACATCCGAATGTCCGGATTTACAGAAATTCATATGAATTTCAATTTGGAAGGAAATTAATCGCATCAAATGTCTAAAAAGGAGTATAGACTGTTCACTTAGTAAAGTTTCACTTTGCAAGGGAATACTTTTCCCTTGCATGTGAATGGGTATTCTCCAAAACTGCAATTTCACCACATTCACTAAGCTTTCTGGTAGCTATGTTCTCATTATATCCATTGTAAATATAGAGGGGTTAATTTACTAAAGGAAAAAAATGTTCACTTAATCACGAGCAAGGGAAATTTCTGATTTTTTAAATTCCCTTACAATTTTAAAGAATGTAGGTTTTCTAGTATAAGTACACTTTCTGCCTCTTAGTAAATCAAACCCATAGAGTTTTATTTTCAGCCTAGACTTTTATTGACAGGACCATTTTATTATTACTTTTCAAGATTATTTTAGCATTGGTTAGGAAGGGGCTTAATAATATTTTTTGTTTTATACAACTACAACTGGTGTAGATTTCGTTTTGTGTTTAGGGACATTGTCCTGCCAGAAGGTGAACCTCTACCCTTATTTTTCTCTAGAATTGCCGTGTATTTGGCTCTATTCATCTTGCTCTTAATCCTGATGATATTTCCAGTCTATTCCTAAAACATGATGTTACCACCACCATGGTGTGGCTAGTGTTTTCAGGGTGATGACAAGTGTTGGCTTAGCACTACACATAGAAAATGTGTTAAGGCTAAAAAATTCAGTTCATCAGACTTTTTCCACATATCTATTCTGTCTGCCACGTGGTTTTTGGCAAACACCAAATAATATTTGATATGGTTTTCTCAACAATGTTTTTCATCCCACTACACCGGTTATTCTATTGACAGTTTCTTCTATCTCAAACACAGATAACTAAACCTCCTTTAAAGTTACTATTGGTCTATTGGCTAATTTAGTGGGCAAGGCACTCTTTGCATGGTCAGTGAGTTTTGGTGGGCACGGTTATACCATATTTTTACCAGTTTTTTTAAAATAGTTTTATTGGTACTTTAAGGGATTTTTAAAGTTAGGAATCTTTATATAACCCAACCATAGTGCTTTCCCAAAACGTTTCCTCAGACGTGTTTCTCTAGCACTGCAGTCTACTCTTTTTGATGAAATTTGTTTAGGTCTGTCCTCTATCAAACATTGGGGCCTTCTAGAAATAGGTGTGTTGAAAACATGTGACATTGTAATTGTATGCACGTGGACTCCACTCAATTATTTATTTTACTAAAGAAAATTGATTGCAGCAGAACTTATTTAAGGCAATGGAACGTAATGGAAGTCAATACTCTCTTTTCTCTTATCAAACATTATGGACTATTGTGTGTCAGTCAGCAACTCCAGCAAGTTCAAGGGGGTTAATTGTATGCAAAGCATTGTTTATGTCCTACTATAATATTATAACTATAATACAAGAATCCTCCAAGTGATCAGATTGGCACCCTTCCACACTTGAAATCAAGGTAATGGTGCTTACTACTGATGCACCGATACCGATACTAGTATCGATATCGTTGCCGATTCCGAGTATTTGGGCAAGTACTCGTACTCGCCCAAATGCTCCGATGCCTGGAACGAGTACTTCCGGTATCAGGAAGCCAGGCAGCGCGTCATTACACGCTGCCCGGTTTTGCGATTGACCGGAAGCTGGCCTCGTGAGGTAAGGTTACCTTACATTAGTATATGCAGCCTGTCATCCCCCAGGGGCCTCTCCAGCGAGAATGCGGCCTTCGTCCGGTACCCAGCCCGAGCCGTCCAATCAGGAAGCCGGGCGCCGTGTAATGACGCGACGCCCTGGAAGCA
>NW_017306432.1:1306950-1308022 GCF_000935625.1 Nanorana parkeri
TTTCTGATTGGCCGGGAAGCTGGCTTCATGCTCCCTCGTCATCTCATGACAAGAGAGCATGGAGCCGGCCACCCTGGAAGCAGGGCGTCGCGTCATTACACGGCGCCCGGCTTCCTGATTGGCTGGCTAGACGGCTCCGGCTGGGTACCGGACGAAGGCCGCATTCTCGCTGGAGAGGCCCCGGGGGATGACAGGCTGCACATACTAAGGTAAGAGGGGACTTTCTTGTTAATCGGGAAGCCGGGTGGCGACTCTTTACACGCTGCCCGGCTTCCCGGCTAATCAGGAGGCCAGGTGGCGAGTCATTACACGACACCTGGCTTCCTGAATGGGACTTCTGTTACTCGGTAATTGGTATCGGCGAGTACCGAAAAAATATTATCGGTGCTCGTACTCGGTACCAAAATACCGGTATCGGTGCATCCCTAGTGCTTACCCATTTGAAAGATGACCATAGGGGAAAATGACTGCTACAATTCTACTTCGTTGATTATCTTTTCTACCTCAGCCTTCTGTCTGGACAGTGAATGTGCTGCTGTACAAACTACAATAAAGAGTTTTCCAGTGAACCTGGGGAATACATGTCAGATTTGCCAGATCTGAGGACTTAAGGGTGAATTGATCAAAAAGCAGCCGTCGATGTGGAGGAAGCACAAATTCACAAAATTAATAAAACAGTAGTAGTGAGATCCTTGTACTGCAGGTTCTCTGGTACAGCTTCCTCTCCTGGAAGCCTTTAAAAGAATAACGAGCACCACAGTAGTAAAATCCCCAAATCTTGTGAAACTAGCAGTCAGGGGCAGCAGTGCTTTGGATGATATCACGCCAAACTGAGGCTTTAGGCACAGTGCCTTTCCAGGGAGAGCACTGCTATTTTTCAAGGCAAAAGGTGCATTATTTTAGGGCACTGCCTAGGCATAATTAAAATTTCTAGATGTTTCCTATAGGATAGCAAACCTCTACTTACTGAGTTTAGGTCCAGTTTAAACTGGTGGCACTGTGCAAAGCAATAGAACCATGAGTGCTGACCCTCCCTCTCCAAGTCTGAGTATTGCTGTGTGCTGTGTATATA
>NW_017306432.1:1308547-1316053 GCF_000935625.1 Nanorana parkeri
TAGGAACCTAATAAAATAACTATTATAACTATATAAATATAGCACAGGAGAAAAAAATAATCTGTGTTTCTGCATAACCTAAATATCTAAAATCTACTTTTCCTCTTTAATTTATCACATGCACAATACTAAAGGGCTTAGCAACAGAGTATTGAATTCCTAAAGGAATCTAAAGAGCAGTCTGTGATCTTCCTAACCTCTCCCTAATCATCACCCTCCTCTTTCCTGAATACTAGGAACAGCCAGCTGCAATATCTGTTCCGCCTCCACACTTAGGTGGAAGAACTTCTAAAGCAAGCTCTCCGACTCATGAAAACACTGGCAGGACTAAAAAAAGAAAAAAGCGACAAGACATCAACCTAAGGTAAACCTTTCTTTTCAGTGAGCACTGTACTTGGAACAAAATGTAACATTGGAAATACAGCTGGCCATGCTGGGAGACACAAAGCTTGAGGTCACCCTCACTGTGATTGAAAAAAGCATGTTTGTACCAAACATTGACTTAGTTGCTCAAGTGTTTTTCTTTTTTGAAACATTCCGGAAATATAAATATTATTTCTTATTTGTTAGCCTGCACACGCATCATGTGGAGTTCTTCATTTTGTCCAGAAACTGTAGGCCTTGATTGATGAAAGTCACCGTGACCAGATTTTAAGCACCTTTTGTATCTACACTGACCATGTAAACTGCACAAACCCAGTGACATTTCAGAAAAGAATAGCTGTGTGAATGAAAAACCCTGCAGAGTATGTAAGATTGTAACTGTCATGCACATGCAGAAGAATTAAAAAATAAACAGGAGTGACATATATATACACTGTGTATAGAGATAGATAGATAGATAGATATATAGATAGATAGATATAGATAGATAGATAGATAGATAGATAGATAGATAGATAGATAGATAGATACTCTATGCAACGCAGCAGATCAGGGCTGGTGCTTCCTGAAAACATCACAGCACCGTGCCTCAGTACTCCTCTTATAAGGCCCTGATGCGGCTCCCCTAATAGGTGTTATGCAAATATCAAAATGCAGACTGCTGTGGGTAATGCCCTCTTTGATGCTGAGCCTCCATGATTTAAAGGACTGAAATACAATCAATGTAAGGAGCAGACAAGGGACAGCAAAGCTGGGCAGGAAAGAGCTGGATGTTAGATTTGCTCATTTGCTGCAGCTTTAAATGCACACTGACAGTAAGCAATTTTAGTATAGGAGAAGAGCCTGAACATTCGTGCAAGACTGAAGGGGAGGCTGGAGCTCAACTTTAAGAACCTTGAACAGCTGTACCTTTAGATATTACAAGAAAAAGGTTCAGGCCAAAGCTTGAGGAACTCTGAAAGCTATGCTTCAAAAATCAAGCAGGGGCAAATGACTAGTCAGCAGTATTGCATGCAGTCTCCGTGCAGCTCATCTTTCCTTCATTACTGACTTGCCTTGTTCTCAACTGTGGCTCTGTGTTGATGCAGCCATCTTGGTAGAGGCAGGGCTTTGCTTCATAATGTGAGAACCTCCAGCAAGGAAAATAGTGAGCAGCACAGTAGTGATATCCCCAAATCTCACTCCAAATTTGCTGAGACAAGCAGCCAGTGGCAGCAGTGCCTTAGATGTTACACTTCAGATATACAACAATGAGGTTGTAGGCAGAGAAGTGGCTAGACACCCTCACATACCAGCAAGTATACTGCTATTTTTTCAGGAGGAATTCAAGACAAAGGATACTTTTTTTTAGGATACTGCTTATTCACAATTAACATTTCTAATAGCAAATTTGAACTTTTATAATGTATTAAAGGGAATATTTCAGAAAAATAAAAACCATTCAGCCATTGATGGAAGCAGTCATCCTCTGATTCAAATGGATAATGTTAAAAGATTACAATGTTCACATAACCCAGTGAAGTTGTGTTCACTTCATTCATCCAATCATGTACAAAGATAATGCACACATAATGCAGATTTCCTCTGTTTACAAAAACTGGGGCTAATTGTGTAAATGTGGCAGGCAGACCCTCTCACTTAGCAGCCTCAAAAAGCCAAATAAGTTGCTTGCCTTAGTGTGCACAGAACAGACACAAGTAAGAATCAGCAATGATGTTTAGTAAAATTCTTGTAATATGTAATTTTAATTGGCCCAGGGAAGTTTACATTTCCCCAAAAAAGTGGAGTTATTCTTGCCCTTACCATAGAAAGTATCAGGGGAGTCGGGAGGCCGCGTGTCACCGCGGATCAGCGGCCATCTGATTGATGCCTGCTGGCGGCCATCTTGGTGATGGACGCTGGCAGAGAGAGGAGGGGACGCCGGATCCCCTCCTCTCTTCTTTCGTACATGACCGAGAGCCCGACTTTGTCCCCTGCAATGGTGTCACCCAGGTGCGGGCCGCACCCCCTTGTTATGAAAGTGTAACATCAATATTAATTATTCTAAATATGTACATAAACTAGGTTCTCTGTGGCATAAAATTCTCAACGCCTTAAAATATACCTAAAGCCAAAACCTTTTTTTTTATTTTGGCTAAAATAGGGATTAAGTAAAACCCCTGTCAGGATGGTGCCATTTGTGTGCCATTGGGTAGATGTCCCTTCACTTTCTGTCTGTAGACTCATCAGGAACTAAGGGAAAACCCAAAGTGAGGGGGAATCTCCTTTTAGACAGTTGTCACTGGAACAAGGGATCCCATTGGAAGATTTCCCCTCAATTACTGTTCTGGTGACAACATAATGTTTGACCTTCCTGCACATTCAGCCCTGAAAACAATGGCCACCAAGACAAATAGAGAGAGAGGTTAAAATAATTATTATTATTATTATTATTATTAATAGATGTATAAATAAAATAAAAGTATTTCAGGTCACAGGTGGCTTATATAGTTTCTAAATCCTTGTGAATGGATGCATGGCTGTGGATTACCCTAAAATGTGAGACTCTGATTTATAATTCGTATTATGCCTCCTTGCATCTTCATGTGTTTAAAGAGTATCTAAAGCCAACCCTTTGATCTTTGGATAAAGAAAGGAAGTGTGAAAAGGTTTCTTCTTGCTTCCTGTTGTGTCTCTGGAACAGGAAGCAAAATAAATCTGCTCAACGGTATACATACAGTAAAAACCTGACAAGGGTTCACACTGTACAACGTTCTTCCTTTTCCAAAAAAACATGCCACAACAGGTGTGTCAACACTTGATAATCATATGCTTGTTTTATATTTACCCATTAACTAATTTAGGAGGGATAGAGAGGAAAGCCTTGTAAAATGCACCTTTACAACCAAATCTGCAATGATAACCTCTATTTTCTACCCTCTCAGGTTTCTTTTAACAACATATAAATTATGAAATTAAATGTTGTCATTTGTTTATTGTTTGAAAACATAATGGTATGACTTGGAATTCCCCTTCATTTTTCAATTCATTCTCTTTCAGATGAATATGGATAGAAAAATATTGTTGGGATATGTCAGTGTGTTGTTTAACACAGCTTATCTTTTTCCTGTGATGGCACATTCAGAACACGGCAATGATATTGTATCATCTCAGTTTAATGCAGAAGATACCCATTTTGAAATAGTTGGTAAGTAAAGTGTCATATTTTCAAATTACCATTTCTATAAGTTTAAATTTACCCCAATGTAAGATTTGGTAAGTGGAAAAATCAATTATAAGTATAGTGAACCTGTGGCCAGGCTTTGGATATTAAAGTATATAAATATTCTTAACAAGAAATAATATATAAGAAGGCATCACTTACCTCTTTAGCTACAAGTACTGTCAAATTAAAACAAAAGGTACATTTTCATTATACTGTATCTCCATATAAAACAGAAAATATTGACTTATTGACTTTTTGAGTGAACAATATAATAAAGTATCTAGAAATATCAAATAAGAAAATTGCAAGAGCAGATACCCCATTTTCTCTTGAAACAGCCAACAGGGTAGATAGAAGTCTACTTATTTGATTCCTTTTAAAGTTGGAAAAAACAGTAGAAAAGAAATGTTTACAAATGTAAATAAATTATACATTTTAAAAAATAAATAAAGCTTTCACACAAAAAAATAAAAAAATTAAGGATTATTGTAAAAACAGAAAATAAAGATTATTAAAAAGAAAGAAAAAAGAAAAAAAGAAACAAACAAATGTTGGTTATTGGCCGGGACCTGCTTGAGTCTTCTAGCAGGTCCCGGCCAATAAATAACAACTGGGGAGAGCCGGCTGTGAGGTCACGGCCGACTCTGCCAAGTTGTCATTGTTTAATGACAGTACAGCATCCCCAGGTAACCTGGGGACGCTGATCTATCATTGCAAATGGGCAGAGCCAGTCATGAGATCACGGCTGGCTCCAACTCTCTGTCAGTTGCAAGACATTCGGCCGGCCAATGGCCGGCCGCTCACCCCGCTTCAGGTTTCACTTCGGCTCAGTCGAGCCGAAGCATATGCCTCTGGCTTGGCTGAGCCACTCGGCCAGCTTAGGGAGTTGTACGGGCTATAGTGAATAGCCCATACAGCTATTCACTAGCCGAAGGATCAGCCGGAGCTACGACTGATCCTTCGGCTGGCTTTGTGAATAACACTTTTAATGTGAGCTGAAATGTTGAAAAGTACATGATCAAAAAAGAGTTTATCCAAATAAAACATTGTGATAATAGTCATATTAATAATATAATAAACTCTTTAAGATAGTTAGCCCCTTGTTTTTCTACACATAATAGAAAGTGGCATTCTGGAAATAATACTAAAACAGAAAATGTCCAGAAGTTTAATTCTATTCATGGAAGTTTAAAATCGTTTCCTGGCTAGGATCTGTCTCATTCTCCAGCATGCAAGTTGAGCAAAGCTGAGCTAACTGCTTATACACCCATTCCAGGCATCAGAAGTCTGTCCTGGACCTGAATTCTTTTGTCATGGGTGAAAAATGTAAGTCGCCATTGCTAATCTTCTTCTAAAAATACTAATTGCCTGGCTGTTATACTGAACCACTAGTTTCAAATAAAAAAAAACATTATTTTTTAAATATTTAAGCTATTTTAATATATCTGTGGATAGTAGGCAACTCATAGAAGATAATGTTACCTTTGCCTCTTCATTCCCTGTGCTTAGGGAGATGCCATTACAGGCCCAAGGCCAGTGTAAACAGTGCAAACATTGCAGTTTTTACATTTAGGTTGTCTGCAGCCTGCACTGCAATTGTAGACAAGAAATGCAAACAAAGAAGGCATCTGCTCTAAAAGCTATGGCAGCTTGAGGAACTAGGCCCAATGACTCCTAATTTATTCATATCAGGATTTGAAATTAACATAAACTGCTATTTGTCCTGTTAACTGATGTTTTAATTTTTGTTAGTTTTGATTTCATTTTTTATATTGTTCTAGCTCTACCTTTCAACTTTGATTTTTATGATATGAACAAAGACTGTGTTATAACTCTGGCTGAACTGGCAAATGCCACAGAGACTCCAATGGATGATGCAAATGAACCATTTCAAAGTGCTGACAGAAACGGTAAGCTTTTTCACTAATTATCTTGGCAAGATAATGAACGGAATTTACCAAAATTGGAGCAGACAAAAACTGGAGCAGACGAACATGACAACCAATCAGATTCTCTCTTCAGTTTGTTCAGTTAAGATTTGAAAATGAAAAAGAGAAGCTGATTGGTTGCCATGCACAGCTGCTCTAGTTTTTATCTGCTCCAGTTTTATGATAATTTCCCCTCAATGTGTTTGTTAATTTTCATACTTTTTCTTGAAAGCCCAGTTAATACTTATATGACCAGAGATCACCGATGCATAGATGCAGGCAAAATTGTGCGGTGTCAGCATACGTCAGTTAACTTGATAAAAACTCTGTAAGGAATTTGCATACCTAATTGTTTATAAGGATACAAAAGACTATTTTAATACTGTTTTTATTTTAGAAAGATCAATGCACAAAAATGTAAAACAAAGTTTAATACTTGTATGTATTTTTTAATACTGTAAGTGTATCTGATAAATCTATTATTAAATATATGTACACTGCCATCTTCAAGCTGCATTGGTATCTTTAGTGTCATGTGCAGGCAGAAGGGGTATTTTGTAACTGAAACCTCTATCCTGTATGTGATCCCTCGGTCATAGTTGGCATAGTGTGGAACCACTCTAACTGGCTCACGATCATCAGTGGGGACCAGAGCTGTCAATGACAGCAGGAATTTAAATCAATCAAATATCACAGATCAAAGCTGATCTGCAATTTGTGGTTCAACCATCATTTGGTCTCCCTAAAGGTGCCCATACACCTTACAATTATCTGCAGATTTTCTGTGGTCAGATTGAAAAAGTGCAACAGATTGGCCCAGATGGAGATTACTCCATCCACACAGTTAAGTGTAGATGGAGGAATCAGTTGCACCTTTTCCATCTCACCACAGAAAATCTGCAGATAATTGTAAGGTGTATGGCCAGCTTTACCCTTTTCCTTTACAGGACTGAGAGCTATAGCTCTCTTGCTAATTAATATAGCAGCTACATGCCCAGTCCCCATGCAGCATGTCAGTTAATCTCACTTTTTAGCTGTGCTCAGGAAATCACCTGTTGCCTCAGCAATAGGCTAATTTCATAGGCCCAAGCCTCCAGTCCATGTTAGTTCCTGCACTCCTGCATTCTTGTTTCTTTGTTTACAGACTTTGGCTTGTAGTTTGACTACATTTGTTTGCTGACGGCCCTGACCTTTACCCCTGTACCCATTTTTTAAATTGTATGCCAACTTTGTACCAAGCTTTGGGTCTGTCCCTGCCCAGCTGCCATCTGTATAGATGTACCTGAGGGCTGCAACCTGGTACAACAACCAGAAGAGTCCATTACGTTTTGCAGGGTGCTCTGGTGAAGATCTGGTATCATATATGCGCTGGCTAAACATGGTTTAGATTCTGTGCCTCAGGCCACTGCATCTCCAAATGTGCTGATAGCATAGAGCATCCACTTCATTTTGTCTTTGACACCAGCCACACAAAGGGGTCTATTCACGAAGCTGCCGAAGGATCTAGCCGTAGCTTCGGCCGATTGTTCGGCTAGCTTCGGCCCCAGTACCCCTTCGGTTCAGTAGAACCGAATGGGTGCTGTACGGGCTATTCACAATAGCCCGTACAGATCCCGAACGTGGCCAAGTGGCTCAGTGGAGCCGAACACATATGCCTCGGCTCGGCTGAGCCGCGCTGAAAGCCGAAGCTGGCCGAGCGGCCGGCCATTGGCCAGCCGACAGCCTGCTTCTGACAGCTGGGTGGAGCCAGCCGTGAACTTACTCACTTGCAGAGAGATCAGCGTACCCGCCCTCTGCTGCAGTTCTCCATCAGGTCCATCAGCAGAGTACAATGCTAGTTTGCTACTGGCTATTGCAAATTGAAATAGCCAATAGGAATCTAGCAATGCATTCCAATGGGCAAAACTTTTTTTTTCTATTCTGACACGGCTCCGTGTCAGAATAAAGAAAAAAAAAAAAAGAAAAAGCAGTGTGTCTCTCCTGGGCGGC
>NW_017306432.1:1316418-1316949 GCF_000935625.1 Nanorana parkeri
GGGCGTTTTCGGCCGGCCCCGTAGAAATGGGAAGAAAGCCGATGTACGGCTGATTTCAGCCATACCAGCCTGAAGTGAATAGCCGAACAGTGTTCGGCTCACTTTACTTCAGGTCGGTCATTCACTCGGCTGCCTACGGCAGCTTAGATACGGGCTATTCACAATAGCCCGTACAGATCCCGAACGTGGCCAAGTGGCTCAGTGGAGCCGAACACATATGCCTCGGCTCGGCTGAGCCGCGCTGAAAGCCGAAGCTGGCCGAGCGGCCGGCCATTGGCCAGCCGACAGCCTGCTTCTGACAGCTGGGTGGAGCCAGCCGTGAACTTACTCACTTGCAGAGAGATCAGCGTACCCGCCCTCTGCTGCAGTTCTCCATCAGGTCCATCAGCAGAGTACAATGCTAGTTTGCTACTGGCTATTGCAAATTGAAATAGCCAATAGGAATCTAGCAATGCATTCCAATGGGCAAAACTTTTTTTTTCTATTCTGACACGGCTCCGTGTCAGAATAAAGAAAAAAAAAAAAGAAAAA
>NW_017306432.1:1317239-1324603 GCF_000935625.1 Nanorana parkeri
GGCCGAACATGCTGAGCATGTTCGGCCGACCCGTAGCAATGCGAAGCAAGCCGATGTACGGCTGATTTCAGCCATACCAGCCTGAAGTGAATAGCCGAACAGTGTTCGGCTCACTTTACTTCAGGTCGGTCATTCACTCGGCTGCCTACGGCAGCTTAGTGAATAGACCCTAAAGTGTCATATGGTGGCTTTCAAAAGAGGATGTTTATTAAGGTATCACCAGTTTGGGACATTGGGCCGGGGATTGGTATTTATGGGTGGGTTAATAAAATTTATGAATGATACATTTATGTAAACCAAGCGGTGCAGTGCTGTTAAGTACTAAGTATTTAATTCCAGTATTAAGTAAGTATAGTGATATTGTGATAAATGATTTCCATGTTCCTTATAGTGTCCCTTAATATCTGATGATATAGTGATTTAGGTTCTGTCTGGTAAGGGTCATTTGAGTTTTAAATTGGCCCTTGCTAAGGCCTCATGCACACTATCAGTCTGCGTTTAAGCCCAACAGAAGTTATATGGTAAGTATAAACCACTTTATGCTTCCCAGATCACTTTTTTCTGTGCTGGGCTTAGTCACGTCTAAAAGCGTTTGCACGCGTTGACACAAATTTAGCTGCATAAAAATTGGCTAGCTGGACCCAGAATGCAGAAATTACTATTTTGGGTAAACTGCCCTAGACTAAAGGCACCTAGATGCTGCTGGACGCCTAGGTGTGCATTCAGTCGTAGAAAAGCCTTACATGAGACCCAGGTGAATTTAGAAATTAACTGCATAGTGTGCATGAGGCCTAATTCTTAGTGGCCTCAATATGGACATAGAAAGCAACACAAAACTGACAGAGGTTCTAACTTTGGACGTTAATGTTGGTGATAAAAATGAAAATATACTAGGTCATCAAATATACCTAGCAAACACATCTTAGAGTTCAAGGTCACTGGAGAACCCATTTCATCATGCAAGAATCTGAGTATTTGCCAGTAATCTTGTATTTCTTTAGTCAAAGGAAATAGGGAAATGTACCAGGGGATTGTTGGCATTTGGGCCAGAGGCAGCTTTGATGCAAATACAGATAGTTAAATGGTTATAAGCTAGTACCGATCGATAATATAAAGTTGTGTATATTTTGTCTGTGGGCAACCTAGTCTTTTTCCCATTCCTCATTCTCTAAAGGTCCTACATCAGATTATTGGCAGATTTTCTTGCTGTAGGCTTATTTGGTGTAGGGGTTGACAGGCTCAGATATAGGTTTGATATCAATTTGGTTGATGAAAAAAACAGGGGATTAGCTGTAAATTCTTCCTGGAGGTGTTGGAGTTGTGTTTGATGGATTGGGAACTATGCAATAACATTGAATGGGGTAACTGAAATGCCATCTTTAATTGTTGGATGGATTTCACTGATGTACCATCCATAACGTGGCTTCATTTAGTAATGCCAGTTGGGTATTTTCTTCTTATGTGCACATTTGCTCTCCTGTTGAAGAATAAATTCTATGGTAAACTTTTGTCTACTTTTTGGGAGCGATGGAACTAATTGGTGGCCACTATTCAAGCATGCTTAATGCAGAGTTTACTTTGTGCACATTTACTCACTGTAGAACAAGTGTGCACATCTTAGTGTATAGGCCATATCAGAAGGCTGCAGTAAACAGTGAGCTTCTATTATAGGTGTAATAAACAATGACATGCTTGAAAAATATTTATACAGAACCAAAATATTGCATAGCAATGTCATTGAAACATGCATATCAGTCCCTGAAAATAAAGAAAATACCACTCTGATGTTACTACCATAATCATACATAGATACATATTGGAAATGCTTTTATATAAAAGCCAATTATCTTACCAGCATACCGTATGCGCACAGTGTTTCTGGTGGGACACAGGACCCAAACTGCAGAGTACATAATTCTCACTACTATGAAACCCAATATTTATAGAAAACATATTGACTGTATCAAAACCTGATATACGCCATTGTAGTATTTTATTATTTCACAGTGAATAATTTTAACAAGTTTTCACGTTGCAGGTAAAAAGTAGAAACCTACTTGTATATCTTCCATTGTACAAGGACGTTCAGACTTATAGCTGTTAATAAACTGCTTGAGATAAATTGAGGGGTCATGAATTTAAGATTAAAGAACTCCAGTCAAAAATGTTATTAGCTCTTGGTAGTGGGGGTAGTGGGGCTACCCCACACACTGCAAGGGTTAAGTGCTTGTTTTGTCTAGGTGCTTAAAAAAAGTTATACTCAGCAGACTAACTGAGCTGGCTCCCTGCTTCTGTGATCACTGAAGCTTGTCTTCTCCTCCACTGCACAAATGGACTGCTCCTTGGCATCCTCATGTCTATACACAGACCAGTGACATTGTGGTACCTTTGGATTTGGGTGAGGCATTCCCCAGCCCCGCCCCCAGTCCGCCGAAGCCCCGCTCCAACCAGGTCACCAAGCTAGTTTCAGGGAGGGACAGGGAGGAACCTCCCTGTCCCTCCCTTGCTCGTCACTGCTGAGGCATTAAGATAGATGGCCTCAGTGTTTTTTTTTTCTTTTTTTGATTAGACAGACAAAACAATCCACAGAGCTCACGCCTGTGGCTGTGACAGCTCTTGCCTCACTAGTTAGGTTACACAAGTGGGGAAGCCTGCTTCTGTGTAACCTAACTACCTGTCAAAAGCCAGATGCAGCACTGCCTGTAATTAACTAGCAATGCTTCGTCCATGACAGGTTACACAGCGGGGAGGCTTTCCATGCTGTGTAACCTGTTACAAGCCGATCTGAATGGAGAAAAAGCTGTCAGCTTTTTCCTCCATAATACTAGGTGAGGCTCTGACTCACCTTCCTCCCCTGACCGCACGACTATGCACAGTGTATAGAACGTGAAGACACCAGAATCCTTAGACCGCTGCATCAGAGGGGGAGAGACTTTCCAAACACCGGTCTAAGTACGAGCCGACTCGGATAGTCTGGTGAGTATAACTTTTTTTAAATAAAATTAAATACATTTTCCTGAAGTTCTTCTTTACCTTGTAAAGTTTGACCATGTTTGTCCATGTATGTATGACATTGTCTATATTTTATTTTCTAGGCGACCATCTACTATCACAAAAGGAGTTTCAAGATGCCCCTTGGGTGTTTGACATTCCTTAGGCTTGGATACATTTTGGAGAATTATTATTAAAGTAAAATACTAAACAAAATGTTTTGCAACTTTTCAACAGAGTAGAGAATAGTGAGAATGGTTTAAAACACTGTAACTGCTCTACCCACTGCAGAGATTTGCCACCACTTCCTGTCCCAAAGGTACAGCAGGATCCAAGAGGCCTCACCAAAGAAAAGGGAAATCCCATCAATGACAGCTGTCACCAGAACAAATGCCTCCTTTGGATGATCACTTCTATTGCATTGACTAATGATGTGGTTAGCCAACCTTGGCATTTCTGCTGCTGTGGAACTAAAAGCCCTGTGAGGCATTGAAAGACCCTGACAGTCACAGGCATCACTCCCAGAGCAGTAGCAAGATGGGATTTGTAGTTTCAGCATAGCTGAAGAGCCAAGGTTCCCTATTTGTGGAAATTCCCCTCACTTTCTTTCACAATGACAAATGCTCGCCCAGCCAGAAGATGGGTTGAAATCCTCCAACAAGGACACAGCAGTAAAATATTGAAAGAGTTTTGAACCGTAACCAATGTTCTCCAGAACTGTAAAAAAAAGTCTAAAGTTCTACTCTAACGTAACTTTGTCACTATCATAGAAACTTAGAAAATGGCTGCCTATAAATAAAAGACATAGAGGGGAATTTATCAAAACTGGAGCAGACAAAATCTGGAGCAGATTTGCACTGCAACTAATCAGCTTCTCTGTCTCATTTTCAAATCTTACCTACGCAAACTGAAGAGAGATGCTGATTGGTTCCCATGGGCAACTGCTCCAGATTTTGTCTGCTCCAGTTTTGATAAATTCCTCAGCATGTTCGGCCGACCTGAAGTGCAGAAGGAGTTTGACTCAGCCGATCCAACATTTGGATCGGCTGAGCCGAACCTCCGGCAGGCTACTCGCTGCTGTTCGGCCTATTCTCATAGATGCCGAGCGGCATTCGGCTCGGCTATTCTGCTCGGTACCTCTGTGGTACCGAGCAGAATAGAAAAACAGTTAAATAAGTAATAAAATAGAAAATGATTGGGCGGAGCTAGCAGTGACAGCTAGCTCCGCCCAACTGTTTTCTATTGGCCGGGCGGTTCTGCTGCCATCAGAACAAAAAAAAAACACCATAGGAATGCATAGCTAGATTCCTATTAGCTATTTCACTTTGCAGTAGCCAATAGCAAACTAGCTATTGCACCCAAAGGGGTCCTGGGGTCAGCTATTGCTATTGCAACCAAGGGGGTCCTGGGGTCAAAGCTAACCGAAGGATCAGCCGAAGCTACTGCTAGATCCTTTGGCAGCTTTGTGAATAGACCCCATAATAATTACCTGTCCTGTTGCCCATGTCGCTAACCTTCCCTCATTTGAAGAGCTGCAGTTCTGGAAAATTATTCAGCATCCAATACATGTCTGGGTTTTTTACAAGCATACATACATATTTCCTATATGAAAATTATGGTTTTTACAGGTAATATCCGCTCCGTACTGCTCTGATCAGGAGAGGATCTGTTGAAGGATCCTCTTCTGATAAGCTTATGTGAAAGCGGCTTTAGACATGCAAAGGCTAAAAAATGTTTTGTTTTCTGATTTTGGATCTGATTTTGGATCTGAAACTCGATTTGATTCAAATTTTTCAAATCAGATCAATCCAAGTTTCTAGTTTTTGGTTTGGATCAATTCTGATGGGCTTTTTTAACAACAAATTAACTTAATACATTTTTTAGAATTTTCGGAGTCATTTTAGTTCTGTGTTGGTCCTCTTAGTCCATTCTAGTCCTCTTAGTCTGTATTGACCCTCTTAGTCTGTACTGGTCATTTTAATCTGTACTGGTCATTTTAGTCTATAGTAGTCCTCTTAGTCTGTACTAGTCATCTTAGTCCGTACTGGTCATTTTAGTCCGTACTGGTTATTTTAGTCAGTACTGGTCATCTTTGCCCGTACTGGTTATTAGAAATGGATATTTGGAAATTCGGCCGAAATTCAGAAAAATAATCTGGATTCGTACGAATTCAGATGCATTTGAATTTGGATGCATCCGACATTTCGGATGCATTCGAATTCCGATAAATTCAATGTATTCAAAATTCTGATAAATGTGATTGTATTAAAAAATTCAGATAAATTAGAATTTGGAAATTTAGATGCATCCAAATCGAAAGAAATTTGTCCAAATCCTGATTCGTAAAGAAACAAAACTTACATGTCTATTACATATAGAAATCTGTGATAAAAGCTATAGTATATGTATAGCTTTTATGTGGTATAGTATATAAGTGGTATAGTATATAAGTTATGTGTTGTATCATTGATCAAGGCTATAAAGCTAAGCAATACAAATACAGTTGTAATGAAAGGTGTACAGTCTTGATGGTCTAATTACTAAAGAAGTACTTTTTTTTAACCTTTATAAAGTAAACATTCCACCCCCCGCCCACTCACTAAGCAGAGGTGCGGACTTGAGAGAGAACTTTCTCTCTCAGTTCCACTCCTCTGCTCAGTGGGCGAGGTTTCAATAGCCATCCTGCTGAGTGAGAACAGATGGGGGGAGGTGGTTGAGGCTGCGCCCTAGGCGCAAGTGCACCCGGCACCTACCGGCAGCACCAGTCCTGTTTCCACTCCTTTAGTAAATTAACCCATTGAAGTGAAGACTGAGGGCATTTCAGTTATGCAAGCCAGCAGGTGATGTAACTCTCTAAAGATCTGTATACCAAAAATAACATATCTTTATAGTTATTTATTAAATATGGTTATTTATTTTAGTTTTCAGATACAGTACCTGTCAGGATTGAGTACTTGGATCAGCAATCCTGCAAATCACATGTTCCTGTAGCATATTCAAGAACAAAATGTATTCACAAATATGCATAAAATATAAAAAATTGTAACATCTGTTACATTTTGATTAAAGCTTTGTTGACAAACATACCTCCGCATATGGCTTGTGATCTATGCGTAAAATTCGACATATATCCCTAATGTACATTTTGTTTAAGTAATACCAATTTCACAGCACAATGCACACATGTAAGCCAATTTTTTTCTCAGCCCCTGTGCCTTTTATGTCCTTGGGCTGCAGTAGCATATATCACCATAGAAACAACTTTCTTGTTTGTATTCAATAGTAGTAGTGCCTTTTATCAACTGAACCGCAGTGCTCTTCACACAGTAAAACAAAGTAACACAGTTACATTTCTCAGAATCACAGTTTTGGATGCCCTGACTTATACATTCAGCTTAAGAGTTTTGATTCATCTTGGTTTAATATTATCCTTATACCATGTTGGAATACTTCATAGTCCTGTTTGCTGTGTTTGCTGCTGACTCATGAAATTAATATAACGCAAACGAGGGTATCTGATCCAATATCAGATACCCTGTACAGTACTAGCCCTGGCCCCCTCCCCATACACAGAATACACTGGGCTCCAATGTCCCCCTATACAAACAGTGCCCTCCCCTTGAAACGTACACTCAGTGGTGGGCCAGGAGGCCACCTTTTATATGGAGGACACTAATGAGCCCCAGGGTAGCCCTCTGTTTAAAGAGGACTCTATGGTAAAGTCAGGAGCCTCTGTATATACAAGCTTCTATGATAGAACCAGGACCCCTGTGTGTGTGTCCCTGTACATACAGGACTCTATTGTAAAGACAGGACCCCCCTATGTGCCCACCAGTATAAAGAAGACTCTATGGTGGAATCAGCTGCCTTGTTTGCCCCTCTGTACACAGATAACTCTATGGTAGAGTCAGGAGTCACCTGTACACACAGATCAGTGAGAAGCCGCTGTATACACAGCTCTGCCCTGTACTGCCCCCTGAATATAGAGGCGTCTATGGCAGAGGAGTAAGGAGCCCCTGTACACAGTCTGGTCCGTGCTGTGGCCCCTGTATGCAGAGCCCTCCGTGCTGTGCCCCCCGGTATAGAGCTCACATGCCGCTCGCGTTCTCCGTCTTTCCAGTCTCGTCTCTGTCAGGAGGGACGCTGCCTGGTGCACGTCGG
Organism: Nanorana parkeri; assembly: GCF_000935625.1. Classification (NCBI taxonomy): domain Eukaryota; kingdom Metazoa; phylum Chordata; class Amphibia; order Anura; family Dicroglossidae; genus Nanorana; species Nanorana parkeri. The sequence continues at coordinate 1,324,392 of NW_017306432.1, forward strand.
GAACTTCGCAGAGCTCCTCCCCCTCCTCCCTGCATTCGGGGACTGAGAGGAGATCAAAGGGAGCTTGTGTACTGAACTCCCTTTGAACTCCTGTCACAGAGCCGTGCGACGGCAACGGCGGTGACATCTGCTGATACAAGCTTTGGAGCGTCTCTCGAGACGCTCGATCGCTTGACTGTAAGCTCCCGGCCGGCCGTGTAATTACAACGGCC
>NW_017306432.1:1324619-1345666 GCF_000935625.1 Nanorana parkeri
TATATATATATATATACTGTATATGTATATATTATACATACACTATCTGGCCAAAAAAAAGTCACCACCTGGGTTTAGCTAAGCAAATAGGTCAGAGCAATACAAAACACAGACGTTTCCTAGCAAACTTGCCAACTAGCCCGCAACAAAATAAATTACACTGTCTTACAAAATGCATTAAAAACAGAAGTTTTAGTTGTACAGTTTTTGCAAAAATATGTGGAGGCCACACTGGCTCCTCTGTGTAGTGTGGACCTAACTCTAATTTTTGAAAGCCTCCATATTGGAGCATGTTTAGCAGTAGGTACATTGAATGTAGGTATGCCTGGAGGGAGCCTACTACTCTTTAAAGGCACAGGAACACACTTTAGGCCCAACAATCCAAAATGCAAGCTGAGGCCCCCAGTGTGTCGCCACACCAAATACAGCCAAGCTAAAAATACATGGCAACTGCACAACTTGTAATTAGCCTTGGTAGCAAGGTGCACATAGAAGGACTTACAACAATTAACAAATAGGTCAGAGCCTTCAATTTTATAATTAGTCTACGTTCAACGTTATTTCCCCAAAAAAATTAGTTCAGCTGCTTACTTGAATATACTGAATGACCAGGTTTTTCCATCAATTGATTTTTTCTTCCCTGATGGCACGGGCATATTTCAAGATGACAATGATAGGCCATTGAGAATATTTGAGATGTGCTGGAAAAGACTTTATACAGTGGTCCGATTCTCACATCATCACTACAAGATCTTGGTGAAAAATCAATGCAACTCTGGACAGAAATAAATATTGTGACATTGTATTACCTTATTGAAGCAATGCCATGCAATAATCAAAGTTAAAGGTGGTACAATTAAATGTTAAAGTGTGTGACTTTTGATTCTTCTGGGATTAAAATAAATAATGGAATATATATTTTTAAATACTGACAATTTACTTGATTTCTAATTATTAGAATAAGCTACACATGCAACACTTACCTCCCATGTGCTTGCCATTAGCCACGAATCCCACCAAGGATCACAGAAATATCTAGTACAGCTGGATATGGGGGAACAAGTAGCACTCCGTCTATCTCCCCACAATGCAATAACCCTAACCATAAGAGGTTGTTTACTCCTGTGTTTAAACGCGTATAGGCCGTTTACTTAGCAGAGTGAATTTTCACTTTGCAAGGAAATGTTCACTTAGTTTAGTGAATGAGGTGAAACTTTCCTGACTTCAACCATCCAATAATTTGCAGAATACTGCAATTTTGTTTCGGTTTCCTTGCACATGATTGGGTATTCTTTGCAAAGTGAGTTTTCACCACATTCACTAAGCTAAGTAAAAAGAAAAAAAAATCACATGCACATGAAAACAGCCTAAACTACTTTAACCTCTTGCCGTCCGCCCGTTAAGAAAAAACGGACGGACGGCAGACTCGCATCAGCGGGTTGGCGTCTCCAGACGCCATTTTTTTCCTGCTAGGAGGCGTGCGCGCACGGGCAGGAAAGACCCGCTCGTTTCTACAGCCGTTAACGGCTGTTTCACATACAACCGATCAGCGGCTCTATAGCCGCCGATCGGTTGTATGGCATGATTTTCGGAGCACAACCCCCCCCCACTCCCCCCTCCTGACCCCTCAACTTTAATCCCGGCATCCGCTAGCCCATCTGCGGCCCGGGACCGGCTCGGGAGGGCGTCAGGAGGAGGAGGGAAGGAGATCAGCTCCTTGCTGTTCTCCCTCTGTAGTGTTTACATCACTTCCGCATTCACCTGTCAGTCATCTGGCTCCTACTGCCAGAGAGAAGAAGCTGATGAAGCAAATCTGTGCTTCAACAGCTTCTTTTGGGGCCTCCAGGTGACATTAGGGGTCTAGAGACCCCTAATGTCTCCATAAAGAGGACCTGTCAGTGTATCTGTGCTATTATATAGGGGGATGGTATCCCCCTATGTAATAGCAATAACAATAAGTGTAAAAGAAAAAATCTATATAAATAAGTGAAAAAAAATAAAGGTCACAAACAAAAAAAGTAAAAAAAAATAAAAGTCACAAATAAAAAAATTGGGTAATAATAAATGTTTTAGAATATAATATAGGGGAAACTGTTTTTTTTTTAAATTCTGTAATTTTTCCTTACAGCGCTGCATGACGGAATAAATGTCAGTCAAAGTACCGCAGCAATGAATACTGAAAAATAGCCTGGATGGGAAGGGGGTTTAACACCCCGGATGTCAACTGGTTAATAAATCAACCTCTTTGTCTCGTGTATCCACTTCCAAATAATACTGGCCTTCTTGTGACCTTTGACTCCCTTTTGTGTGTCCTGCTATTTTTTCTACCTTATACAGGGCTTTATCATTAAATGCTACTCATGATATTTACTTTTCTAACCTATTCAGTATATATGACAATATACTTGATCCAGCTACCTTTACAATGTTTACATGTAGTGTTTTAGTGTCAGTCTTTTATGTATTCATTGATTTGTACAGGAATTATAAGCTAATGTCTGCTAATGAGTCTACTGACCCCATTAAATGAGAGTAAAATCTTCACAGGAGACTGATGATGGGGAACACCTTGGGTGATTAATTGAAACAAGAGAGTCTATTAGTTACTATAATGTGCTCACTGTACTTATCTTTCTCTGCAGTAGATAATAATCACACAACATGGGTGTTGGAAAGTGAAGCCAACAAAAGTTCACCATCATTCACATGACTGAGCAAAATGGTTCCTAAATACATCCTGTATTGCTCCGCTGCCTTTTTTGTTTCCCAAACATCAATAGACCAGCTCCTTTTCCTCATCACCTGTACTATATTATGCATACGTTCCAATCATGTGGAAAAGCAAGGCTACAGAGCCATGGTTTAGAGACGGCTTTAGGTCCCTTTTGTGTATACCTCACTGCTGACATAAAGGTACATTTTTATTTCTACATTACCACTTGGTTAAAGTCCACACCAGGGATCTGCTTAGGTTCTGCAAAAACTCTTTTTGGGCCTGTTTCAATGGGCTAATGTAGCCTTCTTTTGACATCCATTTAAGATGCTTCTAAGATCATTAGGAATTCATTGACAGATGCATTTAAATTGCATTCAGTTGCTTGAAGCTGATTTTGCATTCCCTTAGAATTGTATGGGAAGAAAAGCAGTTCCATCACAAACAAAATCTTGTCGACATAGGCGCTAAGTGACACTAGAGTCCATCTACCTCGGGGATCTGCTTTGATTTTGAAGTACTCTTCCAAAGTACTCTTCAGGCAAGGGTCATCTGTAGGTGACAGGACCCATAGAAAAAAGTATTATATCCTCTTGAATTTATAAACCAATGTTAAAGCCTTACTTCGGACAAAACTGTTTTCAAGAGCGTTAACATTTGTCAGGTTTTTTTTATTTCAGTTAATAACCTAATGGGTTCAGCACTTCCTGTTCCTGTAATGCCAGGATAGGAAGTGGGGGCAAAAGGTTGTCACAGGACAGGAAGGCACGGACTTGTTTAAACATCTAGCCCTTTTCCACTCTACTAAAGATGAGTTTTGTTTGTCTCTATTTTCTTGTTGGAAAGATCTATTACCACTTCCTGTCCTCATTCCTTAAAACTTTATTATAGTGACACATTCCACAATACCTGCCTGAAAGAGGCTCTCTCTCTCTCTTCCCTGCCCCATTCAAACCAAAATAAAACATTTTTACAGGTGTTGAGCTTCAAATAAAATGTACCTTCTAATATTGCATTTTTGTAAGCCCCACCCCACCCCCATTGTAATGTTCTTCATTGCATTTACATTCTCACTGACATCATACCCAACCTTATGGCAAAAATAAACTGTTTGTGATCCATATAAATCTATATACCTGCTTATTAAAGTAGAGAAAAGCTAGTGAACACATAGGGAGAAAATTATCAAAACTGGAGCAGCCAGAAACTGGAGCAGTTGCCCATGGCAACCAATCAGCTTTTATTCCCACTTTGTTCAGTTAAGATTTGAAAATGAAACGGTTAAGCTCATTGCCATGCACAGCTGCTTCGGATTTTGTCTTCTCCAGTTTTGATACATTCCCTTCCTAATGTCTAAAAAGCAGTGCAGTTAGAGGGGGTTTCTTATTGATGATGGTATGCCTGCCGTTATACCCTCTGCAACCCTCTCCTGTACATACTGCCTGGCGTCATACCCTCTGCAACCCTCTTCTGTACATACTGCCCACCCTCATACCCTCTGCAACCCTCTCCCATACATACTGCCTGCCGTCATACCCTCTGCAACCCTCTCCTGTACATACTGCCTGCCGTTATACCCGTTGCCACCCTATCATGTACATAATGATCGCCGTTATACCCTTTGCAACCCTCTCTTGTACATGCTGCCTGCCGTCATACCTCTCCTGAGGTGAGTTGAAGAGGAGAGTTGAAGATGTTTGTAATCCTATCCTAGGGTGAAAACGCTGCTTCTACATAGATACAGTGCTGTGAGTGTTGCCACCTTAGGACAGGATGTGTGTTACTGGTAGGCTCAACAGGTAAAAAAAAAAGCATAAATAATAAGACTCGTTAGCTACAATATATAAAATGTTTGATCTTTTGTTTAGCTGCCCTTTAATGAAAACATTTAACCAAATGAATAATATTTAGAAAAAACACCTCACAAATAATTTAGGGCCAAAGCTAAGGGTTAGTGTGTGCTCTGTACAGCATTACTTAGCGTGGGCCCAATGCAACAACAGGTAGAAATACATTGTTTTCAATGGGCCTAGTGTGCCCAATGCATTGTGTTGGTGTGCGCTGGGTGCTGCATTTGCATCAAGAGTACAAGAGGCCACCATCTGAAACTGGAAGAGAAAAGGTTTAATCTCAAACAGCGAAGGGGATTCTTTATTGTGAGAGCTGTAAAATTGTGGAACTCCCTTCCACAGACAGTAGTATCAGCTGAGAGTATGGAATCATTCAAGAACTGTCTAGATACTTTTCCTCAGCGTACAAGATATACAGGGGTAAAGGTAATCTTAGTAACACACACACAACCCAAAGGTTGAACTCGATGGACATACACTATGTCTTTATTCAACCTTAACAACTATATAACTATGTAATGCATTGTGAGTCGCCAAGTACTGCAAGGATATAGTAATTTGGCTCCTGTTGTGTAAAAAAAATGAAAATGTACAGCAATGCAACATATGTTACATGTATGTCGACTCATGTATGTTTAATGTGCATCAACGCACTTTGCAACACACATGGTACAAATTCAGTCTATTGTTGTAAAGCAATGGTCTTCTTTAAAACTGCACAAAAACTGATTCAGTAAAGAGCTCGAACAATTCCAGCAGACCTATACAGTGCTGTAGACCCATTGCTGACCCAGGAAAATAGCTCAGCTGACTCTCCACAAGTCACTTCCAGTTATTTTCATTAATCTGTTATTTTAGTGAGCTCACATTGTTTCCAATTGCCAGCCCCATAGGAAGTCTTTCTAGAAAAACAAATGCTCTTAGCAAGGCAAACAGATTCTCACGCGGTTGTCTTTTTTTATTTCTTTATTTCTGGAGGTAGTGTACAAACTGGGAAACTGGAGAGAAAGTCAATAGTTTGTTTCAATAGGCACTTACCACTTTTCCTGTATTTTGAAATATCTTATATATTGTATCATTGTTCGTACTATACAACAACTTGAAAAATAAGAGGCATATTTACATTGCTGGAGGACATGATTGATTTTGGATTTACATCTGAGGATATTGTTTACATTATAATGGGGTAGGTGTTCTTTTTTGCTTTTAACTTTTTTTGGAAATGAGTAACCAGGGGTACCAATAACAGTTATTCTAACACATTCCAACTCTATCCAAAACTAAAAGAGTTTTGGCTGGAATTGGCCTTTAATAATAAATCTTCTTAGTCTAAGTAGAGTTTTAAGCCAAAACAAGTATTTTACTCACAGGAGAATTTTTTTTTTTTATATAATCCAAGGCATATTACAAGTCAAGAATAGAAGCTATCTCTTTGACACAAAACAAGCTTATTCAATAAAGCAGCTTAACAAGCCCTGTGACTCTGCAAAGTGCAGCAATCCAAGAAACCAATTAGAAATGTTTTCTTATCTGATGAGACTAAAGTAAACTGAAATGTGATTGGGTGTTATGGATTATTACAACCAGGGCCGTCTTTAGCGCAGGGCAAAGAGGGCACTTGCCCCGGGCCCAATAAAGGTTGTGGGGCCTGAACGCGCTGCCCGCGGCCGTCAGGGGGCCAGTCACTCTAAAGTGCCTGGATTATTGCTGGGATTTATAGTCCTCTATAGCTGATGGTATTCTGCATTGTTGTGTAATGTATTGCTTGGAATTGTAGTTCTCTATAGCCAATGCCATTCTGCAATGCTGTACAGTGTATTTCTGAGATTTATAGTCCTCTATAGCTGGTGGTATCATACGGCAATGCCATAACGTATTGTCCTATGCGATCTGCACGATCGCATCCTAAAGGTAGCTCCTCCCCCGGCCCCCGCCCGCATAGCATGACATGTCTCGGGCTTCCCTGGAGGATGTCAGGCTGTGCGGGCGGGTGCCTCACTCACGTCCAGGACATCCGGAAAGAGGCAGACTGGCACGAGGCGAGGACTGACTGAGGCAGGTAGGTGAGAAAATAAAAAAGGAGAAATATAAAGGAGATATACAATTTGTATATCTCCCTGAAAAGCTCACTCCATTTCTGTTCTGTCCTTCATATATATGTGAATAACATGATTGATAGAATTACAATGCATGATAGTAGAAAGCCATGATTAGACATAATTAACATGATTAGATAATCAGACTTAACAGATACATGATTGTTTGTAATTTGACATGATACAGCGTTTTTGAAGGTTTAATAGAGGAGGAGCCTAGTTTTCTCTCAACGTTTTGCGCTTAGGGGCGCTGTAATGGATGTGGTATATATTCTTCAGGAGAGGGAGGTTGTTCAGGTTAATTATGTCTAAGCATGGCTTTCTACTATCATGCATTGTAATTCTATCAATCATGTTATTCACATATATTGAAGGACAGAACAGAACAGAGTGAGATTTTCAGGGAGATATACAATCATGTTGTCATTTTTTACATTTTTTTTCAATATTAAAGACGGGCCTGATTACAACCCATTGCACATCATAACTGCTATTAGCACTGTTATACTGAAAAAAGACTGAGAATGTGTATTCTCTTTCTAGACCACCAAAGTAAGAAGTGGGTTTAGGGCTCCACAGTTTAAAGCTGGCTATACACCTATAGATTATCTGCAGATTTTCTATGGTCAGATGGAAAAAGTGCAACAGTGGATGGAGGAATCTGCCACTGGGCCAAGCTTCAGTATCTTGCTAGTCGGCCCCACTGGCTGTCCAAATACCTGAACAATCTGATTGGATGTAGGCATTGTTTGGGTATTTTGAGAGCCAGTGGGGCCGACTAGCAAGATACTTAAGCTTGGCCACAGAGGTGTACTTCATTGGACTCCAACTTAAATATTAAAAAGAAATAACCTGTGAATGGAGAAAAAAGAATTTCAAGTTGGCAGTGACCATTAGAACTGCTTCAAAAGAACCGTTTTGACTTGAGGGAATACTTCACAGTTTGATTATATAGTAATCGTAATAAGTGAAGACATCACTGTGTTTCTATAAAAGCGATTACAAAAAAAAAAATTATAGCAGGGATAGTGCATCTGGGAGTACAGGAAGTGTATCTATATAAAGATCTAGATAGTATAAAAGATCTCTTTAGGTGATAATTAGGAGTAAGTAGAAAGGGGTCATTTCCATTCACTGTGCCTGGTCTCTTTGCTGTCATGGTCCACTGCTATATCATTATAGGTCATGAATCATATGCATAATGACCTTGAACATGTATTTTAATAGTGATTAATATATACAATTTTTTGCAAGGAATTAAATAGGAATTCTGAGATTCCATTACACATAGAAGACTAAAGGGAAAAAATGGTTTAGCCACATTAAATCCTCCCTGGATAGAGACTTTCTACCTTTCCTTGACCCAATTTGTTTAATCAATTCCTTGAAAAATTAATGGAGCATAATAGATTTATTGAGTAAGAAATTACTTAATAGTTACCTTGTGCTTTGTAAGAGCATTATCTAATGTGCATCTAATATATATATATATTGTTAAAATATAGAGAGTGAGTCAATTGTAAAAAGCAAGAAAGCAAGACCAAAATAATATTTTTAATTGTATAAAAAAAAATCGCAAAAATGTAGAAATGTCTGCCTTTCAATCCTCTATCATTATACTTATGAAGTGTGACTCAGTTGCAAACTTTGGAGATAACATCAATGATATAGCCAACATTTCTTAATTAATTGAAATGCCAGAGAGAGAGAATAATATATCTTTAAAGGTTTCATTTTCCAGTTCACTTAGTAGCAGATGAGCTCAGTGGGAACCAATTAGAGGCAGGGTATTATCTTTGATGTCAACAAAGTACTGCCTGATAAATCAATCAGCGAATGAAGAAAGCCTGTCAGATCCTCATTGTCTTGAAGAACAATTGCTTTCTTGACGCAATTCAGTGTTTCTACCTCTAGGATACAAATTGTAAACAGCAGGGATGTATCCAAACAAACTGTATTTATAGTACCAGGCTACCCCCAGAATAATCTGAAAATTACATTTTTGGATCTTTCCCTACACAGAGATGAAAAGGGGCATGGAACATATTATTTATCTGCTTGGGAAGTGTTTTGCTATTGCTGCACCTAAATTTAGAAGACAGTGCAGTAAATGTGTTCACTATCATTTGAATGATAAAATGACCTGTGTTTGCCCTATGTGGTCAAAAATAAGATTTTTGTACATACTGTAAAATCTATTCCTTGCAGTCTATCGAATGACACAGGAATTCAGGGTTATACTGCTGCTTATGAGAGGTTTAGGACACAGCAAAAAGAAAAATGGTAAATCTGCCCCATATAACACCTCCTCTCCCCAGCATACCTCGTTTCATGAAAAAGCAGTACCAGGGCAAAGGAAAAAAAACACACAGAGGTGTCCCTCATTGGACTCCAAGAAATAGATTTTACAGTAACTACAAAAATCATATTTTCTTTCTCAACCATTGAGGGACATAGGAATTCAGAAACAGTCGGGACGTCCAAAAGCAGTTCAACTGGGGGATGGGCACAGACGCGGGCAGATCCATGAGGGGTCAGGGATGTAGGTGTATAAGCAACCCCAGACTGGTGCACATAAACGCAAGTGCAAGAGAATAAGTGAAAAAACAATCCACTTTAACACACCGAGGTGTCTCTGGGGGCTGAGAGAGGAACTCTGCAGTACCTTTCTGATCCAGACATCTTTACTTCCTCACAATATAATATTCGAGCTTCACAAAGAAGTCCTTATGCACATTAAAAGTATATCTGTTTCTGTGCAACAGAAATGTTTCCGTAAGCAAAAGAGGCATTCAATGTCCATCACAAGTCCACACATACAATAATAATAAAAAGTTATTTTTGCACGAGTTGATATCCTACCACAACTGAAAAATCAGCTCCACCGTGAAATGTGATCTTCCACCATATACAGTATACCTACAATGCGGTTTACCCAATGTAGCAACACCAATGGTTAAAAAGTGCTTTGCATTAAACCATCCAATATAAGCTTAGAGTCCTCCAGAGATCACCCACCTGGGGCAATGCTCTTTAGCCTCCCAATCAACTCTTTCGACTGCTGGCAAGGCTCAATGAATGGATGTGCTTATAATGCAGGTGGAACGAGAGGTGAAAAAGGTGGAAAGGTACCCCAATTGTGTTTTTCTTGGGAATTAAAAATTAGCCAAAAGATATCTAAAAAATGCATTATTAGTCTACATTCCCAATTCCCAAAAAGTTGGGACGCTGTCTGCATTAATTCAGTAGACGCAGTACCACGAAGGCAACATTGAATGTGCCAATAATGAAGCATTGACCCATATTTATTAGTCTACATCCCCAATTCCAAAAAAGTTGGGATGCTGTCTAAATCTACATAAAAAACAGAATAAAATGACTTGCAAATCTCATAAACCCATATTTTATTCACAATAGAAAAGAGAAAACATATTACATATTTAAACTGAGAAAATGTACCATTTTGAGAAATAAATAAGGTAATTTTGAAATTGCTGGCAGCAACAAGTCTCAAAAAAGTTGGGACAGGGCCATGTTTACCACAGTGTAGCATCCACCTTTCTTTTAACAACACTCTATAGACATCTGGGAACTGAAGAGACCAGCTGCTGGAGTTTTGGGAGAGGAATGTTGGCCTATGCTTGCCTGATATAACTGCTCAACAGTCCTGGGTCTTCTTTGTTATATTTGTCTTTTCAAGATGCAATTGGTGAAAGGTCTGGTTGGCAGGCAAGCCAGTTAAGCAACCGGACTCTTCTAGTATGAAGCCATGCTGTTGTTATAGATGCAGTATGCGGTTTAGCATTTTCATGCATGTCATGCAATGTCAGCATTGATGGTGCCTTTCCAGATGTGCAAGCTTCAGTCTACAAAAGCAGTCAATAAGTGCCGAGCAAGTTCGGGGCTTTTTTCTGGGCGTTCTTTGTAGAAAGAAGAAGCATAGACTCACCCAGTGCACTTATTTCTAAAAATAAGGATTTTACACAAAAATAATATTTAAAATGCTTTCCAAGGTCAAATGTAAAAATTGGCACTGAAAGGAGCAGAATATGGATAGGAAAGAGAGGGCAAGATAGAAATAGAGGTAGACACAGTGGTGCAAGGCTTTCACTTTTCACTTCAAGGACCAGTCAGGACAAGATAAACAGAAAACACACACTCCACAAAAAAACATTGCTTCTGCCTTGATTCCCAAGAGTCCTCCCACATCTGTGTGTAGGAAAAGGGGTCTTGGTAGTTCTGGGGGTGTGTCTGTATCAGCTACCACTGTAAGAATTTTACAAGCCAAGCAACTACCCCTGTAAGAATTTTACAAGCCAAATAATAATCTCAAACAGAGTCATAAAATATGTTTCTCGCTATAGAAACAAGGTAAAGGGGACAATGCCTGGACATAGTTTAACCCAGATGATGCGCATGGGTGTATATGCCAACCCTTATTTCCTCTGCACAGACAGCCAACTGAGAATATAAGTATATGATGTTTGCATGCAACCGATAGATCCCTCTTGACTCTCCCTCTTGAGAAAAAGAGGCTCAGAAGCCATACAACACTAACTCCTGATATTGCGTAACTGTAACAGAGAATATTAAGTACATAATTGTTCCAAAGTCATCTGTATCATGCGGCCATTTGAAACCTTTATCTCAAACTTTTTTAAATAGAATTATTTGTTTGATGATGTTAATAGCAGGTGGCTTCTTTCAGATAGTTTACCATACTTAGTTCTGTAGATTTAAAGAAGAGATGGCAATAAGACTTTATATTCAAACAGTACAGATAAAAAAAAAAATTAGAGCTTCGTTAAAATTACATACCGTCGCACATGGTAATTTAGCCTATTAATCTGTCTTTAGAACATCTCCCCATGCCTAACAATCAGGCTAATAGCCAAGCCCATGAGAGCAGCAGCTGGAGAACATCTCAAGCCTAGAAGCAGCTGGGTTCTAAAACACAAACACCAAAAAATGCTTATTTCAAACTAATCTCTTTTCCTGTGTAGAACACTTTTGAACTGAGGACTTAACTCCAAAGCAATTACAGTATTTTCTGATAATGTTATTTTCCAGTAGGTGCTATTTTCATTTGTGTCATTTGAGTTCCCATGAAAAACTGTGTTCTCCTCACTACTCTGATCTGTACAAATAAATAACATGATTCTAATCCTCTTGTAGGATACAATTGAACAATGTTGAAACGTGGCTGCATAGTCTTTACAGGTGCTATTACTTCCATGTTATATTTAAATATGCAGGTATTTATAAATCAAGAGTCTGTGGTAGTGTTTCAGATACATAAAAGGATGTTCAACCATACAACTATATGTGAAAACTAATATTTAATAATAGTTTTACGTGCTAAAATATTTCTAATTACTATTATTAATCTTGTGCTTTGCTTGGCTGCATAGTTTAATAAAGCTGACACCACTTTTTATAGTCTTCAGTTTTGCACTGTGCTGTTGCCATGTCCTCTACTTTTTGGACTAGTAGAAAACTTCTCTGCACTGGTGGCCCCCACCCTAAGCACAGCTAAGTGCATCACTGTTAACTTGAAGTGCATTTCCACATTTGCATTCAAATTTGAGAGAACCCTACTACTCAGATAGCTAGAGCAGTGTTATGGCTCCGTCCACTGTAATGTCAGGGCCGCCCCATCTCCTGTTGTGTGGGAGCTGAGTTTTAGGCTGCACTGTGTGTTGTTAGCTGTGAGCCCTATCATGTCCCATCTCTGGACCGTCTCACAGTAATTCCACCTGCCACTGTGTCACTGTCAGAGGATCATTTGTCACTTGTGTCTGAACTGTCTACTGCTCCAAGCTGCAGGTACGGGGGAAGGGGGGAGGTAGAGCATGAGACAGAGAGAGTGTGTATATGTGTGTGTGTGTATGTGTGTGTGTGTGTGTGTGAATGCTGCACTGATCTGCCCCTGCCTGCTGCAATCCTCCACATCTACCCTGCTGTGATTTGCTACATCTGTCCCTGCTGCGATCCTCCACGTCTGCCCCTGCTGAGACCCTCCACATCTGCCTTTGTTGTGATCCACCACATCTGTCCATGCCGAGACCCTCCACATGTGGCCCTGCTGAGGCATTCCACATCTGCCACTGTTGCGATGGTCCACATCTGCCCCTGCTACGATCCTCCACATCTGCTCTGCTGCAATCCTCCACATCTGCCCCGCTGCAATTTGCTACATTTGCCTCTGCTGCGATCCTCCACATCTGCCTCTGCTGCGATCCTCCACATCTGCCCCTATGTTTGCTACATCTGCCCCTATGTAGAGTATGTAGCATATTCATATACTATTCTGCATTGCTGTATAATGTATTGCTGGAATTTGTAGTCATCTATAGCTGATGGTATTCTGCATTGCTATATAATGTTTTGCTGGGTTTTGTAGACCTCTATAGCTGATGGTATTATTCTTCAGTGGCAGAACTACCAGGGTCTCAGAGGTTGCAGCTGTGACCGGGCCCTGGTGCTCCACCACTGTTTTAAAATCATTAGTCTGTATTGTTTTAGAAAAACTGTTTCATAATACTAAAAAACAGCTATCAGTAATTGGCATTGGTCAGTACTTGAGGTAAAGTATTGGTACTTGTACTTGGCTTAGAAAAAATTGTATTGCATACCTATTCCCGTCCATGCCCGTACCGAGCTACAGACATGTAGTAATATGGATGGGAGGCAGAGATAATAGACTACAAGTGCAGTGCATAGACAGACATCTGGGGGCGCTGGATGGGGGGGGGGTGCACCTTCGCATGTGCAGTGAAAAATCCTTGCACTGACCCTGTTTACACAACATATGTAAAAATCATTTTAAAAAATATATTTCTTACCTTTTAGATGTAGCTTTGGTGAAGGCATTTGTGCAGATTCCAGGCTACTTTGAGCAGTTTGAGCGTAGAACTATAGTGTCAGACTGTGGGTCAGACTAAGCTTCCTCTCAATAACATATAATTCCTTGAGGACTTTAACCCTTTGTTAGCACAGACAGTGTCCAAATCTATTTTACAAATGATAATGAAAACTGCCGGCATAGTACAGACGTCTATTTAGAGTAAACATTAGCCTCCCCTCCTTAACATTACATATGAGGGAAATAGCTTTTTTTCATTTTTAATTGCTTTTTACTTGCCTTAAGAATCCTACCTATTTTTATTTTTAAAGTCATGCATTGTGAGTAGGAACATATAACAAATATAAAGTAGATGCTATCCCAATTTGGCTGCAAAAGTGGAACTACACTTTAAAACCTATTTCCAGGCAAACCAAAAAACTACCCTTGCACTGCTCGTTTATAGCTGGAGTAAAGCACTTTCACTGATCCCCACTCCCCAATGGTCAGCGCTTATCTCTCTCCCCTCTGTTCCAGCTGGTGGAATGTTCCTCTGTATTCTCATGTCCAATACAGGTTCACTTAACCTGCATTAAGCTGGGTGTATACACTTATATTTTCTTACTTCACCCTGTGGTTTGAACAAAGAAGATATGACAGATTCCTTCATCAATGCTTACGAGTGTTGATGGACGAATACCCCACTCACTCATTGTATTTTGACAGTGGCCGGTGGTCTGTTAATCATCTGGTAATCACTATATAACAAAAATATTCTCATGGCAGTTACAAAGCCAGCTATCAAGACCCTTTGTGACAGCAAAGTGGAGATTCACTGCCATCAATTAAAAACCTGGGTGGAGTTACAGGGCTGGGCAGCTCAACTGATCTTTAACCACTTGCTGATCTCTTAAACCCCCTTCCTGTCCAGATCATTTTTCAGTATTCAGCGCTGCGGTACTTTGACTGACATTTTTTCCGTCATGCAACGCTGTACTGAAATTAAATTTATACCATTTTTAGGGGACAGATAGAGCTTTCTTTTGGTGATATTTAATCACCACTGGGGTTCTTATTTTTTTACTATATAATGAAAAAAGTTCTGAAAATGTTGAAAAAAACCCTGTTTTCTCTATGTTATAAAATAATTTTTGCGTAAAATATAAAAGATGGGGTCACGTTGGGTAAATAGACATCAAACATGTCAAGCTTTAAAATTGCGTGCACCTGCGAAAACCTGCAAAAAAATTGGCCTTAGGCAACACTTTAAAAGCTTTTACCGCTCATCATTTTAGTGTTATCAGTAATTGATGGTCCTAGAATTATTGCTCACACTCTGACGTTCGCAGCCATATGTAACATGTGTGGCGTAATAGTTGTTTTCGCACGTTGGCACACCTGATGCTTATTTACGTTTATAAGTGCGTGCACGCTGGGGCAGGGGACTTTAAACATTTTTGGGTGTTTGTTTTTTTTTATGTGAGACTGAATTTTTTACAAGTTTTTTTCATTTTTACACTTAACTTGATTGCTATCACATAGGGGAATAAAAATCCCCCTATATGATATCCAAAATACAGTGACAGGTCTTCTTTATGGAGACATCATGAGTCTCTAAGACCTCTAATGTCATGCTTCACCAGCTTCCTCTCTGGCTATGGCAGCCAGGGAAATGACAGCTAAAGGCGGAAGTGATGTAATAGACATTGCTTCTGCCTTTAGAGAGAGAGGAGGAGAGATCAATCGTGGGAGAATGCTGATCTCTCCTCCGTTCTCTGTACAGGCAGCTGCTGTGCTGGTTCCGGACCCGCAGGGGGGACAGTGGAGCCCGGGATAACCGCCAGCAGAGGGGGGGGGGGTGCGGCAGCAGAGGAGGGGGGGTCACACTGTGCGTGGTTATGCAGGCGATTGGCCAGCTGCAGAGCTGGCCGAACGCTTGTATATAACAGCTGGTAGTGGCTGTTATATACAAGTCCACCCGGCGGGAAGCATCCGTGTTCTGGTGGTACTTTTACAACGGGCGGATGGCAAGGGGTTAATCAGTTCCGAAATAATACTTTTTTTCTGGAAGTCCCCAAAAGAGCACCCCCAATTTACAAAAAGTAGATGTTGTTTCCTCATTCTAACAATACTGGTAATAACAATTGTCTGCAGGCAGCTTCTCCTCTGATACTCCCTTATTGACAACATATCCTGTACACAGATTGCTAATCTAATTATGCCAAAATGCCCTTAATCATAACATGGCCACATGTACATATGTTTTTTCTACCAATATTGGTGCAATTAATTGCATGAATATTGTTACTAGCTGATTCTGAGTTTTTAAAACTCACAAGCTTTCGTAATTTGGAATTTCTGAACCGGGGGGTTCCATTGAACTCAATTGGAATCCATAACAAGGTACAAAAAAGAATTATTGCAGAGCAGCTAATGATGCAAAATATAGCAGAATGCTTTGGGAAGCTCCTGGGAGTCCTGACTAATGAGTTGAGGGGGCCAAAAAATAGAGAAATTGGTATGCAATCTGAGAAAATGTTTTAAAAAAAAACCAGCTGCAATTCTTAGCAGCCTTGGAATCCCTTACATATTAACTTTTCTTCATAAAAAATGTATTCTTATGGCCTTTTGGGGAAGTGGCAGTTTTTGAGTGCTCAGATAGCAGCAGTAGGAATATGGCTAGAAGCAGTATAAGTGTAAGGAGTAACTGGAGCCATTTATCCCAAAAATTGTGCCTAGGATACTAAAGCTGGCCATACACCTATACATTTTCTATGCCTGCATCCAATCAGATTGTTCAGGTATTTTGACAGCCCCACAGTTTAGCACAGATGGAGGAATCTGCTGCACTTTTTCCATCTGACCATAGGCTGATCTATAGAAAATCTATAGATGTATGGCCAGCTAAAGACTTTGACCATGACAAGTGGAAGGAAACGTGTGGTGGCAGGATAACTAGAGCCATAGACATAGTTGTACATGTAGCATTAGACAATAATTACAATAATTGTACCAGAGAAAATAAGATATTACTCAGTGTTTGAGCCTGGCAGGGGGTGACAAAGTATCCCTACACTGTCCTCACCCTTTTAGCCACAGTGAAGAGTGAGGAAGACTGAGAAAATGCTCTTTGTTATATCAGAAGAACTTTTTTCCAGCATCGCTCATTGGTCTTTGGAAGTCGCATGGCTCCCAGAAGTCTTTTGGTGTAAATGAACCACCAAAAATAACACTGAAATTCATATTCAGCTACGGACATTGCAATTAATGAAAATTGGTCCGCATTTCAGAATTAACTCTAGTTCAGTTCTGCAGGTCCCAAAACTGTATTGTACAAAGACTTTCAGCTGGCAAATTAAGGTATCAGGGACACCTAGGTGGGTTCACAACCACCCTGATCACACATTGAATCTGATCTTTTAAATGGGTAACCTTTAGATTGGAATGGCCAGTGCATTTTTTACTGATATTTCAGATTTTGGCTCTGGAGAGTTGAGTTCCTCAGTCTACACAACTGTTGTGGTCATTATGAGGGAATCCTCTTCCCCCCTATTAGATTGTAAGATTTATATTGTATTATAAAGAGTGCAACAAGAGGTGCCGAAGTACACAAACATGGGCAAGAACACCCAACATTGTCAGGTGTACAAAATTAGTATAGGGGGAAATGACAGCAAGCACTCCCTGCTGGATATCTAAGCAATACAGGAACCTCAGGGCCTGATTGAAACTGACTGACTAAAGTATTCCCTTTGGGTGGACTAACACTTTAATAAAATACAACTTAAACATACTGTTCAAACAATTGTACCTCCGATTCTTTGCATATTTCATTTTTAATTTTACCAACAGCAGGTTTACAACTTCTTATACATTTAAAATGTAATTATATTTCTGCGCCTAATCTTACTACTTTCTTTCTTTTAATTGATTCCAAAGGTTGATGGGAACTTGGATAGAAATGTGTTTTAAACTAATGCTTTTTTTATTTCCCTTTCAGCTTTTTGTTCATATCTCTTTCAATATCCTGGAGAACACTTCAAAAGACAATACTCCTCAATCTGCATATTTCATTTATTTTGAAGTTTTAATTCTAAGAGCATCAAATGTAGAATCGGAAGCAATTTACAGCAACAAATTCATGAAGTAAGCCTTGTTTCCTTTTATTGTATTTTCATACAATTTCTTTGCAATGAAGCATTTAATTATTATTAAAAGCCTGTTATAGTATCAGTATTGTTATACAATATACTGTAGAAGATGGTGGGCATTAAAGCAGGACCAACTAATTCTCCCTATCCTCAAAATGCAAGGTTGGGGAGAGGGAGGCATTGTGTAGACAGAAAGTGTAAATGTTAACAATATTTTTTGTATATATTGAGCTGCTTTTTCAGGATGTTAAAATATTGGTTGTAATATGCAGCGTAATGAAAGGAAACAATGGAAGAAATATGATTACTGTATTGCTTTGAGCCCTGTAAGAGCCTATTCACACCAGTGCATGGGTAAAACTGCGTTACTGCTATGTACAGTAATGTATAAAGCCCAGTGCGATGTGGTGTGGCGTCAGTGCATCTCACACAACACACCACAATGCACTTTAGCAATTTGGTGCACCATAATGCAGATATGTTAACTATCAGTGGGTTGTAATGTGCTGCATTGAACAAAATGTTGCATGCCCAGTTTTATTGTGTTGCATAGATTTTGGCAGCATATCCAAAATTTGAAAAATGACTTCTCCAGCACTCCCATCCCCCTCAATCATGTCACAATGCTTTCTTGTATGGGGAGCATGTGACCTACTCACAAGATGCAGAGCCTGGGCCTAGCAGCCAATCAGAGAAGCATTTAGAAGCATTGAGTCCCTGCTGCTGCTTCCGGTGCGGAGGAAGATCATTGAATTATATAGAATGATCGCTAAGTATGTTCGTATGTGTATATGTATGAATGACATTGATGTTTTGTTATGTTTTAATGTATTGATACACTTTTTGATGCAATATTTTAGATTACCTCCAGCTTTCCTGATGAAGCATGCATCAGGACATTGTTCCCACTTTGAACTATATCAAAACGATATACCTATGTTTAGGAATAAGATGGAAATATATTAGCTTGCTCTTATGTGATGCTGCTGGTGTTAGGTATTTTAGCAATTGTTGTTCATTATATTTACATGTTTTGTTCATGTTGTCAATTTAATTAATACAATTGATTTTATATACACATTTATGAATGAATATTATGTATATGTGACACCTTAAAAGGCCCATACCGTTTATGTGTTTGTTTTTTTGTTACATGTCTGAATTAGGGGTATGGTGTCTATGTCCCTAGTGATTTGACTTTTATTTAAAGTGTGGTGTGCATGCAAATGCAGCCTGCTTAAGAATTCCCACTCCACCAGACTGACACCCACCCATCAAGGCATTTTCAAATTTGCATAATTCCTCCCAAAAGCCAGCCCACTGTTTGCATCAAGACCAGGGGACCCTGAGGCAGGGTGCTGCAATTTCTCTCAGAAAGCTATGTACAGAACCATGCTGGCCCCTACCACCAGACATGATCTGCCTGCATCGCATAGAAAAACACAGAGTCTCAGTGAAGATACCACTGGATCTATAATAATATCTGATGTAAAGAGAACAGAAAGGTTGTATTTAAACTTTTCATTAGCATGTCAATAACAGGGAAAGGGAAGAAACAGGGAAGGAAAAATGTAAGCAGATTACATTATAGCTTTAACAATTAAAGTGACACTAAACTCAGGATTTAAATCTTACAAATGAATTCAAGTACCTTCACTAATAACAAAAATGTATCTTATTTGAGTATCACTCAAAATACTCAAATCAGCTCTGAATTGGTGCTGACACTGTCCATCCTGCTTGAGATTCTGCACCTCTGTGCTTCCAAAGAACATTTTGGTTTTAGGAAATCTTCTATTAATTGTTACAATATTCACTTGTTGTATGGAATCTACAACAGAGTACTGGTAGCAAAATATGGGGAAAAATAAGATTGTGCACTGGATTTTTCATTCTGAGCTCTTTTTGTAGCTGTAGATCATCAAATCATCTCTGAATCGGTGGTTACTCTCTCCTTCCTTCCAGAGGGTGGCTACTTTTGTTCCCCATGGTCCCTGTGTGTGTTGTAAAGTAGCCACCGCTCTAAGCTCGTTCCCGTGATGGACTACAATCTCAATACAAATTTTAAACTAAATGTGAGATTGTAGTCCATCGTGGGAGTGAGCTTGGAGTGCTGGCTACTTTAAAAAACACACACAGGGACCATGAGGGGAAGTAGCCACCCTCCAGAAGGAAGGACAGTGTCAAAAGAAATTCGGAGATGATTTGAGGATCTACAGCTGAGTGATACACAAATAAGATACATTTTTGTTAATATTTAAAGGAGAACTATGAGATGAGTGATTTCCACTCACCTCATAGTTCTAGCCGACCTGTGACAATGAGACTGTCACAGGTCGGCTCAGTAGATCGGGAGGTGAGCGAACACATACCAGGTTCGCTCACCTCTCGATCCTGTCACGGCTCTCTGCCGTGACAGGGGGAGGGCTGGATTCCCCTCTCCCCGCTCCGATCTGCCAGCGCTGACTGGCGGAACGGACGGGGGAGGGGGCGGGTACAGCTGGCTCTGCCTCTAGATAGGCAGAGCCAGCTGTCACTCACGCAGCTGGGCGGATCCTGTCATCTACGTCGCGATCCGCTCCGGCTGCGGCGTCTCAGTATACCGCGAGCTGTAGCTCGCGGTATACTGAGCTTAGGGTAACGGGAGGACGCTAGTTTGTGTCCTCCCGTTACCCTAAGGAGAACTATAGGGAAAAACACTGACCCCATAGTTCTCCTTTAAGATAACTGAATTCCTTTTTAAGATTTAACTCCTGAGTTTAGTGTCACTTTAACCTAACCAGGCAAGCAGCTAAATTTAACATCTAGATACAGAACTGTTTTACCTGCCAATGTACTTCTGTACAGCCTAATTTTGTGATTCAGCCCCCATGGCAGACAGCATTAACAGATCCCCAACCTTAACCGTAGAAGCAGCATAGTTTGGTCAAGAACGCAGCCTCAACCTGCTGATTGAACAACAGCAGCAGCATGCTAATGAGGTCATCCCTCTGCTCAATCTGCTCTCCCCTCCATTCAACACATGTGCTGGCAGCACACATACGTCCATATGTGCTATTTCGTCACATATTTATATAGCACCAACATTTTGTACAGCACTTTACAGAGCATTCATTAGTTGTCGCCCCTAAAAAAGGTTTAAAAACTGATTCCCCTACCCTACTGAACTAATATAAGCATCAACCGCATGTCTATAGGCACAAGGGATTACATAGCTCCTACCTACAATAATGGCAGTTGGCACTAAAAAGAGAGTTATTTTTTACAAAAATAATTAAATGTTTACCTTTCTGACCATTTTTCATGTGTTATATCCATATTAAGGTATACAATGAAACATGGTCACATCAGCACCCCCCCCCCCCCCATTTCGCCCGTGGGGGTTTTTTCCCC
>NW_017306432.1:1348029-1364607 GCF_000935625.1 Nanorana parkeri
TATATATATATATATATACATACACACACACACAAACATAGTAGATATTATAGCATTAATTAGTTTTTATTTTATTTGTGATTATTAACACTACAGCATATGACAAGAAATACGGTCACAGGCACTTGTGTAAAGGTGGTTGTGCTCTTTGTGTGTGATGAATTGCAGCGCAGGGAGCTCCCCTCCACAGCTCAGCCAGCAGCCAAAATTAGGAAGTGTGCCACTCACCCTCCCTGCCCCCTCCGCAGGCGTCTTTAGTTCTATCGGCTCCCCCCGCCACTGTTATTTACATGACAAGGTGTCTGCAGAGCTAGCTCTGGGACCTTTGTCTCCAGCCAATCACAGGCTGCCCTGCCGTGCCTAAACCCCTCCCACTGACCAGCCACGAACGTTTTTTTCTCTTACAACTTAAACTTTATTCATACTCAGCAGAAGCCGAACTAGTGAGCGCAGCAGACACGGAAAGGGTTCAATCCTTTCCGGACGTGGGGTTCTTCTCACTGCAGACTGCTCTGTTTTGTTTTTAATCCAGCAGCACAGCTGTAAATGGTTCTGCCCACACAGCCGCGTTATCTATTCACAGATCCTTTGACAGGTTCTGTAAATCCTTTCCGGGATAAAATGTCTCTCTTGCGGTCATCCAGGAGCCGCTATCTAATAGCGGGAGACTCCCGGAACGTCCGGGAGACTTGGGATGTCTGGAATGGACATACTACAGCAGAGGGACTAGTTGTCAATGAGATACAAAGGCAGGCATGTCACTGCACTTGTAGCCCATTGACTACTGACCAATTGACTTCTGTCCCTGTAACTGAAAGTCTGTACATTAGTATAGACAGAGACGGGAGGAAGAATCTGCAGTAGCCAGAGCAATGCAGACGCAATCCACTGATCACGGTTGCAATGCTTTATTGGCTTCAATGCAAAAAAGATAAATGCACATTTTCTTTTATAAATGTGTGTGCATTTAATTTTATTTTTTTAAAGGTGTACTTTACCATTAAATATAATTCAAAACTAGAAATGCATAGGGCATTTGTTACATTAAAAAAAAGAAACAGTGGAAAAAAGTGTTTTCTTTGTTTTCTCTGTCCGACTGTCAGCACTGAATTCATTGTAGTGTAAATGTGTTCCTTTGTTGACCTGACCCGAGTGACAGCTTGTACAGGGATGTTTGTCAGAATCTTAAAACCACACAAACATGATGGGAAAGGTATTAATATTGCTGGCGGAAAAAAAATGAGCAGATCAGCTCGTTGCACGTGACAATGCCTTCAGCCTCTCCTTTTACCCTTCACTATCTCCAACTTGCAAGACCCCAAATACATTTGCTCACCTCCAGTTGCTAGGCAACGTGCCTATTCTATGGATGGGCTTCTTTCTGTTACACTGATAGAGAAAGGAGACTGGAAGGGCAATTATATGGTGGCCGTCAACTTATAGTCTTTTTTCCATAACAAAATTCAATCCAAATGTTCCTGTTAAGGTGCCGTAATGTGAGCCATTACTAAATCTCCCAAAATACAAAAACTGTCGAATGAACGAGGGTAACGTAAACAGTCAGAGCTGTAAACATACTACGTTTCTTATGATGGTGATTTAAAGCACAAATAGATTTTTTCTTTTTGCAGAGAAAGCAAGTATTAAATAACAAAAGAATAAATAATTAGATGAAACAAAACAAAAATAAAAATAATAAGAGAGAGAGAGAGTTAGTTAAAGCAGAAAGCAAGGGAAAATATTATTAACCCTTGCAGTGGGGCTACCTCTGCAGTGCAAGGGTTAACTGAACATTTTGATCTAGGCAGGAAAATAACAAAGTTATACTCAACCAATCCTTCAAGCCAGCCAGCTCTTAGACTGGTCTCTTCCAACATCTATCTCCCTCCGCTGCAGTAATGGAATGTTCCTTGGCATCCTCACATTCTATACACTGTGTATAGAACGTGATGATGTACAGGACCTTAGACCACTCCAGCGGAGGGGGTGAGAGACTCCAGGGACGGTCTAAGAGCAAGCTTCCGACGATTGTGTAGTGTACCATTTTTATTTTCCTCCTTGGCACTTAACCCTTGCAATGAGGGGGTAGCCCCACTGCAAGGGTTAATAAAAATTTAGAGTTCTTCTTTAAATATATAGGGATTGATTTATTAAAGCATGTGTGACACTGCTCTGGCATTATGGTTGTATTAGACAGTCCTGCGCCAAATTAATGAAAGCCGTGCAACAGTTTTCTTGTCATTTCTGACACAACAAATTCAGGTATTTCCTAGGTGTGACAACTTTACATCTGGCGCTATGGCTGCGACAAATTCATTAAGCTCTACCACTATGTAGGTAACAGGAAAAGTAAAAGCAAAAAAGACCTCTCATATTGGAGTTAATTATGTTGCATGTTGTGTGTATTTTGTCACAGGAAATTCTTCAACAGATTCATATACACCTTACTGACAGTTCCATGAATTTGTCACAAGTTGTGCCATTTTTTAATTAGGTCTATGGCTGAGCTTTGGTAAAAATGAAAATGTACCCTTGCAGTGCAGGGGGAGCCCCACTGCACAGGTCAATTTGAATGTTTTACCAAAGTTCAGCTTTAAACGCTCATTCTTGACTAGGGGGAACAGAACAGAAAAAGCAACTATAATTACCTTTTTCTTTGCTCCCAGCTGCAGGACCAGCCAAACTAAGCCAATTGTCTTTGCTGCTTCATCGGTTTAAGGTACTCTGAAGTCATGGCATACAATGCATTTAACCTGAGGATGGCAAGGCCTTGCCCACAACCTGGAGCATTAGGAAGCAGAGAAAGGGGGAACGAGGAATAAGGTAAGTACAACTGCTTTTTGTATTTCCCCTAGACAAAAACAAGCATTAAACTCTTGCAGTAAAGGGGAAGCCCCACTGCAAGGGTTAATTTTTTATTTATCTATGTAGTACACTGTATATACAGTATATTTAATGTTTGAATACTGTTTGAAGTTTGGTGAACCCGAACATAGCGGCAAATCCCTTTGAAGTCTAAAAAGGCAAATCTTGTCAGTACGTTCTGGAAATTTTTAGGCTAATAAGCAAACTACTGAAAAGCCGGGCACTGCCATTGGGAAAGATGCAAAAAAACAAATTTAAAAAATACCGTACAACAGGGAAAGAGTCTTTTAATGTGCCTTTGAGGTCAAAATTAGAAATACACCAATTCTTTAAATAACATGTTTGTATCACCTTTGTGCTCCACCTCTTCACTACTATTTTATTTATTATTTATTATGAGACCATATGAGCAAGTGAAAATACTGGATTATTCCAGGGTAATATCACTCATTAGAATCCTTATGAGTCAATGACTACCATAATGTTCCAAATAATGTTGTAAATATAGCTTGCCCGACCAGAGTTTGCAAATATACATCACCGCACTGGGATGTTGTGCAAGCTGGAAACAGTCATCGGGTCAGTGTCATGCATATCGATGATGTATACTAATGTCCTTTTCCAATGGGTAACAAGCACTGTATTATGGCAATGAAGGATACAAAGGACATAAAGAACACTTCGAGGTCTGTGTGGACCTGCAATCATTGTGTCTGATCGTAGGGCCACAGAAATGCTGTACTAGCAGAGCCACACAGTTCTTTCAATATGATTAGCACAGTTCTACAAGACACCCAATACAGACACTGCAATGCTGCAGAGCACCTTCCCTTCCAATGGAGACAGGCTACATGAGGATGAAGGGCAGGAGGTTGTGGCACCATGGTACCTGCATAGGAAAGTAGGTGGGGGATCTGTGGCACTGTGACGGTGCCCTATACCTAGCCCCATGTAACCATTAAAGCAACATAGGCACGACCCTTCCCCTTTGTCAAGTAGTCACCTTGGCCTCTATGCCACAGAACCCCCTTACAAAGGCTTAGTTGTTTAATACGCTTGCTTGCGTCAGGCATCAAGCAAGGGGATGTCTGTTACACAGACAATGTTCTACATCACTTAGTGGCAGCCTAGCATGGGTGTGTTAGCACGTCATGTGCCCACCCTTTTATTTTGCAGGATATTGTTTGACTACTAGGGCATATAACAGCAGCCTGGCCAGGTCAAGAATCCTGCCATACAATAATATTTGCAGGACAGTGTCCTAAATTGCAGGACTCTCACAAGAATAGGAGACTTGGCAACTATGTACTTTAAAGGGCAGTTTCATTGGCCAATAGAAAAGCCTCAGAGGTGGGAATAGATGTGGGTTGGCTCACAACCAAAGAAGCTGTGTTGAAAATTGGATATCAGAGTATTCCAGGTTTCAAGGGTTTTACAATAGTACTCAGTGGGGTTAGTATAAAGCCATTGGTCACACTTCCTGTTATCTTAGTTAGCGATGATATAGTCACACATAGCTCATTCAGACCACTATATGCACAGGCAACCCAGCTCCTAATGTGCAGAATTGTATAAATGTAGATTCGCACTGTGGATGTGATGAACATTCTAAATTCAATATGCAAAAAAGCTGCTGTGCTCAGTGTAGACCAAAGCTCATAAATATACACTGAGTGGCCAGATTATTATGACCACCCCATCAGTACTTCGTTGGGCCACGAGATAACTCCACGAGATGACTTTGTTGGGCCACCTCTTGACTCCACGAGATGTTGAAAGGTGATGCAAGGAATCTGACACTGCACTGTTGCCCTTCTGTTGTCTTGTACCAGTCTTGCCACTCTCCGTTCTGCCCTAACATTGACTAGTTGCTGACGGCCACAATTCATACGTTCAGACCCAGATTTTCGGCTGACAGTCTTTAAACACTTTAACAACAGCTGCTCTTGAACATTTAACTAATTCTGCTGTTTTGCTGATACTCGCTCCATGGGGGTGATTTACTAACCTAAACACACGCACGCACCAGGTGTGTGTGTGATTTTCACACAGCAAAACGAATTTATCAACCAAAAAGTCTCTAAAAGCATATTTCCACTAATGCCATATATGGAAAAATCATGCACATGATGCATATATAATGCTGCTTCACAGTTTAGACAAAAATGGTTAGCTCATGCATTTACATTCCTGCATTCATCAACGCAAGCAACACAACATAGAGCTAATTTACACAACATCACCTTGAAATTCATGCAGGGCTTTGCACAACACACCTGCTGGGTGTGTACACACTACAAAGGTGTTTAGATTCCACCCATAGATCATGCTTGGAGGGAACACACTACAGAGGTGTATACATGTTCGTGGTGTGTTTATAAGGTTAGTAAATCAACCCCCATGGCTCAGAGCGCCAACAATCATCCCACGTTCAAAGGCTGTTAAATTGCGTTGGGCTGTTATATCTTCAGAAACAAATCACTTCTACTGTCGTGGTAAACAACCTGCTTCCCTATTTATAATGGTCTGGCCCTCTAGCAACTTCAGCGCGAAATTATAGCTAATTATAGCTAATTTGCCTACAAACGTCAGGTGGTCATAATAAACTGGCCACTAAGTGTAAACATAAAGTGCACTGCACTATTCAATCAATAGAACTCTTAAATCAATATAATATAAATCAATATAATGATCCCCAATTAGTAATCACTTGATGTGTGAATAACCCAGTGTTTATCAATCTGTGATAGATGTGCAAATAATAAATACATAAAATAAATTTTAATAATTCCTGCAAATGTTTGTGAAATATCCACAAAATAGTGACAATCTTTCACAAATACTTCATACAGTCCATTAAGTCAAGTCACTTTGTGTTTGTGTGAATTACCTAGGTTTGTGGCAGTTTTAATTTAAGCGTTTAGCAGACTTTACCTAGCTTTGGCACTGCCTAAAGTTGCTAAAGCATGCTGAACGTCTGTTAAGGTCTACAATCAAAACTTCCTTTACTCACCAATCCCAGATTGGACCTGAAAGGTGTTTTAACAATCTCCCTGTGTTTAGGACTTTCCTGCTTCCTGTGTCTAATTCTTGGTTTTCCCCCTGGAACTTAGATTTACTACAGAGTACCCTAGTTAGAGACCATTATACTATGTGTGTGTGTGTGTGTGTGTGTGTGTGTACTGTATTTAATTAGATGAAAACTGAGGAATCAAGTTCTTTGCCATCATGACATATACTCGACTTGCTTCAACGCCTTGAGAAATAAAGCAGCTGGATGCCAATCGTTTTTTACAACCACAGAGACTAGTTATGCTTCGTCAAGCATTAAGTGGTGTATATTTACAAAACAAATGACTATTTTCTTCCAAAGATCCCATAACAAGGTTTTAGATACAAAATATCAAGGTGACTAGACTAAGACTCTGCTACCTACTTGCATTATACAGAGACCTATAATATACACAATGTCATACGTTTATCCTTTATGCCACTTTCTGCATAATGGAAAACACCTGGAGGCGTATAACAAGCAGTATCTACTCAGTGAACTAACTTGAACTTCTTATTTATTCTCACATGCATTTTGTGCCTGCTGCTATTTGGAAATGCTCAAGGGAATGCATTTGACAATATGTTATATTGTTCTTTTGGTGCATTCCACCTGTGCCAAGAGCAATGCAAGGTGTGATGATCACACTCTCAGCCTTAAGGTGCCCATACACTTTACAACCCTCACAAGACTTATGTCTTGCGAGGGTTGTAAAGTAATTAGAAACACATACGATCTGCCCATCTTGGACAGGCAGATCATACTTGCCATCATCGCAAGCCCGCCCCCCTGAGGGGCGGGCTTCCGATGACTGCAATGCTGAAAGGGCAGTGTGCACGTGCGCACACCGGCCCGTTCAGCAGTCATCTTTCGATCATGTTAAAAACCATCCGAAAATCGTACAATTATCGGCTGGTTTTCCAACATGCTCAAAATACAAAAGTCGTGCGACCGTACATTAGAAACGGTTGCACGCCTTCCATACACTGCACGATTATCGTATGATCGTGGGATTTCCTGCAATTCTCGTACGAGAATTGTGCAGTGTATGAGCACCTTTCGCCTGCACATAAACCTTCCAGTTCACAGGAGAATAATCTAAGTGCCAGCAGACTGAGAGGAGAGTGATTGGTATTAGTTAAGGCAACTGAGCAGGTAACCCTTTACACTCACACGCAGTAGCTGCCACTATGTGCCTTAACAGAAACATGCACTGTTCACAGCATCTACTTTTGCATTTCTGAACTTTAAAACACATCTCTGTCAATTGCTGCCATGCCCATACAGGAATGCAACATAGTTTTACATAAAGGTATTAAAAGAAAAACAGTGCAATAAATATTTACAAATATGAAACAGCATCTACTGTTGCATTTCTGAACTTCAACACACATCTCTAGCAATTTCTGCCATGCCCACACAGGAATGTAACAGAGTTTAACGTAAAGGTAATAAAAGAAAAACAGTGCAATACATATTTACAAATAAGACATTACAACAGAAGCAATAATAAACAACTATTATTTACAGCTTTTAAAGGTGAAAAAATACTTAAGTGAAGTCTGCCTATTTTTTTTGATAGATATTATGTTATTTCTGCGGAGTGGGACTGTTTACTAGAAGAGAGCTGGCTGTGTACTTTAAGAATTTTGCATTTCACTTTATATCTATATTTAATCATTTTCATTTCATGTATTTATGTTTATTGATGTATGCACAGTATTGGAATTCATAGCTTATGTATAGTTTATTTTGCACAACATTGCATGCTGCACAATATTTGAAGTTATTTTAAGACACACACATGTGCATTGCATACTATTACATGGTGCACAACATTTTAAGTTATTTATGTACACATAATATTTTTAGAGTAGGAGGTTTAACCTTAAGGGCTTGTTCACACCAAATGCAGACCAGATCTGCATGAGTTTCTGCATACGCAGTGCAGCGTGTTTTACCGCGTTTTTGCCCCATTCCGGGACATTTTATTTTTTTGGCCTAAAATGGTCTTTCAGTGAGCTCCAGGGCATTTGCATGCGTTTTTAATGTGTTTGCATGCGTTCCAGAGCAGGAAAAATAGGGCATGCTGCAGGTTTTTTTTTACATGCTTTGGAACTGAACCCTGCGGTGTGAACTAGAGCCCAAAATACCATTGGAATATATTGGACGCAGTTTTGATCCGGTCTGTAACTGCTCTGCTCCTGAAACGTGCTTGGTGTGAACTAGCCCTTAAGCATTTATGCTTAGAGAGCACAGTGCACTTTAAAATTACTTGAAGAGTAAGTCTAGTCTAATTTGGCAGAGTCACTGGCCCTCAGAAATGTGACTTTCAGTATCCTTGTGTTGCAACACCTCCATGTTTCGGTTCTTCTGCCTTTATCATGGTGACCTGCCCTTACCTGGATGCAACAACTCACCAACACACCAGCAATTGTAAAATGGGTTTTATTTAGGAAGGAATAAGCCGTGTAGGGAAGTATTGGTTAAACAGATTTAACAATCACAGGATTAACTCAGTGTCAAATACTAGAACAATTATAAGTGAGACAAAGTAAATACCATTAATTCTGGCTGCCTATGAAACGGCCCTGCCAGAAAAACTAGGCAAACAAGAGAATTACTTTAACACAGC
Source organism: Nanorana parkeri (assembly GCF_000935625.1). NCBI lineage: Eukaryota > Metazoa > Chordata > Amphibia > Anura > Dicroglossidae > Nanorana > Nanorana parkeri. The sequence goes on from NW_017306432.1 coordinate 1,356,582, forward strand.
AATATTCATGAAAACAGATAAATACCCTGGTACTGTAAAGTAATGCAGGTAGCAATGCAAATTGGGTCAGAAGAGGGTCAGAAGAGAGGCAGCATGCAATGCCCTGGGCCTGCCCTCTCTAATCTGCACCATCTTCCCTAGTGACGCTGTGGGCTACTTGCCTGTCTTGTGTCCCCAGGGAATTCTCCGCTCTCCCTGCACTCTTTCCCTTTCTGCTGGCTGCAAGCAGCTTCCTTCCTTGTGGCTGATTACCCTGGGCTGCCTGGCAGTTCCTGCCCAGACCACTCTCCTCTCTCCCCAGGCTTTCCTTTAGTAGTCTGGTAGGCAGGACCACTCTTGCCGGCTGTGGCCAACTCTTGTGACCAACCGCATTGCTGCTCCCTCCTCTCTAGCCTGTCAGTCACTGGTGGGGAGAAGGGCAAACTGCAGTGTGGCCATGAAGATCATAGTGCCTGGGATGTGCAGCTCCCATTGCTTAAAGGGGCCACCAGCCTTTGGTTTTGGTGTAAAACAAGAGCTCAAAGTTGCTAATGCAACAGCTTTTTCTTTACCCCAGAAATGGTGTTCTATATCTAATGCCGCCCAATCATGGGGCCCAAGGGTTGTGCTGGAGGTGTGCTTAAGTGTTTATACCGTAATGCTCCAGTGGTCACACCCTTTTTACAATCCGAAAATCATCATGTTATTTAGCATAATGAAAAAAATACAATTTGTTGGAGAGCAAATATGATATAGATCTGATGTATATTTCTCTTAGGAGATATAATGTGTCTTATTAGCCATCTGGACCTTGTAAATCAGGCATGTGGCTGGTGAAGATTTATTATGCCGTGCATACTTTCTAACATGTCTGCTTTCTGCCAAATCTGCCTTAAACTAGACTGTATGTCAAATGCGTCAAGAAACATTGGATCTAAATCTCTTTTTGTTACCAATTTACAAATTCTGGAGATAATGAGGTTGGCACAGAGTTCAGTAGTACTCTCTCATTCTCTCTACCTTGCTATAGACAAAAACTAGTGATGTTATCACCTTTAACATTCCTCAGACGCCCTGTACTGTGGATATGTTAATAAACATCCTTCCTTTAGCTATAACATAATAATCACACACAGGCTAGAGGCTTCATTGACACAACATGCTTGCCCTTAAGCCTGAAGGTAGAAATGTACATCCGTTTAATAATGTAATTGTCAGATACAATTACAGTATTTAATCATTAATAGATGTATTAAAAGATAGAAAACAATTATGTGTGCATTTTTAAGCCTATAGTACAAAACAAGAGCAGACTTTTTAATTAATAAAAGTTTTATATGCCCTTAAAAGTATAAAAAAACTATTTAGGTATTCAAATTAGTTATAGGGTTATTGTCAAGTTAACCAACATATGCTGCTAAATTTAGTCTGGTCATCTAGGCATCAATGACCTCTGGGCACAAAAGGGTTAAAACAACTATTGTTTAATGGAATTTTTCAGACGTTCATCCAATTGCTTAACACAATAAGCCCAAACAACAACTAGCTATACTTACCAGTGAACATGATGGTCTGTGACTGTAATATGTTTCCAGGAACAGTTTTTCACAGATGGGAAACTGATCAGATTTAGGACGTTGGGTTCTCAAATATTTGCTAGCTAGTTGGAGCTGGTTATCAGTTGGCACCAACAAAAGCAATCAAATAGATAATCCGCTAAGCTGCCTGCAGCTGATTATATCTTGTACACACGTTATTAAGTTATTAGTATCCTCAAGAAATTCTGCCAGTTTTTCAATGGTTGTTTCACAGCAGGTGCTCTGAAGCAGTCTACGATTCTAGCAGCAATATCAGTAACACATACTTACAAGCAGCTTCAGGGGCCTAATAGAATTTGCTCTGGAATTCCAGCTGCTTGTGGTCTCATCATTTTTCTTTATCAACAATTTAATAGGCCCATATTATTAAGCTGTTTTTTACTAATTGCGTAAGAATTTCAAGAATGCACAATAGAGTTTTAAGGGGACACCAGCACATCTTTTTGTATTTATTACAATTTATATTGCTAAAGTGAAACTGTATTTTTTTCTTTTAAGAAAAAAAAGTAACTCAAGCTAAACATTTTCATTGCAAGGATCTTAGCAAAGGTTTTTGCAGATTGTTAACTGCTTCTTAATGCTGGCACTCAATCCAGTACATGTGCTCAAATCTTTTAAAATGAGTGCTAAGTGGAAATGGGCAAAGTAGCAACATGTATTTTATTGTGAAACTACCAATTTTGCCATTGGCGAAAGTTTACTCATCAAACTGCTTAAACTATATTAGCTTAAAAAAAATAAAAAAATAAAACATTTCATTTTATTTCCTCATTTAGACTTTTTGGGGAGGAGGGGCATATCTGGGGTATTGTCTGTTTTAATTATTCATTTTGCTTGTTTTATTTTCAATTTCAGTAAAAAAAGAAAAATGTTAAATATCTAAAATCACAAACTTTTGCAGATTTGCCGCTAGAAATAAGGAACAACCTATAATGCAGTGCATATTCTTTTCCCTGGTCAGGTAAGTCACAAGGAATGAATAACCCTTTTCAAAAATAGGGTGTCAATATTGCAGCTGGGAGAGCTGGCAATTCTGAGAGATTCGTTTTTTTGCTTTTCTTACATTTTTAATTTTGGCATTGGTACATGTTCCCCATGGCAGTGCCCTGCTTCACGTGCCTTTTGTTTTGACAGTAAATTGCTTATAAGCCTTACAAATGGCCAGAATTGAATAACAAACCCCCCCCCCCCCCCATTAGACTTTAATGGGGTTTGCTACAAAGCTAACCAACTTTAAGCAAGTTTTGCAAAACTATTTGCAAATAAAACACAGACAGTTTGATTATCCATACCATACCCCAGCTTTTTACAAAGGTCACAGATCCAATCTAATATTGTACAGAGTGGTCTTATTTGTTTGGCTTATGGTAGCACTGCATTGACTATAGGCTCAATTTACTAAGGTATAATGCTCATTATTTGCCATAAAAATCATTTTTATCAGCAATTAACAATGTGTGTAAAAATAATTACACTAAAATTATTATCATAATAGCAAACACAGTAGCACATGTGAGAACTTATCAAATTGGACCTATTCCAGGCTAGTATTCAGGTTCAGTTGACATAAGCAAGCATTAGGCTCTGTTCACAAAGCTTTAGGCACAAGGGTAAAAGTATAAGGATCTTTATTTTTGCCAAATATTTAAATCTCACTGTATTCAACTGAAAATAACTGTAACTCTTTTTTTTTTATTAGACCATGTGGATGCTATATTATAAAAACAAATAAAAACAGACAAAAAAGGCTTCTACTCTAAAGAAATAGGGCTGCCCCAATATCGGTTTTTGGATATCGAGTACGAGTACCAATATTTATATTTCGGTACTCGCCGATGCCAAGTACTGATAGCAGTACTTCCGTTAGCATGGAGACGGCTTCCTGGGCAATCAAGAAGCCAGGCAGCGGGTAATGACATGCTGCCTGGCTTCTTGAATTTTCATATCTTATTGGACTTAGCTGAAAATAACTGCTACTTTTTGTTAAACAAAATTTGTTTTTATATAGTAAAATCTTTTCAAAAAAATTACCAGTATGAGGGGAGCATGATTTGCTGCCTACATGAATGGACATTGTCCTGCTAGTTCTGATCTGAACAAATTATCCTGTGCCATCCTGCTTGAGATTCTGCCCCTCTGTGCTTCCAAAGAACATCTTGGTTTTAGGAAATCTTCTATTAATTGTTACAATATTCACTTGTTGTATGGAATCTACAACAGAGTACTGGTAGCAAAATATGGGGAAAAATAAGATTGTGCACTGGATTTTTCATTCTGAGCTCTATTTGTAGCTGTAGATCATCAAATCCTCTCTGAATCGGTGATGACTCTGTCCTTCCTTCCTGTGTGTGTTGTAAAGTAGCCACCGCTCCAAGCACGCTCCAATGATGGACTACAAGATCAATACAAACTATTAAACTAAACATGAGATAGTACTTCATCAGGGGAGTGAGTTTGGAGCGGTGGCTACTTTACAACACATACAGGGACCATGGAGAACAAAAGTAGCCACCCTCCAGAAGGAAGGACAGCGTCAGCATAAATTCAGAGTTGATTTGAGGATTTACAGCCAAGTGATGCACAAATAAGTTACATGTTTTTTTTAATAGTTAAGGTACTCAAATTAATTTTTAAGGTTTAACTCTGGAGTTTAGTGTCACTTTAACATGCTGAAAAATGACACACTTGATTGACTTATCCACATTTTGAAATTGATCCTCCCTCACTCACTTTCTCCAGCTCCCCACACCATAACAGACTGCAAGGGTTTTTAAAGTCATATACTCAACTTCAAGGGTTTTTAAAGTCATATACTCGACTATACATGAAATAGAAGATTGATTAAATTAAAACCGACTATGTCACTCATGTGCATTACGAATGATGTATGAGACAGTATAAAAGTAAGTTTGAAAAGCAAAATAATATGGGCAAATAGGATATTCACTTTGCAAGGGAATTTGCACTTTGCAGGAAAAGTTTCCTTTAGCTTGGTGAATGGAACAGTATCTCTAATCTGCATTTAAATGGTCAAAAGTATTTTGCCTGTTTACTATTTGATTGATAGACAACCCCCCTTTACTGCTCATGTCTACTTTCCCATGCTGCCTCACTCCTTTGTTCGTCCAATGGCGCACCAAGAAAAAGTAATGTGTAAGTTCCAGTTTCATCTGGGACTGAGCTTTCATAGGGTTAAGGACCCCCCCATCCATGTGACAGTGCTTAGGCACCTAACTTTGAATCGTAGTCAAAGGTGAGGAAGGTATGATCGCCCATACCTGAAGGTACTGGGTGTTTCACAGGAAGGGGAGTTTGGTGGCATGAGAACATTAGCAATGATATGGTCTTTAATGGGCTAAGTTAACGTTCACTTAAACACAAAAACACTCATTAGTAAATGAGCATAATTTTAGTGATTAGACTAGCTCACTAAGGACAACATGATGGAAGAATACATGAATACAGTTCCTTTTATATATTGCGGTCTCATCATACTGTATATAACAAGCAGTGTGTGTGTGTTTGTGTGCGTGTGTGCGTGTGTGCGTGTGTGCGTGCGTGCGTGCGTGCGTGCGTGTGTGTGCGTGTGTGTGCGTGTGTGTGCGTGTGTGTGCGCGTGTGTGTGTGTGTGTGTAAAAAAAAGGATTTAAATCACACAGTTTATTTTTCTACATCTTTTCCTCAAGTGCTTAGTAAGCCATTGTGTTTCCCAAGTGGGTAACAGAAGTAAAATTCTGGCTTTTATAAAACTGTTACGACCCTCTGGGCTTCCATCTTGGCTATGGTAAATCTCATTAGCATTATGATTGCCCATGGGTGGCATAATTGATCACACCTCAGTCATCACGATGACATGGATACCGTAGAGAAATACAGAGCCCATACCGTTTCTGCTCCGATAATAGGATTCACTTGCCATGCAATTTATATAATAAAAAAAGAAAAGTTACCAGAATCAATAAAATATGTATAGTGTTATAAAAGCTACAGTTCAAATGTAATACAAAAGCATTTTTTTACCAAGGTTTCTTATAGACATACATATAGTAAGAGAATATACTAGTAATAAAATAAACACCACATTAACAAACCGGAGACATTAAAGGGAAGATTAAGCTAATGAGAACATTAGTGAGTTCATTGTTTCTATGCAAGACAAAAGCTATTACTTTAGCAGAATTGAAATGGTACTTGGTCCTCAGACCATGACACACAAACATCCTGATTGGAGGATCAGATAATTCCACACACACATCTTGGGGTAAAAGAAGTCTCATTGATTTGCTTATATAATGGGAAATGCTAAAGGATAGAGAAATAAAAGAAGGAAAAAGAGCGTGGACGTACAGTCTCTGAGGAAATTGTCCAAATGCTTTCTGATTGATTCAACACTCTCAGCTGAAATCACTGCTTGTGTCAGCGAGTTTCAGACCCTAACCGTTCTAACTGAGAAGAAGCCCCTATGTCCCTTGTGCTGAAATCTTTTCTCTTTTCTTCATCATTTGTTGTATTTTAGCACTGCTGATCTCCTGCACCCCCTTTTTAGCCAGTAGCTGTAACTTTTTCCTGAATGGACAATTACAGTGTCTCTTTAAGGTAGAGTAGGTAGGGGTCTTGTTGTTCTTTTTGTTTTTTACTGTATTATAGTCTTTATGGAGGTGCTTATACCTTTTAGGCATTTACTCATTAAAGGTCATTATGTTTTCATTGGTGGTTTGTGTATCTGTATTAGTTGATTAGGTTTGGATTATTCAGATGCATTTATTTTTTTCATTTCAGGTCTCTTTAAAGTAACAGGACACACGCATCACTAGTAAAACAACATCATAATATCAAAAACAATACATTAAAAAAAGACTTCTCAAAACAAAGCTATAACTGGATATCCTGTATATACTGATGGTTTTAGTGCATAAAATAGGCCTTACAAAGAGCCATGATAGCTCATTTAAAGCACACATACAGTATGGTACTTGAGCATCCATGAATCTCATTATGTAATATAAGGTCGTCACTCTACATCACATCTATTTTGCCCTTAGGATGTATCACAGAAGAAAGAGAAATGTCACTGTAGAGCAATCTTGAGCTGTTCTCCTATCTGGTTAGTCCCTCTAGTTTTTTGATGCATGAATTAGTAGAAGTAACCTGGTGTAAAGTGTAATTGTAGAAATTAAAAATGATTATGTAGGTTTTTGTTAAAGAGTAGTCATGGTTAAATAATAATACAGGCTTTTTCACTAAAACAAACAGCAATGATTATATGCATTGTTCCGTAAAATATAGCAACCAAACAGTAATAATGTTTAAAAGCAAGTCTGTCATCACCTCCCCAAAAAATCTTGAAATAGTTTACTGCATAGAAAGAAGTATTGTACTTTGGGTAATATTAAAGTCAAGATGTTATTAAGGTATTTTAAATGCTAATATAATCATTTAAAATGGATGTTGTTTCTTGATGTTTAAAAGCTGGTCTCCTGAGCACTAGCCCTAAAATCCTATTTTAGGGTGGCTCCTTTCCCTTGCAGGGTCCTTTGGAGCCACCCTTGTGTATGCTAGTAAGCTGTGTGTCTCCATGAATACATAGGCATACCAAGTCAATCCACTCTCCTGCTCCTCACCTTCATTCTCTAAGCAAGTAGATGGACAACTGCTGGAGACTGTGATGTCCCCTTTCATCTTGTACTGGACAGAACGTTCCAGGGAGCCACGCTGAGAGACTTGGAGCTGTTTGAAAACATGATGATAGTAAGTGATTGGGCAAAGAAAATAAATACTTTGCTGGGCAATATATAGTTGTTTAATCTGGATTCATTATTAAAAAAAGGTTTAAGAGTTTAATACTACTTTAACTCCCAAGTAACCCTTGCTGCCAATCTTCACTCCAATGTAGCGTTAAATCCTCCGTCAGACTCTTCAGCATTTAACACTTCTGGGAATTTTGGATACCTGTGCCCCCACCATGAGCTGTGTCACTACAGGGCATAGTAGGGACATTGGTTCAGTGGAATGAACCATAGAGCAAGGCGGAGGATTAGTATTTCAAGTTATTTTCTACAAGCTTTCTTCCATAAATGTATATTATTGCATTATTGTGACCCTGTCAGATAAGTAAACTATATCAAGCAAGCACACACCTGTAAAGAAGACAGGAAAACCTGTCCCGCTCTCCACACCGTTGAACTTTGACCCATTCATGAGATATGGTCCTCCTGAAGTTTGCTAAGGAACCTACACCTCCAAAAGTAGCAATCTTCTGGTCCCTTACAGCACTCACTGATTCCTACTGCTACATTTTATGTCACTGCTATATTCTACACAGATATGGAAGTCAGCAGGAGTAACCACTGAGGGCTCCTGGGAACCATAATAAAGGGACCCTGGAAAAGCACCCTCCCAATGCCGAGGGCATGTGGCCTGGTATGGAGCAGGAGGGGGGCATTTTTTCT
>NW_017306432.1:1364655-1380083 GCF_000935625.1 Nanorana parkeri
CCTTTGGGTCTGATATGGATCGGGAGGGGGGGCGCACACTGGTTTTTTTTTTCTTTCTTTTGTTAATTTTTTTTATTCTGCTCGCTACCTTCGAGGTAGTGAGCAGAATAACCAAGCTGAATGCCGGCTATTGGGGCTATTCATTCACTGCTGTTTGGCCCCGATGAGAATAGGGGCAGCGAGTGAACTGCCGGGCCTCCGGCTCAGCTGATCCCGATGTTGGATCAGCTGAGTCAAATAAGTTCTTCAATGGAAATGCACCAGCTGACTGCTAAACAATTAAGTATTTGTGGCACAATCACCTTTTTTGTTCCTGGAAAGGAAAAAAATATTTTATCCGTTCATACAGCTCATTTGTTGAGGTCTCAGTGTGTTTAGACAGCTCTTAAATAACTTACTGTTTTGTAAAAAAAATTTAAATAGTAAATATTTTTGCGCCTTGTCCTGTTAAGTCATACTGATTTCATTTACCTATTAGTAATGGCAAAAAGAGTGTACAATTGGCCATCAGCAAAACAGTTTTAATCAGGGATCATAGGCCTAACTGGTATATGCCTACATTTTATTTTATTTATGGGGATAGGCGGGTACAGTGAATGTAAGTGATGTAATATGAGAAGGCTTAGGCGCACACATTTCTTGCACTTATTTTTCTTCTCTTATTTCATTTTGTATTATTTCAAGCTATGCAAAAATAAATATAAGCTATTGGATGGATTGTCAGCAACCACTGCCTCTAATCACCCCAAGCCTTAAGTTATAATCTAAAATGAAAGAGAAAAGACCCCATATAATAGAAAAAAAGCAACCCATGTGTTCACAATTGAAGAGCTAGCTTTCAATTAGTTGTTGCAGACAGATTAAAACATATTTTTGGGTGTATGGATCTGTGCACACAGACATGGCACATTTGAAATTATAATTTGCTGACATATAATTGAAATTATAATTTCCTCCCACGAGCTCCTGCCTGCAAATCACCCTGTCACAAGTATACCCGAAGGAAAAAATAAGCTTTTGTGCTGATGCACACTGACCAGGAATATTACACTGTTTTAAAAAAAAAGGCCTTCATAACAATTGCAACCAGCAACAGTTAGAAAATATGCCCAGCGAAAACTCACATGCAACCCGATAGCAGTGAAGTGCATGTGGCCTCAGGGACAGGTTGTGAAAAAATAAATTGCAGCCAGCAAAGAAAATAGGAAATGTGCCCTTGGAAAACACATGCAGCCGGTTAACAGTGAGTGCATGTGGATTCAGCAACAGGCTGTGAAAAAAAATAAACTGAAGCCTACAAAAAGTAGGAAACACACATTCAGCCTATTATGACTATAGACAGTGCATGTGGAGAGGCTGTAAAGAGGCATCAGGACACACATCATCTGCATTAACAGGTAACAATCCTTCCATCCCTCCATACCAAAATTCCCCAAAATACACCACATTTTGCTACCTAAGGACATTCACTGAAGGGTTTACATCTTCATTAAGAGACCACTGTTTACAAGCCCTACTCTAATGAGTCCCGCTGCTTCCTCTATCACAGCTTAGCACTATATTGTCAATATGGCTGCTGGGAACCCGGTTTTTTTAGTGAGGGGGCTTGCACATAACACAAGCCCCATTATTGGCCATTGTAAGCCATCTAAACTAAGTTCAGAGGCCAGGAAATACATTATCGGTAGTTGGGTGCCATGGCAGTGAATGGCCACATTAGTTCGCCATGTCTGTGAAATGTCAATAGGTTGGGTTTGCCTGAAATCCAATCTCAACCCGAACCCACATCCCATTTCTAGCACTCACTGACAGACATAGCATTCTGGGATACAAAGACATGCTGCACCTCTTGAGTTGTCAACACTAAAGTTAACCTCTGAAAGTAAAGATATGTATAAGCAGGAACGTTGGGTGGCTGTTAAGTGGTATGTAGATTTTTTAAAACTTCATTTAAAAAAATCTAAGGAATCACAATAGGCAGGTTTAGTGTCTGCTCGTAGGGACATAAAATCATTTAAAAATGCATAATTTTAACATGTCTAATTCACTGACACTGCTGAGAGTACAGTAGGGCACTTTAGAATGCAAAACTGCAGCCGTGGCCTTTCCAGAAGATGAAGTCTTACACTGTGGCTGACAAAAAAGCAAGATCAGTGTACTACTACTGCATTTGGTTCATTCTTTTTTTGCATTTAAAATGTTCTAACCCTGTTCAGGCAACATAGTCATCTGCTTCTACCCTACAGGAGGGCCACATGAAGGGCAAGAGAACAGACAGTCCCGCCAAGTCTGTTGGGGTTGTACTTTAACATGTTAAAGCAATCTCAAAAGTCATTTTTGAAGCGGTAAAAAAGTAATTTTAAAATGTAAAAACATTTTTTAATTAGTGTTTGTAACCCTATTGATGAAATTTACTAAATGCATTCATCTTCCCATAGTACCTCTTGGGTGTGTATCTTCATTTTATGTAAGTCTGATTTTTGGTAGCAAATACCTAGTAATCCTGCCAGCCCTTTGTGTTCTTCCAGCATTTTGGCAAGGTCAAGTATAGAAGCAGTATGGTCAGTTTGAGTCCCTCAGCTCCTCAGCATGGCATGCCTGTAGCCCTGTAGTCAGCCTGGCTGACATACCCTCTTGTACTTTGATTGACAGTAGCTCTTAGCAGCCTCGCTGTCAGAACTGTCAGATTTTTTTAGCATGGGATGCAGTTTGGAATGCAACGCAACTTCATTCCCCACTAACCTATATGTCATGGTGCTGTCTGTCATCACACAATGCAGCTATATATACACATAGTAAAAACTAAAAAGGAAAGCCTGCGTGGTCACATGACCATACAGTAAAGATTGGATTCACAGGAAAAGCAAGGTTTATTTTAAGTAATGGTAATTCATGGGAAACTTAGGACTTTTTTTTAGTTGCCTGGTGTGGTTTAAAATATGTGACTTCACATCTGCTTTAAAGTAATTTTCAAAGTCTGCAGCTTTCGTTAAAATAATACCTGAGGATAAGGCTACTCTTTGGGGTAAATTGATACAACTAGCATCTCAGACTAAAAGTAGGAGAGGATCTTGAGTCAATCAGTTGGAATCTGATCTCTTGGTGGCATCCCAGGCTTTTCAACTTGATCCTTCCCCTGCTAATAGATCCCGCTTATTCCACCTCAAGACTAAACTAAACCTCTGCCTTACCCATTTGTCTAATAATCAATTGCTATGGACTAAACATAGGTTTTACCTTAAAGGTGACAAACCTATACCCTATTAGCCATAGGCTCAGAGGTGATGGTTCCTGACGTGACGCGTTCCAACTCCACCTGCATGGGGGACAACTGACGGCTCATCCAATTAAAATATTACAGACCTTTCAAACACACTAGCAAGAAGTGTATTGTACCATGGGCCCTCTGGACTGCCAAAAAGTGGATGTCTTTTTTTCTGCTCTTAACATCCCACATCTTCCAGAAGATGCTAGAAACTTAATGGATGCCCCTATCCCTCCTGATGAGGTATTGAAAGTTATCAAACAGCTTAAATCTGGGAAATTACCTGATCCAGATGGATTCGCTGCCCCAACCATAAAAAAAATTGCGGATACCCTGGCAATGCATTTGACTGCTTTTTTCAATGAGCTAGGGAGGGAGGCCAATGCGGGACAGGAATCCTTGTTGTCATCTATTTGCATGATTCGTAAACCTGGCACTGATCACACTTCCTGGACTAATTCCTGACCCATATTGCCCATCAATGTTGATCTGAAAATACTTACTAAAATTTTAGCCAGCAGGCTTCATTCCCCCTTGCTAGGTCTGATATCCAAGGATCAGGTTGGCTTCATGTTGGAATGTCAGGCAGGAGATAGTGTTCGGCGAATCTCTCTCTTACATCTCACGCATTATAGATGTACTCCAGCTATGTTGTTGGCCTTGGACATTTGTAAGGCATTTGATTTTTTGGGGTGGACTATTTGCACTATGCCCTTACTGAATGAGGTTTCGGTTCATACTTTTTAAGTTGGATTCATGAATTGTATTCCACGCCGAAGGCATATGTACAGTACCAGAGATTCCGCTCAGGTATTTTTCCTATAACTATGGGTACTAGACAGGGGTGCTCACTATCACCTCTCCTCTTTGCACTGGCTATAGAGGTTTGGAGGTGGCTGGATATAACATAACAAAATCCGTTTGTTCACTGATGATGCTCTTTTGATCATAACTAAACCCTTAATTTCCCTACCAAACTTACAACCTTTGTTACAAACGTTTGGGGATTTCACCAGATTGTATATCAATATGGGGTAATCCCAGGCGCCTAATGTTTCTCTCCCTCCTTCCTTATGTCAATCCCTAAACCAATCCTTCCCCTATCAGTGGGTGACCTCTGCTTTGCCCTACTTGGGGATTCAGCTTACCCCTTCGTATGATCAGCTGTACCAAGTGTACTACCCTAGATTATTTTCATATTAGGAAACGTTACTATCATCCAGGGAGAAACAACCAATCTCATGGCCAGGCAGTATTACGGCTGTTAAAATTTCCCTCCTCCCCAAATTCATGTATTATGCGAGGGACCTACCTATCCCTACCCCCACTTTCAGGCTTTGCACTTTACAACGACGTATACTATAATTTATTTGGAAAGGTTCCTTCCCTGGAGTGTCTCATTTGGTCCTCCATCGTACTAAACAAAAGGGGGGCTTGGGCATTCCATCATTTCATAAATACTATCAAGCTAATCAATTGGCTCCCTTGGTACACTGGTTTGGGGAAGGCGAGGTGCCCCTGTGGGTCTCCTTAGAGGACTACTTATGCGCTCCAATATTGCTTATTAACCTCCCCTGGTTGCCCTCAAAACTAAGGAAAGTGTTGACTTGTCCTATCACCAAACATACTCTGCAGATTTGGGATGGCCTGAGGCTCCCTTTAAATTCGGTATCCCCCCACTTTCCCCGATGTCCATACTGGGTAATCTGTAATTTTTGCCAGGCTACCTCAATCCTCTTGCTTTTCGACACTGGCACTCTTGGTCTCTATGCCTAGTCAAAAATTGTTCCTACTCTCCCAGACAAATACAAGCTACCGCCCAGGGATGTCTTTTTTTTAATTTATTCAAATAAAACACTTCCTGCGTACACTATTGGGTTCACACCGGACATTGCCTCCCCTTACCTCCTTCCAGAGACTTTTGCATGAAAGCAACCAAGGCTTTGGAACAATTTCTATTCTCTATGCCTTTCTATTGGATAAACTTCAGACACCTTTCCCATCATACGTACACAAATGGGAGCAGGAATTGGGTCGCCCTATCACTAATGACAACTGGGCCCAGATTTGGTCTACAATATCTAAGAGCTCGGAGAATGTACAAGCTCTGGAAGCTAATTATAAGGTGTTGTTTAGGCGGTATTTGGTGCCTCTCCGAATCTACTGCGCTGTTCCCTCTTATTCATCCCATTGTTTTAGGGTTTGCCAAGTGGAGGCAGGGCAGCCTTCAAAAATGTCGATACAGAGGAGCTTACACTCTAATGTCCCCCCCCACAGTCACATTACCCGCTGGACACAGGGCTTCGTGACCCACTGGACGCAGGGCTTTGTCACCCGCTGGACACTGGACATGTGCACCGGCAAAAAAATGTTTTAGTTTCATCTTGTTCGATAGCGGTAGTCTGTATGAATGTTCATTTCCATTTCATGTTCATATCGTTCGTTTCATTGCAGCAAAGTGACATTAACATTTTTTTTTTTTAATTGTCACTTTGCTGCAATGAAAATTTGTCCACAAACGAAAATGCATACAGACGACCGCTAACGAATTTCGTCCAGTAAACTAGTTTTTCCAAAACGAATCGCACATGTCTACTGGACGCAGGGCTTAGGGTTAGTTCACACCATTAGCAGTGCGCTCCGTTCCGATTCTGGCCAGAACGCACTGCCCGCATTGCGGCCGGCTCACTTTTTTGCCGAGCTGGAGGGGGTGTGGTGGGACATTGAAGTGAATGGCACCGTAGTCACGCCCTCCAGCTGCAATGCGATCGCCCGCACGGGATTGCAAGCACATTGTGCCTGCAGTGTGTTCGGGTGCGGTGTGATCAAAATAGTGCTTGCAGCATTTTTATCGCACCGCACCCAAATGCACTGCATGCACAATGTGCCTTGCAATCCCGTGCGGGCGATCGCATTGTGGCCGGAGGGCGTGGCTATGGCGCCATTCACTTCAATGGCCCGCCAGGCCCCCACCTGCATGGCCAAAAAGTGAGCTGGCCGGAACGCACTGCAAGTGGTGTGAACAGGCTTTAAAACGGTACCAAGAACACAGCTGCAGGAGCAGCCATATTCTAGGTATAACCACTGTGGTATTGTGTGGCGGGTTGTAGTCACCCAGGAGTCTCATCCAAAAGGGGCTGAGCGGTTCCAGGAGGCAAGTTTTTGTACTGGGAAAGAGCTGACTTTGTGGCTCTTCCCAGGATTTCTGGATTTGGCATGGGATCCTGGAACTGGGAGATTTCTAAGAGAATTGGGAGGGATGAAATCTCCATTCCTGGGTCCATTGTTTAGTAGTGGCCAGCACCTGATTGCACACCTGTGCACTGCTCTTATGGGAACTGTGCGGGCTAGTGTTCTGGGCTCCAGCTGGGAAGAGGAACAGGGATGTTCAGGAGTCAGGAGGACTCCACCCAGAAGGCAGAGGGGAGCCAGGTGGCTGTGTGTGCTAGAGGCATGGGAAGACAGCCGAGGAGTATGAGAGAGCCATTTATATGTAGAGTATGTGTGACAACCTGGAGTCGGTGAGACTTGGACAAACATTATTTGCTGTACTGTGTTTGAAGACCCCTGCAAGGGAAACACCGGTGTGGACTTTTATGTTGGTTCTAATAAAAGTGGGCAAAGAGGCCCTTTAAAAGACGTGGTAAGCGAGTGGACTCCGTCATTAATGCGCTACCATTGGAAGCTAAATCTCACACCACGTACATTTACATGAACCTGCGGGAAGTGGTTAAAAAAAAAACCACACACATCACAAACTCATTAAAAACACACATACACACATAGCTTCATTAATTAACCTCCCTGGCGGTAATCCCGAGTGTGGCTCGGGGTTAATTTTCTGTACCATAAGTGGTAACCCCCGAGCCACACTCGGGAATACAGCGTAGCGTTTCTTACCTTGTCCGCGATCCCCGCTGTCCTCCGGCCGAAGCCGACATCCGTCTTCCGGGTTCTGTCCCTTGCGAGCGTCCGCGTTGCAGGGGGGTGGAACTGACGGGAAGTTTAAAAGTATTAAAAAAAAAAAACAGAACAAAAAAGGAAAAAAAATAATAATCATACCGCCAGGGAGGTTACATTTAAAAAAAAAAAAAAACAAACACACAACTAATAACAATAGATCATTACAAAAATGTCCCCCTCTCCTGCTTACCTGTTTTGCAGGAAGGGGGGTTGCATTGCTGGGATCCAGTGTGGCACTTGGATTATCCTGATGGTCAAGTGGAGGATCAGTGTGATCTGCATCTCAGGCTGATGCAGACCATACTAATCGATCCCTGCTTGACAATGGCGGCACCACGAGGGAGGGATCAGTATGATCTGCATCAGCTTCGGCAATATATTAAATGAGATGTGGGCACTTGCCAGGTTTAAAGATCTTTTGAAAACCTAATGCAGTCAGTCACAGGGGGACACCGGGGACAGTTGCAGGGGGACACCGGAGGCCCTCCGATGCTGCGGGGGCCGGGCCACCTCCACCTCCTACAAGTTACTTGACTAACGGCCGTACCCCCATGACGGCGGCCCTGAGTGGAGGGTTCTGTACTCCACATCCGGTGGACTTGCCCTGAGGTTAAAAGATTCTGGTGCATAGTCTACCAATTGTTATACACTGTTACGGGTAAGACTTTTTGTAAAGACCCCCTGGAGGCCTTGTTGTATAAAAAAACCACAAGTATGCACAACCTGCCAATTTCGGCTGATTATTTTTATTCATACTGAGGCCAAACGGGTCATAGCGAGAGCTTGGAGGTCCCCCATTATACCTTTTTTCTGAAGTCAAACAGAGAGTAACGCAAGTTTTGTTTTTTGAAAAACTAACAGCAATTCAACAGGACACTGTCGATAAATCTCAGAAGTTGTGGGAGCCCTGGGTTGAATCATTCTCCCTCACTCCTTCCACATGGATTCCTTGACAATTTAAAGGTTTCCTCATAGGTTTTTGCTAGTCGGACTTTAGTTCTTTCAATTCTGCTTACCAATGCTGCCTACATCCCACATCCCTCTCACATCCCCACCCCCACAGTTAATTTATCTTCTTTTCTATTTCGTTTCCCTCCACTCTCTTTTCTTAGTCCTTTCTGTTTTTCCTTCTAGGGCTTGTGACCTCGAGGTGCAAGTACCTTGGGTTTGTCTTCTGGACCCTCATGATTACTTGATTTCCTTTGTTTGAGGATGTGACATTTTTATTTCTTAAGTTTTCATGATATCTCAATTGTGCAACTCCTCATCGTGTTTCAGTTTTTACTGTATTGTGCATCTTTGACTTTGTAGTTTTGCACTTCATTGTGTTTACTGTTTGCACTTCTCAATAAAAATGTATTGAACCAAAAATAATACCTGAGGGCTCCTCCCGCAAAGGTCCTAGTGCAGGCACATCCTGTTATAGGGTGACAAAACTCTAGGGCAGTATGGTAGCTTAGTGCTTTCTGCCTTCACCACTGGGGGACTCTGGTTTGAATTCCAGTCAAGAAACTGTCTGCAAGGAGTTTACTTGTTCTCCCTGTGCTTGTGATTGTAAGCTCCTTGAGGGTAGGGACTGATGTGAATGTGCACTATGTAAAGTGCTGCATAAATTGTTGGTGCTATATAAATATATGTAATAAATAAATACCTGTCCCATTTTTGTTCTCTTGTGTTGTCACCCTGTCACACGCTCCCCAATAGAGACTATAAATAGCTGTACCAAAGCATATTGCACAGGTATGTTATATTGTTGCCACCATCAAGAAACCCACTAAGAAATGGCATGCAGCAGTTTATGGGGACATGCATGTAGACAGGAAGTGTCTGTATAGATCAGGAGTGCTGATATGGAAAAAAAGGTAAATACACACAATGGTAGCATGTAATTCAGTTAGGGTTTACTACTTTAAGATAATTTCTATGGAAGACCAATATTCACAGTGAAGAAAATTATCTATATCTAGATCAACAGCAATATGTAAAAATATAATAATAATAATAATCATCATCATCATCAATGCTAAGAAATTCAAGCAGAGAAATGATTCATGTAAAATAACATCAGCATTAGGAGTCTGGAATTGGAAATTCAGCAATCTATCAGATTTTCCTGTGCTTCATTTATTCTGCCTGAGGGTTTGTTTCTCATTGCAGAAAAAGGTCAAATTGTAGTCGAACATCAGAAAAAAAAGCATAATTCAAATATAGAGGCACAAAGCAAACATAAAGAATCTGGCTGCAAATGTAAGTAAGTAAAAGCACAGCGACCACGATTATTACTGCGGGCTGAACATACATTAGCAACAATTGTATGTTAAATGAATGGACCTTTTCACTGTAGATAATTGTTTCTGGGAACATTTAGAAGATGCATTTTTAATGGCCATGTTTTTTTTTATCAGAAATTATTACACATAATGAAATTCATGTATCTGAAGCTGGGAACAATAAAGAAATACAATATTTAATAGGTTGCCTCAAAGTAAGAGGGAGGATGATGCATAAAGGGCAGGACCACATGGCAGCCAATCAGATTTTATCTTGTAGAGGGAGAGGAGTAACAGATGATCAATAACTGAAGTTACTGCACTTTGGATGTTCCCTTTTGGCTGTTCATTTTGACAGTCAGGAATTGCCAGTAGGAGGGGAGGGATAGGGCATGCTACGTACGTCCTGTGTACTTCAGTTACTTTATTTTGGACGTATGTAGCATGTCTATAATATCAGACTGTTTAAAGGAAACATATTGAGGGAATTATGGAGGGTGCCCCTAGTGACCTCTTTTTCTGAGACTGCATGTTTACTGGCTGTCTTATTGATCTACTGGTAGGGCCATCTTTAATATTTATTGGACCCTGGGCAAACATTTTTTTGCCAGGACTGGGTTCCGGTTGTTTCCTGAAGTTCACACTGGGCATCCCGGGCGTGTGTATCTTTTTGGGCTCAAGGGGCAGCTGCTTTGGGACCCACAACAGTGACTGGGCACAGGGGCAACTGCCCAATTTGCCCCGTGTTAAAGATGGCCCTGTCTACTGGTTTTAATCATTTTAGCGTCACTAATCTGAAACATAGATAAGAACATATGTCAATGCCATGGATCAATTTATTGAAGTGATCACATCACAAACTGCGTGGGTGCAATGTTTCAAGGCCATGCAGGATCTCTTCATTAGGCATGTGATTATCACAAGCCTGATGAAGAGGTCCTGCATAACCTTGAACTTTGAGATCACTAGGGAAATCCTCTATAATTCCCCCAATATGTTTCCTTTAACCAGTCTTTTACCATAAGTATGTTATGTACACCTCAAAAAACAGTAATCAAAGTACACAGGGCGTATGTAACATGCCCTGTTCCTCTCCCCTTTCTGCCACTCCCCCCTCCTCTCCTACTCATACTTACTGAATGTAAAAACGAATATGCAAATGGGAATATCCAAAGGGCAGTAACCCTTGGTTATTGATCATCTTTTACTGCACTCACTATTCTGACCTTACACAAGATAAATGATTTGTTGCCATGGTTTACTGCTCTTTATGCATCATCCTTCCTCTTGCTTTGAGGCAATACATGCCTGAAAAAGAAGTCATGCATGGCCTCAGAACGTTGCACCCACACTGTTTGTAAGTTGACTGCTTCAAAAAGCATTTTAGAATTGTGATCATGGATCCATAGTATGCTGGTGGCACATGTTCTTATCTACTGTATGTGTTGACACCAGCCGACCTACTCGGAGTTGCTATAGCATCCTCTTGCATCTTGGTTCTTTCCAGACACGTGTTCAATAGGAACTATAAAGTCCCTAGCCTTTATGCCACCTGAGGTGGGGTGGGGGTGCATGCAATCAGAGAAGTGGAAGGTGGGTAGAGGAGACAGCATCGCCAGACACTAGAGTGACGCTGCCCTCTGCAGGCTCTGAACATCCCTGCGCAGCTCGTAGCAACCTGGGATGCTCTGGCCGATGTCTCATCCAGCTCCTGGCACCCAGTGATGTCACTGGATGCCAGGAGTTGAGCAGAAAGCCGGCCAGAGCATTCAAGGTTGACAAGAACTGGGCCGGGAGATTGTATTGCTCTTACACATCTCCCTGACCATCTCTAAGCAACCTGGGATGCGCTGGCCAGAAGGGGCAGCAGGCACACTGCAAACACTGTGCAGCACAGCTGTCATGCCAGTCTGCCTGCCGCCCCCTCCACCCCTCGATGTGACCCAAAGAGGTACCATCTGAGGCAACAGCCTCAGCCTGCTTCATTAAAGGGACAGCCCTGAATGGGAATATATTGAGTGATACTCTGACCTGGAACACCAGGTGTTCCGACTTGCTCTTGTCAAGTTTCAGATAATTAGGTGGTACTGAAGCCAGAGGCAACCAAGCAGTTAGCATTTTCAGAAGGAGGACAGCAATCCAAACTTCACTTAGTACAGGTTTCCTTGATTTCATATTCAGCATAATAAGGTATGTTTTTCCCCCTGAAGGGCCTAATTTACTAAAGATTAAAATAAGGCCAAGTGCAATAAACATTCACTAATTTGCATATGAATAATTTAAAAAAAAAGCTTCTGTAGCTCATGATTGGATGTTTAAATGAGCAAAGATTTATCTCACTTCACACTTCAATAAATCAAGTCTACCTTTAAAGCTTGGTGTTAGAGAGAGCTGTTAGAGAGAGACCGTCCTCGGTCCCTCTTCTATCATGTTAACATGATCTGTGCTTCAGAGCAGCTTTTAAATTCCTTTGATTTCAATTTCTAGATAACAGACTTAAATGATCTTCTAGATGAATATCTATTAATTTTGCTGGTTACATAAAGTGCTTGAAGCAACAGAAAAACTTCAGTGCTTGAACTTTCTTCATATCAAGAAAGTTTGTAAGCCAGAAGTTGCTGGCAAATTATCTTTGACCTGCATCAAATAGCAGACAAAACAAAAAGAGAAAATGTGGTTTTTATTCTACATAATTTGTGGATTGCACCTCTATGAGGAAGGATCCAAGAAAGACTAATAATGCAGAAATAAGGACCAAATAATTAGCATAGTTGTGTTGTTTTTATTTTATTTTTATTTTAATTTAGCAATATCTAAGTTTGCATGTTCTCCTTGTGCTTGCATGGGTTTCCTCTGAGTACTCCAGTTTCCTCCCACACTGAAAAGACATGCTGGAAGGTTAATTGGCTCTTGTCCAAAATTGGCCCTCCTATGTATGCAGGAGAGATAGGGACCTTAGATTGTAAACTCCTTGAAGGCAGAGACTGATGTGAATTGTCGGCGCTATATAAATACCAATACTAAAAAATGATAAATCTGTACAACAGATACATTAATGAGGATTGCAAAACTAGAACACTATACTGGACTTTAAGGGTACCACAACAACATGAGAAGAGATTCAAATAATATTATCATTCATGATTAAAACATTTCAATAAAAGCCCTAAAAATATTAGTACAATATATAACCATTCACAGTCACATGGAGATGGCCTCAAAATTACACTGGGCCAGCCATGCCATAAAGATGGACATCACTTTCATCATCATATACAGTATCATACATACAGTCAGTGTGCTCATATATTTGTACTATAAAAGATGCTGGTACTTCAGTGATGGACAAAAAAGGAACAAGCCCAGAGGTACAAATTTGGCTGGAGAGAATGTATAGAACAGGGATGTGGCAACAGTGTGCAAGCTCTTAAAAACAGGGAGAGGGACCCTGTGGTAGCAAAGAGTGACGGTGTGTGTGTGTTAAGAGCGCTACTGCCGTTTGAATATATAAAAAATCATAAAATCATAAAATATAACAGTAATGTCTCACACTTATAGTGACCTGAATGAAATAATGACTCACATTTAGAGTGTCCTGGGGAGCCCTGGAGGCGGTCAGGTGGAGCCGTTTGTGAAGTTTCTGTGATGGTTGGTCACAATGGGCAGATGTGGCTGGAACACTTAGGGTTTCACAGCAGGCTGGGGGTGGCATCAGGGAGATGTGTAGGGGGTTATCCTGGATGTGATGTTGAGAAGAATGTAGAAGACCGTAGTGAGACAGCTGGCCAGGCTGAATCCTGTCGGCTGTGCACGAGAAGCCGCTCTGTGGCGGTGCTGTCACTGTCAGATAGCAGTGGCGGTAGGAGTGGGTCCAGTCGGCACGTGAGTCCGTCAGGCTAGGTGGTGAGGGGTATTGAACAGTAGTCCCCCAGCCTGCTGTGAAACCCTAAGTGTTCCAGCCACATCTGCCCATTGTGACCAACCATCACAGAAACTTCACAAACGGCTCCACCTGATCGCCTCCAGGGCTCCACAGGACACTCTAAATGTGAGTCATTATTTCATTCAGGTCACTATAAGTGTGAGACATTACTGTTATATTTTATGATTTTATGATTTTTTATATATATATATATTCAAACGGTAGTAGCGCTCTTAACACACACACACCGTCACTCTTTGGTACTTCAGTGAGGTGAGGATGACTCAACACGTTTCACAGAACATCCTTTGGCCAGTTTCATCAGGAGAGCCTCAGGAAATGTTTTTAAAATATCATCTTAAAATGTGGAAACATTGTTTTTGGATAGGGAGTGGGAACCCTGCCTGAGCTTACTGTACTTACCATTTTTTTAAGAGTTTGTCAATTACCTAAAAAGCTGCAATGTAAAATACAAATAGTGCTCACCTGGTAAATTGTATCTCTAGCCAGAACTAATTTTTTTCTTAAATTTTGGATAGAGTAGAGAAGGGTTAGAGCCCCTGTTAGGTTTTGATTGTTGGGTCCTGCTTGGTAGATTTACCTTCTCTATCCCTCACCCATGCTATCCACTTCTCTACTGAGTGGAAGTCAGGCACTGGATACAGATCCCCATTCTTCCATTTTTTCAACTAACCTCTACTCATACATGACAGAATTAGATGTCCCTCACCCTTCCCTTCCTCCTACCACCCTTCCCCCCTGTATTCCTTTATTCTTCTCTCCCTCCTTCCATGTTCATATGCTCCATGCTTTATACAAGTGTTACATCTCTAATTCTTAACAATGCGGCAGGTGTTTACATGCATCCTTCCTAATAAAACGTAACTTAAAAGAAATACATAAATGTGGACCGTTTTAACTGTAAAACAAAAGTGTAAATCTCTTCAGCCAGTTATTTTAATTGAGACATTCTTTTAACAGTAGTTCCAGCTTGGGACTCCCCTCTCCGGCCCTCCAGTGCTCCCCCAGGATAGCCCCAGCTGTGTTTTTTCTTTTTTTAATACTTACCTTTTCCAGATATTTTCAGGGTGGCTACTTGGACACCAAAAGTTCTCTTGCTCTTTGGATCTTCTCTTGGTGGCGAACATCATCTTTATTGTACAGAGTGGCACTGATGTCCTGCACTCACACTATGTCCTCAGTCTTTCATTATGAATGACACGCGCACGCAATCGGCGTGTTTTTGCATGGCGTGTTTGTGGCGTGTTTGTGAGGTTAGTAAATCAACCCCTAGAAGTCATTCAACCTAGATGACGGAGGGCAGCTATTAGGAGACTTAAAGGGAATTGCTGTGGGGACAGTGCTAGAAAGAAGGCAAGTGTTGCAGTCAGAGTTGCTTTTTTGTTTTCCACCCCTGCTGAATGACGTAAAAAAAAATGCCTATAGTTGGGCTTTACAGCAAGAAAGCTTGATCACCTCCTGCTATAGGGGCGCAGCAGCACATTGAGCATTTCACCTATGTTTACTCTTCTCTTAGCCTGTGCATTCTGCAAAGTAGTAAAGCCTGACAGGCTTTCAAAAGTGCCCCATGTTATGCCACCCTTCATTTTACTGTACAGGAAACTACAGGAGGCTTATATAAAGAAAGATTAAGGTATTTAAAAACATATTTATGGTGGTATTTTATATCCGTGTACAACTCTGCTTTTAAGTGTACGCAGATTTAAAACCCCTCCATTCCCCGGGGCCTTTCCCAGTCGCAACATGGTTCTCAGGTGGGTTGAACATTTCAGAACAACCGGAAACATTATGAGCAAGAAACCACCAGGCCTCGTGAATCAGTGAGAACCATTTTACAGAGAGATTTAAAGGAGAACTTTGACATGAGTGATTTCCACTCACCTCATAGTTCTAGCCGACCTGTGACAATGAGACTGTCCCAGGTCGGCTCAGTAGATCGGGAGGTGAGCGAACACATACCAGGTTCGCTCACCTCTCGATCCTGTCA
>NW_017306432.1:1381102-1384611 GCF_000935625.1 Nanorana parkeri
GCGCTGACTGGCGGAACGGACGGGGGAAGGGGCGGGTACAGCTGGCTCTGCCTCTAGATAGGCAGAGCCAGCTGTCACTCACGCAGCTGGGCGGATCCCGTCATCTATGTCGGGATCCGCTCCGGCGTCTCAGTATACCGCGAGCTGTAGCTAAGGTAACGGGAGGACGCTAGTTTGTGTCCTCCCGTTACCCTAAGGAGAACTATGGGGAAAAACACTGACCCATAGTTCTCCTTTAAGATTCCATCCATACAAAATGCAGGTTGTTCAACAGCTCAATGTGAGAGATTATGAGCAAAAATACTTTGCTGTGTGAATACACGTGATCTTGGTTCTTACTGCTTCACGACTCAACCTTAACTCACTTGCATGTCTTCGAGCAGACCGTCCCTGGCTCCTAACCAGTGCCTCTCTCACCCGTGCAATGTTTTCCGGCGCCCTTGCAGTGCGGGCAGAGCCTGGTGGCTTCTTGTTCATAATGTTTCCGGTTGTTCTGAAATGTTCAACAAACCTGAGGACCGTGTTGCGACTGGGAACGGCTCCACCACAAAGCTGTCGTAAGCAGACAAACGATGTTGTAATGTCCATTGCTTCATTGTGACTGAATTGGCATTTCAGTGGGGGGGGGCACCTAGCTCGTCCCCCTTCCATCACCACTTACCGCGTACTAATTCTTCTAAAAACTTCTGATTTCTGTCGGTCACACTGTATGTGTGTGTGTGTATGTTGAAGAGATTCATATTTATAGACTTTATATGATATGCACCTGTTATTATTTAATGATTATGTAGATTTATGGTTTTAGATAATATTTATAAGTGCTACACTGGTTTATCATTTAATTCTTCATTAGACTATGTTCACACAATTTTGTAATGTTAGCTTTTTTAGTCCCTAGGTTAGTTAAGCGCAGAGTTATAAATCACTAGTTCAGGAAATATTATGTGAACCACTTAATTCTTCACTGTTTGATCCATTCTGTGAAGCATGCCTAAACATGAACAGAGGGTTAATTTTGCATAGGAACCATCATATTGCTTTATCACCCACAAGTCACAGGCATTCAGACAAGCAACACGTCGAATGGGACAAGAAATGACCTATGAATTTGCAGCTTTCTCAAATTCGCAGATCGAATATGTCAGTTTTCAGCTATCTCAAGTAGCAGCAAGCCTCAGGGGCCGTGAAATATGCAGAGGAAAGGTCATCGGGGAGCTTCCATGTTTCATATTAAGAGTCAATAACATGGCCAGCATGCTGAAATCCTGTTACCTGAAGTTCCTACAGTAAATTACCGTACAGCGAAATCAAGCCTGGCACCCTCTGGGAGTCCAGAGTCAAGAAAATTATAGTGGAGAAAGATAAACGAGCGACAAAGATATACTGCAAATACTAAGTACATTTTTAATGTATTCTGGAGCCATTCACTACAGCCTTGTATAAACTACTGTAACAACTAACTATATTAAAGGGTAAATGTGCTTTTAAAACATATAAGATTTTCTATATATCCAGAGTCAACAAGCAACTTTGCAAATATAACCTCTTACCTAGGCCTTTTGATTTCCTGGACTTTGAGAGCTGTCATTTTTGGCCCTGGCTAGTGTTAACATTGTACTGTTAACAGTCAGTGTGGAGAAAAACCCTGTCTGTAAATTAGGGCTGAGAACAAGGAAGCAACCAGAGACCCCTCCAAATGTGCATTCAAGAGTGACTTCATGGAATGGCATATGGGCAGGGCTTAGCTAAATGTATGCACACGCTGCTTTTATCCAACAGTTTGTAATCTGTTTCTGCTGTGGCTGCATGACTGCAGAAATTAAAATGCACAGCAACTGGCATAGGATATTAAAAGGATATTAAATGTCCAGCCTAGGACCACACACACACATATGCTATCACTTTACAGTAGGGACTTTTTAGAGGATTTACTTCGCTTTCACTTACTTCCCTATGACACATATTCAAAGCCAAAGCCTGTAGAATATACCCAGTACTTCCAATGAGAAAGGGACACATGGCGCCTCCCCACAATGTAGTGCTCGGTCCCTGGGCAGCCAATTATCAAAGCCAAATACATTTATCTAGAGCAGGGACACAGCCTGTGTCAAAGTCAAAATGTACACAGGACTCAGTGGATTGGGATGACATGGAGTAAGTGGTAGGTAAATAAATCCACTTAAAGAGATGGTAGACTGCTATGGGTATAAAGAGCAAAGGACACTTACATAACTGCAGCAACTTCAGAAATGGCCAAATGCTGACCACACTGACAGGCAAAGCTTTCTAGCCCTTACCTGATTCATAGTGGTGGGCCAATAGAAATATGAGGGAGCTACCTGAAAGTGTCAGAGTCGTGCCTGTCAGAATGGCCTGTTATTTGGCCATATATGCAGGCATTTTGAAGGTGCTGTAGGTGTATATGCTAGGCACCTCTAGATGCCTGCTCTTTATACCTGCACCAGCTTTTCTGATCCGGTCTAGAGAAAGAGTCTCTTTAAATGTTCCTACATAAGAGTGAGCCTGTTACCTTCCCAGTGTTGGAAAATCATAGGTTCACTAAAAGCTCTGTTTTCATACTTGTTTACAATGAACATTTCTGTATTCCTCTCTCCTTAGAGGACATATTCACATGGTATTTTCAGCACATTAATCTTGCAGACCAGCCAGGATGTAGAATTGCCTTGAAATCATGACCTGTGAAGGAATCTCAAGGATGCAAGCTGGATTTTGAAATGTTGCACATTATTGGAAGATGACTTATAGACCCATGAAATTGTATGTTAGAGCTTGGCTGTATTAAATAACAGAAGCTAGTTCTATCTGTATTTACAGTGTGTTCAAATGTGCACTTTGCATCAATTGCAGAATTCCTGAAAAAGGGGTTATAAAGCATATTTTCTGTACTGAGAAAAAACATTTACATTAAAAGCACGGCATTTGGGGTGTTTTTCAGTAGAGGAGATAAGTAATTGAAAATCTGCTCAATTGGTCCCCATTATTGGATCAGCCGGCCAGATGCTTGCCTCACCTGTTGTAATAGTGAACAGGTAATAAGCGGTTCAAAGGAGTAGCAACGGACCTTCTCTAACTTCACCAACAAACACCCCATGCTCTAAGAGAGTCACCTGACAAGATCCAATTGGGATACACATTTTAATGTGAACCCATGTTCACATAACTGATACCCTGTTACTCTTCTGCACATATTCAACTTCCAAGGCTCTGGTTAGCCACATGGACTGAAAAGAGGAAGCCCTAGGTAAGCACAGTTGCACAGAACTATGGATTCTCTCGAACCACATGTGACAGCGCTGGGTTGATATAGTGCGAGTGAACCACGTGCAGCCCATACCAGGAAGTACCAGGTATTTCTGTTACCATAACCAGAGTGTCAGGGAGCAAAGGGATGGTAATTATTTGCACCTGGGGAAGGAAGGTGGGGACAAAAAGTATGTGACTGCAGTGATAAAACACAGGTTCAGTTTAAAGTGTATCTTAACCCAAGA
>NW_017306432.1:1384802-1397563 GCF_000935625.1 Nanorana parkeri
TATATATATATATATAAATAATCAATTTAAATGTGTTAGATGCAGTCATTTTCTTTTTAAGGGTTGTTTTCCTTTAATTCTACATGGCGATCCAGCCAGTAACACACTTCCTGTCCTAGGGGGACCACTACCCCTGTATCTATACAAGACAGTCCTATCACCCTAGATTAGAAAGTGTGTTAGGAAGACATTTTGGCTTATTAGTTGATGATAAAAAAAAAGAACATGAGAACATTCAAAGAGAAGGAGAGAAAATATGCTTGCACATCATTTGCAGCCAAAAAATGATCGGGTTGTCGGATTCTCCTTCCATTTTCAGTGGTGATCTGCCCTTAACTGGACCCCACAATTTACCAGCAGTAAAAAGACCTCTAAGGGAAGCACTGATTAAACAGATATGAAAATGGCAGGGTTATCACTCTCAAACACCAACATGTTTAAAACCACCATGAAGCAATAACATCTGCTCCCTTAGTAGCCTGTAAAGGCCCTGCCAGAATGCACTAGGTAAATGAGAGAGGAATGGGTATCACCAGATCCAGGCACTGGGGGCACATGCTCCAGATCTCCTATTCAGTGCCCTGCGTGAGTGATGCCTGCACTACTGCACTTTCCTGCTACACATGTTCCGAACCTCTGCACACTGTGTGTTACATACTTCTGATCCCTGCAATCGGTGCGTTACATACTACTGATCCCTGCACTCCGCATGTTACAAACTAAAGGCCCTGCCAGAATGCCCTAGGTAAATGAGAGAGGAATAGGTATCATTTTATCCAGGCACTGGGGGGCACATGCCCCAGATCTCCTCTTAAGTGCCCCGGGTGAGTGATGCCTGCACTACTGAAATTTCCCGCTATACGTACTCCGGACCCCTGCACACTGTACGCTACATACTTCTGATACCTACACTCTGTGCGATGCATACCACTTATCCCTGCACTCTGTGTGTTACATACCGCTGATCCCTGCACTCTGCATGGCACATATCACTGACCCTTGCAATCTGTACGATTCTCGACAATCCTTACCGCTGCATTCTTTGTGTTACATATTACTGACCTCTAGAGAGTCAGTAAGAGAAGGGCCACATTACACTGGTAGTTAGTGGGAAGAATGCGTCTTATCTTGGTCGTCAGTGGAAATAATACCCCCTTACAGATAACTAAAAAGATCATTGGTGATAGTGGTTCCCTTTAGCAATTTCTGGAACACAAGATGCCACTCCTTGCTATCTCTCCTCACTCTCTCTCTCCTGGCTGTCTCTCCTCTCTCTCTCTCTCCTGGTTGTCAAAATTGCCATGTGACGCTAGAGTGTTCAGGTTTCGCTTGAAGAAAAGATGGCAACCCTACCAACATGTGAATAATTTTTTAAACAAGGTTAACAAATCAAAAAAAGAGGGGGATTTTCATATTGCCGGGCGAAGGGGTGGTCAGCACTAGGGGGGTTAAGAGCAAAGCATTTTTTTTAGCGTGAAGATCTGCATTAAGCAATATGGTACTGCCCCCAGGCTGTGACTGGACAATAGAGCCACAGCAACAGACTAATGAGCTCCTAAGTACATTCCTCTGCTCCTTCTGTCAGCATGTTCCTTCTCAGCTTGTAATCGACAGTGATCGTATGATTGGCTCATAGAGGTGACTTTCCCCCACTAAATCAGATAGCTGCTGTGCAGGGGATTATAAAGGGCTGATATCAAGGCAAAGTCAGCTACTAATACAAGCTGCATATTAAAATAAATGTAATTTATTTCAAAGAATACATAACTGCATTGATTTTTTTTATATCTGCCTGTCATTTCACTTTAAAGGTTTGTAAGCATATGGTGTTCTGGTATAAGAGATAAGTCTAACCCAGTCTGCTTGTTAGAGACTTCATAAATGATGAGTCTGAGGCATCTTTGGCTCCCTATCTGCCTTCTGTAAGGTAGAAGCTGGGAATACAGTAAAGCAATTGCTAGATGATCACATATTTAGTTGACCACAAATGATTCCTGCATGCCTCCAGTGGCATCCCTTCCCATGGTATAGCCACAGCTCAGCCCAATACTACTTCTCTCTTGTGCTTTTCAACACCAGTCACAATGGGACCCATTCTCACACCTTAGGCGTACTCTCCAAGATGTTACCACCGGTCAACCTATAAATAATCTGTCACTCTTTAACATAAATAAAAACAAAGATGCTACCAAACATCACACACCTTTCAACTAAATGTACATGGCAATAATTGTCTTCCAGCATTTTAGTGCTCTGAGCTGATCCAGTCTGGTTGGGTGTATGCACACCTAGCAGTGTGCATTTAGGCTGCTTTCTGTAAGTAAAGCATTATACAATAGTAATTACATTCTTTAATACTTGATCGGATACCTAGAATCAAAGGGAAGGGACTGTGACAAGAAAATGTGCCAACATATTAATAGCTTTTGCTCCATCTGTGCAGGAAAAATGTATGTGGTAGTGAATACTAATAAAGTACTTTGGCCACTGGCAGCAGATCACAAATTATATGCCAAACATCTCATCCTTGGCAGCATAATGCTAGAAATCCTGCTTATTATATACATAAAGCACTATCACAGGAGGGCCACCGGTGTCATATGCATGTCCTGCGTAAATGATAATCACTATATATTTTTTTGCATTCTGACAAAATTATGTTATTTGAAAAAAAAAATGTTTTTTAATTGAATGGGGCCAAATACAGGTGAAACTCGAATAATTAGAATATCGTGCAAAGTTCATTTATTTCACTAATGCAACTTAAAAGGTGAAACTAATATATGAGAGAGACTCATTACATGCAAAGCAAGATAATTCAAGCCGTGATTTGTCATCATTGTGATGATTATGGCTTACAGCTCATGAAAACCCCAAGAACCCCAAATCCACAATCTCAAGTAGCTCTGAGCTCTGGCCAAACAGAGCTAGTGATTGCCGGAGCTGACAGGAGTAGCTATGCGGTCTACATCCAACAGAGATGCAGACCATATAGCTGCTCCTGCAAGTCAGGTATTGTGTGCCTGACTTGTCAGCTGGCTGCAGGCCACATAGTACCGGTACAGGGGCTGCAGTTGGCCCGGGGGCCAGTGCTTTATGATCCCTGATCTATACAGACAAAAATAATAGGGGCTTCATATGGCCACCCCAAATCCTCAGAATGCTCTTAATAGCTGGGCTCAGGGCCATCTCTATCTATTTTTGCTGCCTGAGGTGGCCAAGAGAAGGGGGCCAAGCTGTCAGACAGGCCAGAAGCTGTGGGCGGCTGAGCTGTCAGCAGGCTGAGTGGTGTCAAAGACTTTTCGCCGGGGCTGGGGGGTGTTGTTAGCAGCCTCAGGATGCCCCTAGCTGGGCCAAACACAACTAAAATGGCTCCCATGGTCTCCCAGCTGTCTCCCAGTTATATCTAAGCAAGGTGGCATAACCCCAAAGTATTCTGGATCCAAATAGTTAATTGTTAATTCATAGATGCCTAAATGGTTCTAAGTATTAAATGCTATAGAGATTTTGGTTTAAACTAGATGTCAATTTTAAGTAGCAGATAATCATGTTACTGTATGTAATTAAGTGACCACTGACAAGGGTGTTGCTTTAATTTAAAACTGTCCTTTAAATTTCCTAATAAAGAGCTCTCACCTGATTTTCAATAAAACACAAAAAATAAATGCAATCAGCAGACTCGGCACTTGTGACAATGTCACAGTAACTGGCAAAAGCCCAACAGAGCAGCAATGGATTAGCAGATACAAGAAGCTAAATCCTCTTATCACTCTTGCACAGGATTCAGGTGTATATCCTCAGCAGCATACAGAAATGTACTCACTCTGTAAGTGACGTGCAATATACTTGAATTAAATTTCACAGTTATATTTTACAAATAGGCATGTGTTTCTTTTGAAACATTATAAAAAAAAGAAAATACTGAATTTGCAACATACATTTATGCAACATAAATTGCTTTATACAGCTGTGGAGAGTGTTTGCTTGTATAGTGCCAATGCATTATCTCTCTATCCCCCTCTCTTCTTGTAAAAGTGACATCCAAACCCTTGCAGACAAATATTGAAAGTAAGGCAGTTGTTAACAATGGGCACCAAAACAAGAGGCAAGCAGAAATCTTCCAATGGGGACACATATTCCAGGGACAAAATGCTAAAAAACAAAAAAAGTCTGTGCCAGTAACATGTGTATATAAGAGCTACTAAGCACTATAAATATATAACGAATATATCCAAATAATCATAACAATAATGTGATGAGCTGAGAAATGTGATATTCCAGGGACAACTGTCTAAGAGGGGAATGGCCTGGTACATGGTTCACCATCTGGAGATTTACCATTTCTTCATAAGGGTGTAAATGTGCTACACGGCATGTACGTATGTGCGCATGCACACTCAATCTCTGCCCTGGTGCCAAGCACGCTATTTAGGCCCATGCGGAGTGGTCTTCAGCTGTTCCTTTGCCTGACTTGACCTCTGGCCTGTTTGACCTGACTTATGTTCCTGACATGCTCTTGGATTACTCTCTGATTGTCACCTAATACTATGTTCTCTTGTTCCTGACCTTGGCCTTTTAATCTGAACTTCTTTTGTCAGCTGTTCTGCACTGCTTCCAAAGAGAACTGGGTAACACACCTCCCATTGGCTGAATTTGCATACAATAATTCAGTACACTCAGCTATCAATTAGTCCCCATTCTTTGTTAATGATGGATATCATACCTCATTTCTTCCAAACGCTGTCACAGAACCTTCTGTATCAACAGTTCAGTAAAAGGTGAAGTTCTTCCACACTAATAAAGTTGCAAAATGCTAAACGAAGGCCCAAGCTGACAAAAAAATTTCTACGACAAAAGTGGTAACCTGGAATTCAAATCTAGTGTGGTTATTCACAATTAAGTTAAAGTTGGTTTGCTCTTCTAAAAAAATTAGGGCCCAGGTTTACTGTCCCTTTCCTGTTAAAAGGAAAATTCAATTCAGTAACATAAGAACTTGCACTAACTGAGGCTTATACATTTCACCCTGTCTTCTATGTATTGTCTCTAAAACCTGCACTTCCGGTAAAAATCTAGAACCTGTACTGACTGAAGGAGAGAAGGAATATGAGATGGATGTCATTCATGGTTGCAGAAGGAGAAATGGCCAAATTCAGTACTTTGATTTAAAGAAAAAGCTCTGGAAACCAGCGGGTTTGTACATACCACAAGACTGTTACAAATTTTTCTGCGCATGCAGCCTAATAAGAATTTCCTGGTCAGAACTCAGAGGTTCTTCATGGTAAGTAGTAAAAAGTCTTCTCCCCCACCCCTCACAGCCGATGGATACTGAGTAGGATAGCGGTCACATAACTGCTTTACAACTATCATAAAAAAAAGGTATTTGGAGAGTTTCTTTTAGCAGTTCTCATTGACGTACAGTAGATAGCATTAAAAAGCTGCCTGTAATGCTTTACGTTATTGTGCAGATTGAGATTCCACATACACTTTAAGTAAAGTCATTTTATTGTGCCTGCTATGTGGCAAACCTTTCTATAATGGGCAACAGAATAATATTTGCATTATCAGTGCATAATTAATTTTCTTTAGGAAGGAGATTTCTAGGAATGTTTATAGTTAACATGATAATCATTCATTTAATGTTTTTGATAGGCCTTTATATGTTGCCAATCAGAGAGGCAGAGATTTGAAATCTCTGGATAAACAAATTCTGTGTATAAGGTTATCAGCCAGATGCTCTCGAGCTTTTCTTGGATGGATTAGTCTCAGGCACCCAAGTGTACAGTCCACACAGTATCTGAGACACAAGCAGTGAATATTGAGGTACTTGCCACCAGTGAATACAAATTTACTAACAGCTGTTTGCTGGCCACCTAAAAGCACACTGTTAAATACAAAGCTGAATAATTATGTGATTTGTAATTCCGTCCAGTCAGTGTTGTGATTCACATACACATCTAGGTTATTCTATAGTTTACCTAATGTCTTGCTTACAGACACATCAGAATCTTTACAGTGTATGCCTATTGATGGAAATGCAACCTGCAAATTCATAGGCACAGGTTTTTGACTAATCAGAAAATTTTGTGCACATTCAAATATGTGGGCAACTACTACAATTGTAATAATCTACTCCCACTGTATGATACAAAAATATAATAGGCAACGAACAAAAGAGTTCCAGCATCATCACTAGGAGGAACTAGTGTTGGTGAAATCAGGCTGCTAGAACTGTATAGATATCAATGTACTGATCAAGGTTGTCATTTGCGATTATTAAAAGCACGTACAGAGCATGAATATGCTTATACTATACCAATATATGCAACCCAATCAATGCACTGACCAGCTACCCATCTGGAATTGGTGTATGGGATAATTTGGAAGAAAGCTTTATTCGTTATGTAAACCTTATGTATAACAGTCTGGATGAGCCAGAAATTATTCAACAATTTGAGGTGAGCTTACATTTTTTTACATGTACATTTGGAAGTGTATACTAGCCAATTATTACCATAAAGTAGATGAGTTCTTCCTCAGACGTCAACGTAACTTACTTCTCCCCCAAAAAAGAAATATGGAAGTAGACTAAATAGGTGAAGAATGTAGAAGAGAAGATATGGAAGATGTGAGATTGGGTAATGAATGTATATAGTTAAAGTCAAGCAGTAGATATTTTATAGGGAGAGATGTATAATACACTGTATGTATAAACAGTACTTGTTGTAATATCCC
Organism: Nanorana parkeri; assembly: GCF_000935625.1. Lineage (NCBI taxonomy): Eukaryota > Metazoa > Chordata > Amphibia > Anura > Dicroglossidae > Nanorana > Nanorana parkeri. Next base: position 1,391,535 of record NW_017306432.1, read on the forward strand.
TAATTTTGAAGAACTGTATAAGTATGTTTATTGGAAATAATAAAAATACATTAAATCAAAAAAAGCTTTATTCGTTATTTAAACCTTATGTATCACAGTCTGGATGAGCCAGAAAATTATTCAACAATTTGAGGTGAAAGGTGAGCTTAAATCTTTGTACATGTACATTTGGAAGTGTATACTAGCCAATTCTTACTATAAAGTAGATGAGTTCATCCTCAAACGTCAACCTTGGACAGATGAACATCTGGAGATGTAGTAGTCTGTGAACTGAGAGAACAAATCCTGGCTTATATATGGACACATCTTTCCTCCTTGTTGTTGGCAAAACTTCATTTAGTGAAGAGATGTTGTAGTTTTCTACACCAGTCATTGCACGATGGGTAAGAGATGATCAGACTTTGTGGGAAATGCATCAAATCCGCCGACTCCTCTAATTCCTCTAGAGCCATTTAAAGCCCACTGTACCATTAAAAAAAAAAACACCACCCATCTAAACTGGATCTATTTGCCAGAATCAAGGATGTACAGGTAATGGAATACCTGACAGCACGGCTAAATAATGCAGTTGAGGCCCATAAGGGGGTATGGAGACAGTGGGATGCCTATGAGGTGAGCTTGAACTGAGGGGGCAGGGTGGAGTTGACGGAGGGGGGAAACTGACCCAGATGGAGGGTACCACGGGGATCATGACTAAAGAAGAGTCCGGGTGGGAGCTGTTTAGGATGTCCATACGGATGGATGACCTGGAAGACGCTTCTTTATCTACATTCACTTTCTTTTCTTCTTTCTTTGCTATATCTTAGCAATGTTATAAAGACGTTTAGTTAATTGTTGATATATCGTAATTGAAAGGTATCCGTCAGCTAGCACGGCTTTGGATGAGAACAGCCAGAACGAAACCTTATTTGCTATATAGCCATGACATACAATAAGGTAGGATGGTGGGGGGAAGTTAGTCTGCCTTTTGCGCTTTGGTGGAGCAACAAAATGATGTATGTATAATGGTTTCTGGTTGATTGTTGATTATGCTTGATACCTTAAATGATGTCGTAAGCTTTGTATTTTCTATATGCAACCTTCAAAATAAAAATTGTCAATTAAAAAAAAAACCCACCAAACCCACCTCAATTACACCTTCCCCATTGACTTCAAATTTCTCTGATATTTTGAGGAAATTTTGAGGAAATTAAAGTGCTCAGTAATCCCAAGGAAGGACCACAATAAGGAAACTGACAATGATCACCTTTCTCTGGGAATACTAAGTACCTGGCTGTGTCTGGCTTCTCTACTTTTTGAGTCACTGATCAGAACAAGAATGCAAATTAGAAAGTCAGAGTAAAGTTACAATTCCTAAATACTTGCTCCAGGTCAGTGCAATGAAGCAATTAGGTTAATATGACAAGCAAGGAACTAGAGTTGTGCCTTCTTGGACGGGTCCACTGCTGAGACAGATCAGAACAGAAACAGATGTCACATGTATGACATCCATGTCGGTTTTGTTTTTTCCGCCATCTTATGAAGTTTACTAATAAACCATATGCACATTTCACAGGTGAACAGAACACATGTAGAATAATTACATACTTTAGGTATATTTTCATTTAGTAACTATCAATTGGTCCTGGTTTTCTGATAACATTTTTAAAGGATAACATGCAGCTGTAAATGTATAGAACATGGACAATTGTCTCACCAGTAAACACTCAGATAGAAAAACATTGTGGTGTTCATTGAGAAAGACAAAGAAGCCAAAAAGATTTGTTTCATAGCTATATAAATAAAACCCTAACAGATGTCCTGACGCTGGCCATGCACATACCAATAAATGACCAACTGATCATAGGTTCAATCATCTCAAATGATCTATTGCTAAAAAAAAAAACAAGAGTGGGACTCATGTTGTTGAATATATATTAGGTCTTATCTAAGGAGCAAAGTGACCTCCTCACTAAGAACTCACCAGCTGTCATGTATCTTCATGGGAGCCTGAGATGATGAGAACGGCCTCTCTTGCTGCTCTGGTCCAAACACCCCTGATAGTGAGACAGAGGGTGCAGGGACGAAAGAGTGGCACGAGTACCAGCAGGTGGTGTAGTTTCTGAAGTTGGTGATAAAGACGAGCAGGGGATGCCACACACAGGAAGCAATGTCAGCAGAGAACATCACAACACCAGTACTGAAGATAAAGACAAGAGTCAGGAACAGGTCAGGTCAGTAACTTGTGCGTAGCACAACACAAAATCAGCAGGAAGAGACAGCATCAGGAACAGGCCGAGTCAGTAACTTGTGGCAGCTCAGTGCATAATCAGCAGGTAGAAGAATGGTCAGAAGACAAGCCGTGGTCAAACAGGAACAGAGAAGCAAATAGAATCATTAGGCAAGCTGAGTCAGAAACAAAAGGTCAAGAACGGAATCATGGTTGCAGGTCACAGGTTATAGCTGAAGATCTCTCAGCACTGGTGGCAAGCAGAGTTTTAAGAAGCCTGCCTGGTGCCAGGATCTGTAATGAGCATGCGAGCACGACTGTCAAGACATGCGCACAGGCACACCCAAGTCTGCGCAGAGGCGAACAGCTATGCACAATCCTATTAGCAAGACATGCACACGTGTAAGTGCATAGGCAGATGCTCGCACAGAATCCCTAGTACGCAACTTGGCTGGACCGTCCTGACACCAACACACTACACCACATGAAACAACGCCTCCATTTACCAATATCTCACAATTTCTGAAGACAGCAAGAGGGACAACTTTTAGCACGAACTATGTAGGCAAAGGACATACCTCTGTCATGTCCATAGTTACATGGGTCAGAATCAATTAATATACAAAACATTTTGTTTTTTCACATCTACTTTTCCATTATATTGGCTTTTCAAACTAGAAAATGCAATAATTTAGAAGTTATATGAAAGGCTTAAAGCTAAAACCTGAAAGATATCACATACAGCATATATTAAAATATATGACATTTAAATATATATCACATATTCTTATCACATAGATAAGGATTTTTATTTTATTCAGGTGACTGTAATTTTTTAATCTTATTGGAATCCGCTGAAAATAACCAATCTGGGTGGTATCTTTTCACTGAATGGGAACCTTAGTGTAGTATCACTTTTATAGTACACTTTGTCCGTTAAATATTGCATTTCGTTATGGAAGTCTATATTTTAGACCAAAAAGAGGGACAACTGAGGAGGAAAAAATTACTTGGGTTTTGTTCCCTTAAAAGTGAGAGCAGTCTCCAGCATGCAACATTTTATTTACAGACACAACCACTAATCAGTGACAAACTACATGAAATTTTGGGAACAGATTAGTAACTCTCTGTTATCATCTGCGCTAAAAGAAGTTAACCTCTTCCTCTCCTGGTACAGATTACAAGAATTGCTTGCACCTTTTTTAAATTAGTAGGCGATGACTGCTCTCATGTTCCTTTCCCGGAAAATTCCTTTTAAGTCACTTTACCAACTAAAATTAGAGAAATGAACAAAGAACTGTCAAATGCCAAAAACTATTATATTAAAATCACATTAGTCTAGACTGCAATGGAGCGTTTTTTTCAGAAAAAAAAAAACACTTCATTAACTGCAATTTATTGTGGTAATGTAATTTCCTACTGCTTTTAAAACATAAGCATTACAGAAGAGGAACTATATTGTGTCGGTATAAACGCTTTATAGTACTTTTGTGAAACCCTCACAAATAGAACAATAAAAAAACAGAAAAATCTGTAGAGGATTTAAAGGGGGGAGAACTATACACAGGATCAAGTTAGCTTTACCTGAACTGTTAAGAAAAAAAACTCTGTATTCAAAAATAGGCTGAAAACCCAAACTGAAAGACATCAGCATTTAAAGAACTCCTATGCTGAGAGAAATACTAAGGCTGCCTTTCTTCTAAAAATACTACTTCCTTGGTTGTGATACAAAACGAATGACTTCAATACATTGAGTCACTGACCTGGAAAAAGTATGCAGATCAGTAGTTCTGATTTTATTTGTTGCATGCCAGTTCTAAGTAACTCAGAAAGTATTGATGCAGAAGGATCATCATGACTGCCAAATAGCTAGCCTTTTCCTTGGTTCATGTATCCTTTAAAACTGAACTCCAGCCTTACTCATATTTTACTGTGCACTGTGAATGTCTCACAATGTGCATTGGAAGCTGCAGCAAAACAGATAGAGCCTGCATCACTTCCTGGCTGGAGGACATTCAACATCTTCTAGCTATTTCCTCCCCAGGCTCACTTTCCCTGGCCCAGCTATTTAATTTATTGGATTTTAGCTATTTTTAATCATGGAGGCTCAGTATCACATGTAGACATTTAAGAAACATGGAGCAGCACTACCTTCTTGTCTCCAATCCAGCTGCTTGAACCTCTGTGCCTGGTAAAGCTTCAGCCGGAGCCTTCACTGAGCAATAGGTAAAAAAACGGCACTCACAAGGGGATCTGTCCATCCAATACTTTATTTGCAAAAAGGCATAAAAGAAGCAAACAAATAAATGCTTACTTGTGTCAGCCCTCAAACTGGGCCTTAGTCACTTAGGCCCAGTTTTGGGGGATGAAACATGTAAGCATTTGTTCGTTTGATGCTTTTATGCCTTTTTGCAAATAAAGTATTGGATGGACAGATCCCCTTGTGAGTGCCATTTTTTTACCTATTGCTCAGGGAAGGCTCCGGCTGAAGCTTTACCAGGCACAGAGGTTCAAGCAGCTGGATTGGAGACAAGAGGGTAGTGCTGCTCCATGTTTCTTAAATGTCTACATGTGATACTGAGCCTCCATGATTAAAAATAGCTAAAATCCAATAAATTAAATAGCCGTGGTCAAACAGGAACAGAGAAGCAAATAGAATCATTAGGCAAGCTGAGTCAGAAACAAAAGGTCAAGAACGGAATCATGGTTGCAGGTCACAGGTTATAGCTGAAGATCTCTCAGCACTGGTGGCAAGCAGAGTTTTAAGAAGCCTGCCTGGTGCCAGGATCTGTAATGAGCATGCGAGCACGACTGTCAAGACATGCGCACAGGCACACCCAAGTCTGCGCAGAGGCGAACAGCTATGCACAATCCTATTAGCAAGACATGCACACGTGTAAGTGCATAGGCAGATGCTCGCACAGAATCCCTAGTACGCAACTTGGCTGGACCGTCCTGACACCAACACACTACACCACATGAAACAACGCCTCCATTTACCAATATCTCACAATTTCAGAAGACAGCAAGAGGGACAACTTTTAGCACAAACTATGTAGGCAAAGGACACACCTCTGTCATGTCCATAGTTATATGGGTCAGAATCAATTAATATACAAAACATTTTGTTTTTTCACATCTACTTTTCCATTATATTGGCTTTTCAAACTAGAAAATGCAATAATTTAGAAGTTATATGAAAGGCTTAAAGCTAAAACCTGAAAGATATCACATACAGCATATATTAAAATATATGACATTTAAATATATATCACATATTCTTATCACATAGATAAGGATTTTTATTTTAGTCAGGTGACTGTAATTTTTAAAGTATTGGATGGACAGATCCCCTTGTGAGTGCCGTTTTTTTTACCTATTGCTCAGTGAAGGCTCCGGCTGAAGCTTTACCAGGCACAGAGGTTCAAGGCATTACCTAGGGCATTTTGCATATAAATGTAGTCTGCTTGGGAACATCTACTCATCCACACTGACCTCCACCCAGGCCCGGATTTCCCACAAGGTCACCGAGGCCCGGCCTCGGGGCGGCAGAGCGCCGACAGGCGGCAGCGGTGACCCTGTGGGGAAATTGCGGGCGCCGATGTAAGGTATCCGGCGTCCGCACACTACGGTCCGCCGCCATCCAATCACGACGGGGCGGCCCGAGGCTCCGCCCACCGGCTGCGTAGTGTGCGGCCGCTGGCCAATCACGGCGCGGCGTGCCGCAACTCCTCCCCCCAGCTGTCAGATACTTCCTCCGGCGTCAATTCACATTAACAGGACGCCGGAGGAAGTATCTGACACCTGGGGGAGGAGTTGC
>NW_017306432.1:1398509-1400368 GCF_000935625.1 Nanorana parkeri
AAGAAGAAATAATTGAATAAAAAAATAAAAAGTGATAAAAATAAAGAAACAGTAAAAAAAAAATGTAAAGTAGCCCCGCCCCAAGGCCAGGTTCCACAATACGCCCCCCCCGCCCTGCCATCTGGTTGCCATGCTCAATTGATGGGGAGGGGGGCTAGCGGCGCGGGGGGGGTGCGTATTGTAGAACCTGGCCTTGGGGCGGCAGGTGGAGTAAATCCGGCCCTGCCTCCACCCATCAAGACATTTTGATATTAGCATAAAGCTTCCTATTTTTTTAGAAAGTTATTTAAGAGTAACCAAGATTACCCATACTCCTGTATCTTGCATTCATAGAGGAAGAAATCTAGTGTATTGAATGAGCCTATGGAGCGCAGTCTTTGTGGTGTGAACCGGCCCTTACAGTAAAGAATCCCTGTCACAGTTTTCCAAAGTGAATGAGCCTAATTTATGTAATCTTTCCTCATTACTTAGATCCTCCAACTCCCTTATTTTAGGGGTATTAAACCTCATCTGCTATGTAGTTGCCCAGCACCCTATTTTGTCAAGGTCTGCCTGTAGTGCTGTTACATCTTGTGTCGGATTTATTACCCTGCAAATGTTGGTATCGTCAGCAAACACTGATTATTAATAGCAACCTCAATATCATTAAGGAAAAGGTTGAAAAGCATTGACCCTAAGACAGAACCCTGGGGCACGCCACTCACAACCCTGGGCCACTTAGAATATAACCCATTTATCATTCTTTGGGCACGTTCCTATATCCAGTTCTCTATCCATGAACACATCATTTCATCTATGCCCATAGACCATAATTGTATATTAAATGGGTTACTGTATTTAATGCTTTAGCAAAATTCAGATATACTACATCCAATGGCTTTTCTCAATCTAAATTGCTCAAGCACTAAATTGCTCAAGCACTATTGCTGTCACATGTTCCTTTATATCCAGAAGTACCAGGTATGTATATCATTTCCCCAAGGGAAGAAACTGTAAGTATGTGCAACATCGAGGACAGACAATAAAATTAACTTGTTACTTTGCCCCGTATGTGCATAGTAAAGATTCACTTTAAGCCCTACAACCTGAGGGTTTGTATATATACGGTATGGAAAAAGCATTACACCTTATCTTAAAAACTGTACATTTACTCTTTCTATCGGCTCATCCCCCACAGTTATTACCTTCTGTATCAGTTGCCCCTCCTTAAGCTGTAAGCTCTTGATAGCAGGGGCCTCTAATCCTTTTGTTTGGTATTATATTGTACTTATACTGTCCTCCCATCTGCATTAAAGTGCTGTGCAAACTGTTGGTGTTATATAAATCATGAATAATAATAATATTGGAATGGGTCATCAAGGAATAAAAAAGGGCCAGGTCACAAGAGGGTAGAAACCTCTAGATATTATTTGTTAACATTAAAAACATTATGTGGCTGATAATAGCTGTAGCATGTTGGCCTAAATTTTATTTTTTCTGATTAATTTTTGTTGGTTTGCAATAACAGTATTATATTCAAATGACCTTTCTGTAGAGAACTGCTAGTAAAACGTATAGGGTAAAGCTTATTTATGGCATGAATATTTTTAACTGCTTCTTTCATCAACACACATCAGCAATCAAGAAACTCTCTAATCAAAGGAAAATATGATTGCGCAAATAAAATGGTTCTTGGTTATCAGTGCAGCAAAGTGAAGTGATTTCAGCTGAAGACAACTTTCTGAAGCTTCAATTATATTCTGCTCTTAGGATTGATCATTGCTATTAGATATTTCCCTTTCTTTTTGTTAAAGAATGGCAGCAAAGCCTTAGTTGTAAAATTATGCTTTATAATGCTGTTATTTTATTTATATATGAAC
>NW_017306432.1:1400476-1406979 GCF_000935625.1 Nanorana parkeri
ATATTTGGTAATCTAATAGGAATCCACTTGTGTGCACTGGAACGAGAATCCTAAGGGCTAGTTTACACAAGCCTCAGTGCATTACGGCCCGATTCTGGCCAGAACTCACTTTGTTTTGGGGTGGAAGGGGCTGTGGCAGTGCATTCAAGTCAATGGCACCGCAGCCACACCCTACGGCCGCAGTGCGATCGGCCTCCTGGGAACATCAATGCCTGCGTTTCAGTCCGGTTTGGTCAGAAAAAATGCTGTATGTGAACTAGCCCTTAAACCCACACTGCACTGCCAAGATGGTGACACAATTTGCTATATTACATTTAAGGAATATACTAGTGATAGATTCTTGCCCCAGACCGTTAATTGGACAATAAATGGCCATCAGCCCGCCATCAAGTTATCTTCGAGCTCTCTTTTTCTATAAGCATGCTCCCTGTATTAGACTGACAGCAATGTGCAATATAATACAGTCTGAATGAGTGATGCTGTGCAGGGAATCGGAGGAAGCTAATATGTATACAAATTGTTGTATTAATACTGGCTGCATTTAAAAAAGCAAGCATTGACCTATTAGAACACAACTGCATAATTGCATTTTTTATTCTGTTACTCTTAAGACTAGTATGCATATAACAGTCAGAAAAAACAGTTCTTATATTCAGACTTGTATTAAGACTTTATGCTGACCTAGGCACACATGTAGGAGCTACTCACCTTGTGTCAGGTGTTTATTTTAGTAAAAACTACTGCTATAATGTGCTACTGGATACAACCTATAGGCTGCTTGATATGCAAAGCTACTTTTCTAACGTACAGGCCACCAAACAAAAGAACGGGAGATTGTTTCATATTTCTTGAACTACAAAAAGCCACAAGATTCTTCAGTATCCCCTTCACCCTATTCACCCTTCCAGTCCCAACATCACAGTTTGTTTATTTTGATGGTTGGTGTTAAGCTATCTAGTACCGCTGTCCTAGGAACTCCCCCCAAGTAAATATAGCCCTGTGTATCAACTTTTTGTATGTGGTGGTCAGTGCAGTGGTACGGCAACAGGTTGGGATTTTTAATGTTGTAATGCTTAGTTTCCGATCAAGGCTGCTCTCAAGGGTTAGGGAAGGGATAGCTTCACAGGTAGAAGGCCTTAATGACTCTGGGTTACTGGAAAGGTAGGAACTCTAACATGCAAAAATCTGGAGACAAGATTTTACAATTGTGTTGTTTTTTTTTTTGTTAAATCATCCATAAAAACTAAATAACATGGTGTCAGGGATTTTAGGACTATAGGTTTAGTAATAAAGCAAGCCAACCACGGAACTGCTTAACCCAGAGTGACTCTATCTCAGAAGCACCTATCATTCCTATATTTACATACAGTATGTCAGAAGTTGGTTCACCTGGCAGTGCCTGGTACATAAGCCCTGAAGAAGAGGATACCCCAAGACCTCAGAAATGCATTAGCTAGTTTTTAAGCAATTAAGCAAAAGAATACATTATTGAAACACCTTATCTGCAGATCAAACCTTCTCGGAAGGCATAGGGAAGGGGACGCCTCACAGTGTGAGGGCCTTTGTGACTCTGGGTTAATGAAGATGTAGGAGCTATGTGTCTTTTTTATTTGGTCTCCCGGTTTTTTGCAATATGATGATTCTATACCTTCGCTTACCCAGAGTCTTTCTTTTCAAAAGGGCATTTTCAAAATATAAAGTGAGCAATAGAACCTATATTTTACCAATGACAGATTTACTTTAATTTTAAACAAGCTTTTCCAATTTGCTTGCAATACTAGCCAAACTCCATATTGGTACATCATGGTTCTCCATGGTCATTGTGGACTAAATTAGAACTAAAAGGAAATAAATCTATTTTTATAACGGTTAAACCGGATCACAAAGCCCAGCATGAGAAATTACATACATCTGCTGTGTGTCTTCCATTTTTGTCATAAAATAGAAGGAGGATGTATTTATGAAACTGAATCCCTTCCAATGCCATGTATTTTCTGCCAAGACCAGCTCCAAGCAAATTCTCCAAATCAGATATTATTGTTGAAGAGAACTAAACAGGCAGAATCCTGATTGTATATGCAGAAGAATCCTTAAAGGGCCATTAACATTTTATAGAAATATATCAAGAACTGGCATAGACAATAGATGCAGGTTACATCTGGTTTTCCAGCTGTAGAAATGTTGTATTTTCCTCAGCTGACATTGATTGATGGTCAAATTACACTGCCAGTACATTTCAGTGTCAAACTCATTATTATACTCGGTGTCTAGCTGGCTCTAGAGACACAACTACATTGAGCAGCTCCTAAGATGGTTTCCAATCTCCATTATTCCAAAGACTTTGTTTATAAGCAATAAAATAAAGTAAAATGTGAGATGTAAAGCGTGAAAACGATGTGCTCTATTTTTTCCTACCAAATTAATATGTAAATACAAGTGCATTTAAAAAAAAAAACATTTAAATCCCCTGACGCTTAAATTAATCTATTATCCTTTTGATTTATAAAATTGTTTCCACTTAAAACCTTCATTTTTCTGAGGTCTTCCTAATGCTCTTTATGTGAATGTTTCAAAATGAGTTTTAGTAATGAGCAAATGCAAACCTTAGAGCTTCCTATTTAAAATGCATCCGCACTGTATCCATGTAGACTGCTTTCTCCATTGCATCAAACCAACATCAAACATTTAAATAATTAAATACACTGAAGCAGAACTAGTTAAATTGTAAAAATAAATAAATAAATAATTTAAAAGGCTATGTATATCTCTTCCTCATGCTAGCAATTTTTTTTACTACCTTAACACCAACAGCCTGGTGCCAGAAAAGATAGAAGACTCCACACCCAGAAGAAGTCCAGGAAAAGTTGGCAGAGGCAGGAACAGAGTGACGAGGGTGGATGCTTATGGGTGATGTAATATGGGTGATGACTGGGATTAAAAAGTTTTTTAGTGTACCGCTGTTACTATCACTGTTACTATCACTATTGCCATTAAGCTTCACCTACTGGCATTTGTGACGGACTGAACCGTCACTGGTGCTGTTGGAGGAGCCTGAGGGCTAGCCTCCTTCCAACTGACTATGGACCCAGAACTATGGAGACCCCCCTCGGACCTCTTGGGGTTACAATTAACCATTCTACCAGGTTTATGTGTGGGGGGATGTACTGTACATGTTCCCCGGCATTACATTTGGATGGCCCTGTGTGTATTATAGGTACAGGCTGTGACTCCAGGAGCACTGAAGGGGGATAATTCTGGACATTGAACTGTTACAGTTTATTGGTCCCTTTGTTGTATTGTGTTGATGATGGGATTAGAATAGCTGATTCTAGGAGTAGCTGACTCCCTGACTCCGGGTGTAGATGAGTAAATCACACTATGATACATTCAGGAGATAATCCCATCACATGTGTCTCCTCCCTCCCTATTCATTCATTAAGGCATCGGGGAGGGGGAGTGGATGTTTGCATGCTGTTCATGTTTGATTGCGTTATGTGTTTAGACTTCTTGGACTGTATATATACTGAGCTAGTCTTCAATAAAGCAGATCCCTGTTGGAACTTACATACAGCCTGCCTGGTGTTTGTTCTGAGCTGGATTGGAACGGCACATAGCTGTAGTTCCAATCCCGGATTATCGGACGATCGAAGAATCAGACGTTGCGGTCTGACATCTGATCCATTAGTAGCAGAGGAGTGCCGGGAGAGTGGAACCGAGCGAGCAGGGGCTCGTTACAGCATTCATCTATGAAAAGTCAGAGAATCTACTGTCCACTGCAACTCAGGTATTAATGGCTGGATAAAAGGGAAGGGGCTTAGCACCAAGAGGGGGTTTAGCTAAAAGGTTGTGGGCCCATGTATAGTCTTAGTCTCAGATCCAGGGGGCTCCACTGGACAACAGAGGTTATTTTAAAGCTAACAGAAGTATTTGCAGGCATCAAGAGGTATCTACACTTCAATGCTTTTGTTACCTTATGTCACATACCCTCTGTGACTCCAGCAGGTGGCAGTAGGATAGGAGGACCAGCAAAACACAATTAGGACTCAAGGCATATATAATCAGCAATTATGGCCACTATTATGAATATGTATTATTGCAAGCTATAAATGGAAGAAACAAAATAAACTACGGCCAGGTATAAAGTGTAGGGACCCATTCAGCAGCCTCTAACCCCTGGTGCTACAACCCAATCCTAGGCCATTCTGGTCTACATAGCTCCAATATCCCCTGATAGATGATATCGCTATGTGTCAGGGTTCAGAACACCTCCAGGTGGTGCTGGAGCAAATCCTGTTGTTCCAGTGCTCACCTGCAGGTGTCTCCAGGCAGCCGGTGGCTGTCAGGGACCTGAGCGCCTCCAGGTGACACTCTGACGCTGGAACCAGGTTCTGCAGTTCCAGGGCTCACCTGCAGGTGTCAGCAATTAGTCATAACCTGGTGCTGATCTGGGAGGGTATTTAACTCCCCAGGTTCCCTTAACCTGTTACCTTCTGCCTGTGATTTGCTGTTTGCATTTTAGTTGGCTATTATTTGTTACTTGTGGGTGTTGGTGGGGTTGCTTGTGTTTACTTGATTTCAGTGTGTCTAATAAACTGTAAGTTCATAACCTCATGAGCATTGTCTGGTGTGGTCACGCATTTGGTCCTCCCGTATAGATACTTGCATGCGGTGTGGGGAAACCCGTGCACAGTATCATGACACTATGACAGATTCCTACTGGCCCATCACTGGTCTGCCTAAATGGCCAATAGGAAAAGGCGGACAAGCACCAAAACTATTAGGAAGTGCTGTAGCCTTGCCCGTCAAAACAGCCTGGGATTTGGCCCTAGGGCTAGGGTTATGATTGTGTCTGCACTTGTATACCTAAAAGCATTTTTTAGCCACAAAGTTGTTTTAGGTTGATCTGTTTCATTTTAAATACAACAGGGAAGAAGCATACAGCATCAAGAAAATTCTACAATTTTTATTTGTGTTTAATAAATTACTTTGCCATGACTTTTGAGGACATCCTCTACAGAATCAGTGACAGAACGGTTCAATGACTGATTCTCATGCTCTCTCCAAATGAAATAACCAATTAGATCAGTGGAACCTAGCGGCCTTGAAACAAGATTAGGAGGCGGTTTCTGTACCTCTTTATTTACAGAGTTCACATTTCTTTTCGATAGTACAATTGGGTAAAAGGATGTTTAATCTGACTGATGTGAAGACAAAAATGTTTTTTGTAAATGCTAAAGAGAAACACTGACAAGCAATAGGTTATCTGGTCCAACTGCTTTATTTGCATTGAGCATTTTAAGTCTATGTTCTATTACGCTTTCCGTCAACCATTGTGGTATATTATCGGTTGAACTATGTGTTTTATCACGTACGTCGAACCTGTTTCCCCTACTGAGTGTATACTGAGGAGAAAAAAAATGTCAGCGCCTCGGCCCTCTCCTTGTCACTTGTGAGTAACTTCCCGTTTTCGTCCTTTATTGGGTCTATAATTACATGTAAACCTGTAATATAGCATAGCTGAGGGGTTATGTCATGTTACAGGAAGAACGAAGCTTCTCAAGCATTCCCAACCCCTACAATCCTAGCGTATAGTGCAACACAAAATGTCCTTCTATATCGTGCCCTATGTTGACTAGCTAATACAACAGTTTTCCCTAAATAAAAGAGGTTAGGCTTTAACTGCTACCAACTGACCTCTGGTGGGACTGGTAAACATTACTTTATAATGTATACATTATATACATTATAAGTTAATATCAGTATACATATACCCATTAATTATCTATAAAGCCACAAACGTGCTTAAAGCACAACTCCAGGCTCATAGCTTCTCCTTAAAAATCAATCTTCCTTCCGAGGTTGTGATTTAGTGATGGGCCGAACAGACCCGCGTTTGGTTCGAATTTGAACTTTAGAACATGGAAAAAGTTTGAATTCGAACTCGAACTCAATGCAAGTCTATGGGGCCAGAACTTGGAAAATAAATTTTTGAAGGCTTATATGCAAGTTATTGGCTATAAAAAAGGGTATGGTGATTCGGGTACTGCCCTGGGGGACATGTATCAATGAAAAAAAACACTTTTCAAAAATACAGTTTTTAAAAGAGCAGTGATTTTAACATTGCTTAAAGTAAAACAATAAAAATAAAAAAAATTCTTTAAATATCGTGCCTGGGGGGTCCCCTTAAACTGCCTGTGACGATATACAGAACCTGATGCTGCAAAGAGTGACATTTATAATGAAGAAAATGACATTTATAAAGGAAAAAAAAAAGCGTGCTGCTTTTTTTTGTGTTAGGATCCCACCAAAAGTCATACTAGACCCATTAGGTCTGGTAGGAATTTTAGGAGGGACTCAAGTTACAATAAAAAGTGTGGGGTTCCCCCTCAAAGTCATACAAGGCCCTTAAGGTCTGGTAGAAATTTTGACAAAGAACCCCACCCCAACCAAACTCTTGATCCGAGCACAGGCCTGGCAGGGCAGGAAAGGGGGGGCGAGAGAGT
>NW_017306432.1:1407064-1408448 GCF_000935625.1 Nanorana parkeri
CCGCGGGGGGGGCGCGGGCCCCCCCCCCCCCCCCCCGCCATACCAGGCCACATGCCCTTGGCACTGAGAGGGTGCTTTTCCAGGGTCGCCCCTGGAAAAGCACCTTGTCCCCGTGTCGATGGGGACAAGGGCCTCTTCCCCACAAGCCATGGGGTGTTGGTTGTTGGGTGCAGGCGGGGAGCTTATTCACATCAGGAGGCAACCAGATGTACCCCCCTTCCTCGTGAATGAGTAAGGGGTACTTGTACCCTACCCATTCACTAAAGGGTTAAAATATATTAGAAATAAAAACACCAGACTTTTAGAAAAAAATCCTTTAGTTGAAAAAAAAAAAACAAGAGACAAGTTTTTGAGAAGTCTTTTCTTTTTTTTTAATGGATCTACCGACGTAATCCTAGGGTCAATCACGACGTCCAGCATTGTCCACGACGACAAGACGAAATAAAAAATAAAACAGGAAACAATAAATAGAAATAATATTTTTTTTTAAACGATGCCCGTCGGCCTGTCTGCTCGCGAGGAACTCCCGTCGCAGAATGACATTCTGACAGATGGCGGAAAATATAAACAATTGGGTGGAACTAGCGGGGACAGCTAGCTAGCTCTGCTTAACTATTTACAGTCGTACGGCATCTGACAGGTGAGCCATGATTGGGCAAAGTCCTCAGGACTTTGCCCAATCATGGCTCTTTAGTGCACTGTGCCGTGATTGTGCAAAGTCTTGCACCTGACCCGTGGTCAGGTGCAAGGCTTTAGCCAATCAGGGCTTCACAAGACACTGTGCGGCGCAAAGTGCCTTGTGGGGCGTTTGGCGGGCGAATAGCTCGCTGAGCGCCCTGATAGTTTGTGTGTTCGCAGAACACATGAACTAGCGATGCACGACGGTCCCTAATGTCTTTGCCATGATGAGCAGTGCATAATGATGCACTATTCTTTTTTTTTATAAGGGAAGGAAGGGGGGAGTGGGGGAGGTATGATCTGGGCTTCCATTTATACACTTATTAGCATACTACGGTTTACCAAAGTAATAGAAGAAAATATAAATAATTATAAGCAATGAGCCTCATATGAGTCTGGATCATTCCCCCTGCATAATGATGCACTATTCAACCAGGAAGACTGAGTATATTTTGAGGTGAAGCAACAGTAATGTGGAGGAATGCTCTGGATTGAAGGTGAGTATTGCAGACTGAACTGCTTGCTTTTATAACACATGGGGAACATTTAAAAAACAAAATAGCCCAGAGTTGGTCTTTAACTCATAACCCTGATAAGAAAAAACTTCACATGGAAACCAACAATATAACCAGTGCTATATTTTGTTTTCTCTATTTCATTCTCTTTTCCTCCTCCTCCTTTTTTTTTTTTTTTACTGTTTAGGAAG
>NW_017306432.1:1408485-1424900 GCF_000935625.1 Nanorana parkeri
TTTTTTTTTACTGTTTAGGAAGCCTCAGCCAGTTGTTCATGCTGTTGACACCGGCCTTGTAAACAAACAAGATGAGATATTAGTAGTGACACAGACTGCAGCTCATCTAAAAATTCAAGGCAGCCCATGTATCAACGTTATGCTCTTGGTAACAGAAAGTAAATAGAAAACGTGTACATGTGTTAGAAAAAGAAGTAAGAGGTATAACTCAATGCAGGCTTTATATGTTTACCCGGGAACTGGACCTAGGCAAAACTATAGATCTCAGAGACTGACATACATTAACCAAAAGAACATTTTCTATATACATTACATCCTCTTTATGTTTTAAAAGATGCAATCATCCTGGAACTTTGTTGCTTTGTTAGAGTGAAAGTGTACACATTTTGGATGAAAATGTATAAACTCATTCAATCTAATATATTATTATCTGACTCCACTTCTATGGGTCTCCTCAAAAATTCTATCTTTAACCTCCCTGGCGGTAATCCCGAGCGTGACTCGGGGTTAATTTTCTCTGCCAGGAGCGAAACTTTATCACTTCTGGGATGTCTACTAAAGTCTTGCTTGGTCAGGTTTAAGTAAGTAATTACTAAGAATTGCAGGCCTACAATACATAACACCAAATTTCCATGCAAAAAATTGTACCGCTTTTGGCACAAAATTCCTGACATAATCATACCGCCAGGGAGGTTAATACTCCCAGACATTCCAGCAAGTCAATCTCGTACATTTTCCTAGTGGCCAAAATCACAATTGCTAGGTCATAGAATTCACTGTCAATTACTTTTGAAAGGGTTAATTCTAAATTGAACTGGATAATAATCAATGATAATCTCTATCAGTAAAACACGAGCAGCTGACTGTATGACAAGTGCAAACAACAATAGTTAGCTGATTATTTAGCAACAGTGGTACATACAATATACCCCAGTCATTTCAGTTTGGGTACTCTTTCTTGGTTTCCTGTAGACATGTCAAGAAATCAGCAATTTTGGGGCTTGTAGGTAAATGTTACCTACACACAAGGCTTAGCTCTGTTACCTGAATTACTATTTTAAGTTATGAACCGCTATATAAGCATTCACACTTACAGGTTTGAGATTCTAAGGATTCATTCATGAGATTTTTGAGCTCAACACAATAACAGAATTTATTGGTATATAGTATCAAGACTTAAATACAATGAACCAACAATCTATTTAACTACAACATACAAAGAAAAGATTTAAACATGCCAAATACCCAGACATTGGTATCTAACAGACAAACAGACATACAGTTAAGTGGGGGAAAGATTATATGTATAGTTACCCATTAATCGTCACGAGGCCCCATCCTGGTGAAAAGAGGATGAGCTGTTTTTTCCAGTCATTAATATACCCCTCGTGTCCATAGAGATGCATGACAAGTCTCCCATTGGTTGCCTCCCAAGGCCTACTGGGGATTGGAGGGTTTCCAAGACCATCTTTACAACTCCACACCCCTCTCTACGATTGGCCAGTCTACTTGTTATTAGATCAAAGGGTCTTGGCTCCTGATACACAGGATACTGAAGTTGCACCTCTATGTTAATTATCTGGACATGCCTGGGCTCAACAATGACCCTATTTGCAATTAATTGGGCCTGGCACTCCCCTCCACAGTGATAAGCACAACAAAGACTTTATTTCTCTACAATCTATCAACACCTCAGGGGAAATATTTAAAACAAGAAATAAAACTATATACATATGTCTTATGAAGATTTGACATAAACTCATACGGTAACAGTTCACCCAGCTTTTCCAACCACTGCTGAGTGACTTGCTATAAAAATTGATTAAACTCCAGCTAGTAAATAAAAATGGACCAAGAAAATTTAAAATAAACAGGCCTGGCTGCACTATCCTATCTGCCGTGTTGTACCTTATAGAAAGTCCTAAGAGAATGCTGCAGAGCCATATGGCACCACTCTCTTCAGGACCAGGACCACCATTTGCATGGGGTGTGAGGGTTGGGGTGGATACAGCTTAAGGTCTGTATGTAAAAAAAAAGGACTTCTGCCTTTAATCCAACTTTCCTGATTGACATTCTTCTTCCAGGTTGGTGAGCCAGAAGCTTTTAAAACCAGATTGTCAGTATAACAGCCATCATGGCAGTCAGGCTAGTAGCATTCTCAAAAAGGGGTCAACAGTGAAAGCTTTTCTGATAAAAGGTTAATTTTAAAGTAGTTTACTATATTTTAGACCTGTTGCATACAATTTTAGAGCAGCAATTTTTATGGCACCTTAAGAGTGGTGACTGAAGCCTGGAGGAAAGCACTTTGTGAGAGAAGTATACACTAATCTGCAAGTATACTATGAATACGTTCACATTATGGTGACATGTCACTTGCACACAGCAGAATTTAGTTCCGCTTTAACAGTTCACCCACTCTGGCTTTGTATATCAAGAGCCTAACCGATAGCAGAGAAGAGTGAGTTTGCCTACTCTTCTAGTCATTGGTTCTAGGTGTACTGCTACAGAGCGGTAAAATGTCTGTTACAGACATTCTGCCACCAATCTCAGTATGCCTTGTGTGTCTATCCTCTTATTTATATATATATTTTTTATCTAGTGGGATAATAGGGCTGACAGGTCAAATGGGGTAGGAGAGAGACAGCACAAGGAAACATGAAGGAACTACAGTATAAATTCAGTTTTCAGTGCTGTGATAGTTTGACCGACACTTAATTGGTTGTGGAACACTGTACCCAAATGAATTTCATATCTTTTTTGAAACAGATAGAGCTTTCTTTTGGTGGATTTATTAACCACTGATTTATTTTTTTATTTTTTTGTTACCATATAAAGATAAAAAGACCACAATGTTTGAAATAAAACCTGACCTGATATACACTGAGTGGCCAGTTTATTATGACCACCTGACGTTTGTAGGCAAATTAGCTATAATTAGCTATAATTTTGCGCTGAAGTTGCTAGAGGGCCAGACCATTATAAATAGGGAAGCAGCTTGTTTACCACGACAGTCGAAGTGATTTTTTTCTGAAGATATGGGTAAACAACGCAATTTAACAGCCTTTGAACGTGGGATAATTGTTGCCGCAAGCAATGGAGCGAGTATCAGCAAAACAGCGGAATCCGTTAAATGTTCAAGAGGGGCTCATTATTAAAGTGTTTAAAGACTGGACTGTCAGCCGAAAATCTGGGTCTGAACGTGCGGATTGTGGCTGTCAGCGACTAGTCAATGTTAGGGCATAACGGAGAGTGGCAAGACTGGTACAAGACCACAGAAGGGCAACAGTGCAGTGTCAGATTCCTCGCATCACCTTTCAACATCTCGTGGAGTCACGAGGCGGCCCAACGAAGTCATCTCGTGGAGTTATCTCGTGGCCCAACGAAGTACTGATGGGGTGGTCATAATAATCTGGCCACTCAGTGTATAAAGTGCAGCAGCTAGGGTGCAGGAGTTAAGATTATGTAATGCACAGAACAACTTTCAGATTTCAATGGTCAGGAGTTAGTCTCCCCTTATGGTGGCAATTGTTGATAA
This sequence comes from Nanorana parkeri, assembly GCF_000935625.1. NCBI lineage: Eukaryota > Metazoa > Chordata > Amphibia > Anura > Dicroglossidae > Nanorana > Nanorana parkeri. The sequence goes on from NW_017306432.1 coordinate 1,412,021, forward strand.
GTGTACCCCCTTCCTAGTGAACAAAGACCTTTAACTTTTTTCTTATATATAGCAGCTTATACTGGGGAAGAACACCCTGCTCTAATAAGCAGACCTTGCATTTTACTGTCTGCTTTGAAGTGACACTAAACTCAGTAGTTGGATCTTGTGCGTTCAAAGTAGCTCCAAGCTTGCTTCAAAGATGGACTACAATCTCACGTTTAGTTTATTAATTTGTATTGAAGTTATAAAACATCACAGGAGCAAGCTTGGAATGGTGGCTACTTTATAATATAGGGACCATGGGGAACAAAAGTAGCCACCCTCCAGAAAAAAGAACAGTGTCAGCACCAGGTACTTGAATGCATTTTTAAGGTGTAACTCTTGAGTTTAGTGTCACTTTAAGTAATTCTATTTTGATTAATTTTTTTGGTGGATTAAAATGGCATCGCTAGTTAAAAAATGTGTATTCATTCTTCCAGAATAACACTCTACCCCAATCAATTTTTATGTATGTGCCTTTTATGTGGGTTCCTAGACAGATTTAGCAAGAGCAGTTATATCCTATTGACTGGGTGTGAAAGTACAAAATAATAATATGACATATTTCATAATTATCTGAGTAAAAAAAGAAAACATATTTTAGACATTCCGTTTTAAGTCCTAATATTAATAATAAATAATAAAGGAAACATATGTATAACCATTGCACATTCCTTTCAAAGGCTTGCTGCCTCATCACTTATTTTAAAGTAGGAAATAACTGGGGAAAGACATGCCCACTTCCAATGGAAGACATAACATTTACTATCATTTGCTATAACATACTACAAAAGACAGAGGTTTTACTACCTTCGCAGTTCTGCCTGGTAGGTACGCCATGCTGCTCACACCAGATTGCTGCTATCACAGCTGGAAATTGCACGCTAGAGCAGCTAAGCACAACGCCTTAACCCACACGTAGCACCTGAGGTCATGTAGGCATTCAGTCAAAGTACTATGCAAATTCTAAACACCATAATCTCCGGAGGGCACATCCTGGAAAGATACCTTTGCCAAAAGTATGATAAATGGTTAGTGATCATTAACTGCAGTTTTAACTAATTACGCTAAGAAGTTGCCCTAAAAGTGACACTACAGACAGATGTTCTTATAATAATTATACACAAGAATGGGTACCAATGTCTTTTATGTTAATTAAATTGCTTTTTGTTTTAACAAATGAGTGTAGTGTGGAGATGGTGCTAATTTTTTTTTTACACATTTACATGGTCTTTAAATACAACATACGGTGAGTGTTAAGGAAATATTGCATATAATGCGCAGGGTTATGTATTTGTGGTTCTTACAACTTAACTTAATAGTCTTCCTGCAAATCATCTGCCATCTTTGAACTATATTATTCTTAAATCAGTTAAATAAGTGCTGATATTTTTAAAGTGAGCATGTGCCTTATGCATACAGGTAAAATAAGACAGGTTAAAGCAGAAGCAAAGTGGGGAATGAATGCCAAAATCAAAAGATAAGCCCCCGTCAGGTGTGTTTGCCATAATGTTCTAATATGCTCAGCATCCCCTCCAGCGCTGCACCATCCACTCTCCCCCCCCATCACTGCTATTTTCACTCAGCCTTCTTTCAATGCAATCAACACCTGGTTGTGATTAACAGATTATGTGGATTGGAGCAACATTCGCCATATTTATTCCCAGATAATTTTTGTACAAGTCATTCTGAATTGATAAAAGCTGGTTGGATGACCAGTGAAACACCTTCAAGAAAAATACAGCAAGTCCAGTTCTCTTGACTTATTTTTGACAGATATAGCCTTCTTTCAGTTTCAGCATCTTGATTGGCCGGGCCAGCGTGATGTAACTTCCACGCATGCACACAGAAGTTGCTTTATATTGGCATGTGCGGCTCAGAGCACAGAATAAAAATGGAGGACAGGTAGGAGCATTTTCTGCAGAAGAGACTTACACAGTCGCTATAAAAAAAACTACCTCTCAGCAGTTTTGCTGACAAATATAATCTGCATTTGCAGAACATGCAGTTGAGTAGCTGCAGCGATAAATTGTCTCAACTATCTAGCTGTTGTTGCTATGTTTCTCTTTGTGCACTGGCAGATTTTAAGACTGCTTGTGTTTGCACTCAGCTCTGGGTACACAATTCTAGCTCTGACAGCAGAATGCAAACACAAGCAGGCTGGAGATCTATCAATGCACAGAGTAAACATAATAGCAGCTAGCTAGTCGGGACAGCTTACTGCCAGTACAGGACGTAGGACAACACTGTCTGCAGGGTGCCTCTGATGTAACATTCAAGATGGCATCCTGTAGCTATCTAGGAATGCTAGCTGTGGGATCACAAAAGGTATTAACAAAACATCCCAGGCCAAATAACAAAGGTTAAAAGACTCTGTAGGGATGTAGTATTTTTGCTACATTCCTTTTGTATTTTTGTAAAATTCTGTAGTCCCCAGTGAGCTGTTCCCAGTCTAATTTTACGTCAACGGGAGTGTTTCTCTGTGCACAGAATGTATCTGCCGCATGTTGTTTGAGATTGCTTCAGTGGAGTGTACTAGAGAATATGGCTCAGCGGGCCTGGGGAACCTGCTGAGGCACGCCAGGAGAACTGTCAAATATCTGAGCCACTTCCTGTTCTGTTCTTTTTCCCCTTGAGATGGTCGGTCACTCTTAAACCTTAGACCTGGCACATGAAAAGATGCAAGGATCTCTCCTTCAGGAATCAACCGCTGAAGGTATTAGCTGCTGGAAGAAGAAAGCACAGAGCCAAGAGGAAGTAGGCTGTAACTGCCCTCCGCATATGGAGATGTGGTCAGAGACTGGTTGAGTAGGAAGTTTTCCACAGGAACCTCTGTCCATCCATGGAACTTACGAGGGGAGGCGAATAAGTTCTTACCCTCACCGTGATCTAGATGTGCTAGGAATCTGACATGTTGCAGGTTTATAGGTGGATATCTTAGTAATATGCATGCCAATTTTTAATTTGTAGGTCATGGGGAATTATAGTTAGAGCCAAGACAAATGGAGTAGGTGTCATGCCGGACAAAGTTGAATACCAAGCCGTGATTAGGTTCCTCTATCTTCAAGGGAAATCTGCCCAAATAATCGAGCTGCAGAAACTGTCACTTTTGTTCGTGATTGTGGCTATGAATCTCTGCCCCATCCACCTTACTCACCTGACCTGGCACCTTCGGACTTCTTCATGTTTCCAAATCTGAAGAAACAGATTTCCCTTAAAGATGGAGGAAAAATTGGCATGCATATTACTAAAATATCCACCTATAAACCTAAAGGTAAATAATTTTTTTCATTTTAATCATTATTGTCAGAATAGTTTATTGTTTTTAAAGGTAAACATTTCTCAGCTCAAAGATTAAGGATTTATTGACAATTGGTATTTTATTCTTGATATCTTATTTTACAAAACAGCTATACAAATGTAGATTTGAGTGCTGCAATGTATGTGTGTTCTACCATCATAGCACCTGCTTTACAGCTTTAATCCAGTTAGACTCTGAATTTGATTGCAGAAATATACTGTGAACTCAAAAATGAGACTAGAAGCAGCTGTTTAGAATACTAAACATACTAAATGTACGTGACTTCTTTTGTACCCAGTTTCTGAAAAAAATGAGAAATATTTGCATTTTAGTCAGGTTTTGATTCTGGTTGTGTTTTCTCTAGTAGGAGAGCACCTCTTAGTGGTCATTTAACAGATGACAGGAAGAGCTGTAGAGCCCCTGCTCTACAAAGAGTGTATATTTATATAATAACCGCTCCCATACATTAAATGCAGCACCACAGATTAATTTTAATAGGCTTAAAGCTGAACTAAGCTTGATTATTTTTTTATTGTCTAGCATGTGTGAAAACAAAATAAGCAACACTTACTGAAGGCAGTTATAGCATAAATACAACTTACACAAATACTTATCCACCTTCCATAAAAATGTGGTTTAAAAAAATCAGCGAGCAGAGATAGAGGCCCTCACATACACCCTGCATAATAAACATAAAAATTCTGTGCCGCCTGGTGCTCACAGATAACCTATGCTAACCCACAAGATTATCACAATATGTAAAAGTACATTTTTGGCCACAATTATGAGATGGGGCTAAAACCTTTTGCTTCCTTTATCACTTAACCTACACGACAACCCCTTTTTCTCTCTCTCTATCCCTTTTCTCATGCCCCTAAAATAAAAGGTTCCATGGACCCTACCTTTCATTTGCATAAATCCTTACATCCCCTTTGTCTGTCATTTAAAAAAATCTCAAAACTAAAAAAATGGAGTGGGAGAAATATGTACCTACACCTGGCTTTCTTCTGGCTCCACTGGAATGTCTCCATACATAACATATATCCTAACAAGTATGTTTTAGTTAATGTACACAGACCGAACCGTATTATCTTAATGTGTCTGTAATCTCCTCTTGCTCAAATCAAATAAAGGATAGATGCATCCATCAACAATCATCTATCCCAAACCACATGCGGACAGCACCTGAACAGGAACACCTAGCATTTCTGCAGGAAGAATCTGTAGGTTCTTGCTCCAGCGATGCCAGAACACCCAGTGTGAATGCAGGCTAAGAGGAAGAGGCCGGGCAGGTTTTATTATGAAAAAACAAGAGTGTATTATTTCAGATACAACAGCTGGACATTTTGTACAGACTGAATGGTCAGCATTGAAGCAGCTGCAACAGGCCACATTTTAACAATGACACATAGCATGCAGCTTTTCATCCCACAAATCCACAAAGCGATGTGACCACGTTTCATGTTACACACTCTATATTGGTGTACCATGAAACATGGTCAGAAAGGTTAATTTAGTCTTTAACCCCTTCATGACTGAGCTTGTTTTTAGTTTCTGTTCGTAAATGACTGACACACTTTTGACATTTTTGCTGTGTGATTCTTCCACGTCAGTAATATACTTTCTTACAAAGTGCACCCACACATATTATATATTGTTTTTTAGAGGACAGATAGGGCTACATATTTATATCACATATGTGTGTCTAACGCCTCACTTAGGACAAATAAAATATAAAAAAAGAGAAAAAAAACGTTAAAAAAAAACAATTTTTTCCCAGTTTTGATTTGTAGTATTTTTTTACACCAGCACAGCTAAAAAAAAATGCAATAAATACATTCATTTATTTGTCCCTTATTTTATTTTTTTTACACATTTTTTTTTTTTTACACTTTTCACAATTTTTTTTTTTTTTTTACACTTTTCACTTTTTTTTAAACTTAAAAATTGTATTTTATTTATTTAATTATATCAAACAGTCATTGTGAATTAATCTCACTGTTACTGCTTGATAAATTAATACATTTTTGGTTATTATCAGGCTGCTTCAAACTTCAGAACAGCCGATAATAAGTTAGTGACACTGATCCTGCAGCAGTTCAGGATTCAGCTGTCACTATAGGTTTTCTGATTGTTGCAACAACGATCAGCAAACTGAAACATTCTTCTTCCAGGAATAGATACATTATAGGAATAGACACATTATGTATCTATTCATGAAAGAAAAAAAAGCCAGTATAGCTTGAGAGAGATATCTCTCTCAATCTATACGAGCTGTCAGAATGCCGGCAAAAGCCGGCATGTGTGTCCGCTTTGCTTTGACTCTCAGACACCCGATATTAAGGTATCGGGTGTCTGAAAAAGGTTAACCCTTTCATTAATGAATGCCTCTGTAGTAAGGGCATCTATTAATGAATGTTAAAAGCTGATTCTCAGCGTTTAACAGCCCTCTAAAGAAGCAAATTACTCGTCACGTACAGTGTACGTGACAAGTCATTTGGTCCCTTTGTGGCTGGACGAACAGTGTACGTCTCCCGTCACGAAGGGGTTAATGAAGAAATCGCAGAGTACAGTATTTCAGAGGCAATAGCCACATATATTATTGATTGCTGAAGCCCTGGGATAGGCTGCAAACTGGGAGACACAGGGCATGATTTACCCTGCAGCCAACACTATAAATTGTGCAGCTGAGGACCATGAACAATGTTTTCAAATGGGCTTCCCATGCAACCAAGTATCTGGGCATTCTCCTACTGAGAGATCCCTCACTGACATGCTCCTTGAACTTTCCTCCCTTACTGACCCGTAAATCGCTAGGGACTTGGACTAAGGGAACATTTCCATGGATGGGCCGCTGCAATATCTTGAAACAATCAGTACTCCTAAGGCTTCTTTATCCTATTCAAGCCCTCCCTATTCACAGCCCTTTTTACCAAATTCGTCTGGGCGAAGAAGCCTGCCAGACTAAGTTACAATATTTTATGGAATTGCCCTGCAGACGTACGCCTATATTACGTGGCGACACACCTGACACGAGATGTCGACTGGTGTCGTAATTAATCTTCCAAACTTTGGACTGATCTGGAACAATCGTCCACAGAGGTCCCCTTACTTAATCTTCCATGGTGCTCAACTCCTTTACCTCAACATCTTACTCTACACCCTACCATTAGTCCCACCCTGAAAATAGCCCGCTTTGTTTTCTCACAAGGGCCCATCTCTCCTGACCCTTCTCCTCTATTTCCCATCCTCGACAATCCCGCCTTTCCCCCTGGACTCCTACTCTACTTTGCATCATTTGGGAAAGAACAAAGCTTCACACTTTCTCTCCGATTCGAACTGACCACCCTTCAATGCCTTACATACCAGCCCGGATTATGGTACTCTTTATTTCTGTTCAGCGATGCAATTATCCAACTTTCTCTGTTCCATCCCTAGAGCACAGAACTTTTGAACGCCCCTGACCCCCGTTGAACTTAATTGCACCTAAGAGGGCCACCCACGCCATGTACTCTTTTTGTGCTACACACTCTTGCTCATGTCCAATACTACACCTCGATTGTGGATCCTATTGAGATGAGAGGAGGATCTCCAGATCCACTTATCTCCACTGCAGCTTCTAGCGAAAAGTTACTGACCCTGTCCTACCAGTCCTCTGTATGCAATAAGTCCGGATATGATTGTCACTCGCTGGTACCGAACCCCTCAAACACTGAGCCTACAAACACTCGATTGTAAGACATATAGTTAATGCAGCTTGAGCTTGTATTCCTGCACTGTGGATGAACCCTGAAGCCCCCAGTATTCTGCATGTGCTCGACCGCAATCAAGACATCTACCTAATGGAGGACCTCACGAGTTCTCTTAAACACCCTTATGCCATTTTTTTTTACTGCACCTGGTTTTACTGGATAGAGTTCATAGTGCCCTCTGAATACTTATCTTTACGGTAGGACTACGACCCGTGTCACAGAGAGAGGGGGTTCCCTCATTTCCCTTTCCCCTGTGTCTCGGAGTGTATTCTTTTCTCCACTTTCTAAACCTTTGCTTTGATTTCCTCACACTTTTTTTTAGATCATCTGTTGCATAGTGCTATATGAAAAAAGAGGAAAGGATATAAAGCTGGGGGTTTTTTTGGATCGTCATAACGTCATCACCTGATTCAGATGGAATCCGCCCCTCTTGTCAGTCGCCGACAACTTGTTTGCTTCCCTTTTCCTCTCCTGAAGAAGCGCCACATAGCGCGAAACGTCACGTTGAGACAACATCAAGCTCCTCCTATATTTATTTATTTATGCATCATATAATGTCAATTGTGTCTCGGTTATCAACACTATTCATCATGTGATTTATCAAATTAGTCATTTGGTTTGTGAGTTTTCATCATTGAGGAGTGAGCTTATTTGGAAATTTTGCTGTCATTTTTATGAAATCACTGTCTGTTGTTATTGTTTTAAAAACGTATCATGTTGAATCAAATAAAACTATATATTTTACTCTAAAGAACGCTTGGTCTGAAGGTTGTCAGTTTGATGATCCAAAAAAACCCCCAGCTTTATATCCTTTCCTCTTTTTTCATACATTACTACCCAGGGGTTGGACATCCTATGCCTAGACCTAGGTCATTTCATTTAAATAATGTTGCATAGTGCTAATAATACCTAATATCACTCTCCCATACTCAATGGATGATTTCTTACTTGTTCATTAGTTGCCCATAAAACTCATGATGTTAAATACCTGCTTTTGGCATACTATAATACCCATTCTGTATTTGGCATGACTATTTTTCGATTTCGAGGGCATGCATCTTATGCATATCTCCAATTCCTTATTTTGTCTGCATATGCCTGCCTATTTTATATATACCTCGCCCTAATTCATGTTTATGGAATATCCAATGTTGAGACGACTGTTTCTCTATGTTTTTTGAAAATGTTATAGAGAATTTATTTAAAAAAAAAAAAAAGTACACTGTGATTAGCACTGGGGACTGGAAATATCCTCTGCTGGGTTAATCATAGCCATTTTGAAAATAACAATTATGTGGGTAGATGCTGAACTTTCTAAAGTCAGGCAGTGCAAAGTAGGGAATTTATATCTGTATCTATAGTTGTTCACTACATGTAAATATAATTCCAAATAAATAAAATCATCTGAAACTCCTTGGAATGTAGTAGTATACGAACAGACCGCACTATCCAGAGAATTCTAATACTTCAGACTTTATTGAAATTCACAGCAAAGCTAGTGTGCCATTGGATAAAGGTGTATAAAACAGCAAATACCAGCACCGCAAACCCCCAAACAGCACCTGGGGATTCCTGATGGCGGCTAAGGAATTGGAGCGTTGAGATTTCCTTTGGCTCTACATCTGAAACTCCTGTCATACCTGTGATCAGCATTACTATGGTGACCCACAGACATAAGACAGCATGCTTGCCCAACTTGTTAAAGGTCTTTCGTACGGAGGTCTACATAAAGTTCTATCGATCAATAATCTTACTTACCCAAGAGGCGGCTCATCAAATAACCTTGCTGCTATGCCATACAACCTGATCGGGCGATGTATCCAGGCAAAGGAAATGCGCCTGCATATTGCTTACAAACGATTTTTGTCAAATGAACCAAAGCTCAATCACCATTTCTTCAGAATGCAATCTAGTGTCCATGGTTTGCCTCAGACATGGACACTCGTGGTACTGTATTAGGTACACTAAGAACATTGTCACTTTGTGTGACTGTTATTATTTAAGAACAAACTATTTACACATCTGTATGGAAATTGAGGAAATATGCATTTATATTTGTTATGTAACTTAACATAAGCCATGTTTCAATGTTATTTAATATTTCTGGCTAAAAGAAGTTTAGCACACTGAACAGTATGTCTATTGTTATGAACTGGTCAACTGATCATCTCAAGCTAACATCTAAATGTCTAAACCCAAGCAAAAATGTTATACATTGAAACTTACCAGACCATAGACGTGGTGGCTGCATTAGGCCTCTTTTACACGGGCAGTCCAATTGGGTCCGCCTATGAGTTGTTCAAGTGGACCCGATCGAATGCCCAATGTTAGTTTAAGGGCAGCAGTGTGTAAACCGATGGCCATCCATTTACACCTGGGTTACTCCCAACTCCGGCCAGGTCCCCGAAAAACAAACAAATCAGAGATCTGTTTTGCCATACCTGATCGTGCCGGATTGGGGGTAATCTAATGTAAATGGACACATGTCCATTAACATTCGATTCCCCATGGACTGACATGGGGGCCGATAATTCCAGTTTTTTTTTCTACTGATCCCATTAGCCCCTAGGTAATGTAGATGAACAAGGACAGACACATCTGAAGTCCAGCTTGTGTTCCATACCGTGGAAGACTAAAAATAGCCACACAGGGAAGTGCATTTTTCCAGTATTACCAGGTGGAAAACAAAAGACTGAATAAAATGCAGACACTATATCAAAGGACTGGAAAGCGGATACTCAAGTTTTTGTTTTAGATAAGCTTTAACTGTGACTGTAAATTATTAACATCTTACCAAAGGCACCATAAGGAGGTAATACTAAAACTGTGATCAAACAACAAGATCTTTAGGAGATTCCCTCTTTTTTCCTGCCATATCCCACACCAACAGTTTATTGGCTGAAAAATTCCAATACAGCGGATCTCATCCTACAACATTAGTTGTTCCCATTATCTGTTATGATCTCGCCATCCCCACTAACACTGTCACAAGCTTAGAACTGATTATACCATACATCCATTGGTCATTTAATTTCTAGCAATATTTTCAAATGTAAAGAAAATATAGCTGTAAGAAAAGATCATTTAAAATAGTTTACTATGAAAAGTTTTTTGGGGTTTTTTTTTTTTTTCTTTCAACTGTTCTACAACTCTTCATGCTCCATTCGCTCCTGTGATGAGATCCACCGGCTAACAATGACTTCCTATAAAAAAATAAAAACAATGCATATCAGAAGTAAAACTTGTTTACAAAAATGTTGTTAAAAAATAGCTTATAATGCAATCCTGCCTCGCAGAAAAATAAATCTGCCCCAAATTTGGACAAGTCAAACAGATTATAGGATGACAAAAATAAATAATGTATGAGGAGATGGTTCAGTACAAACTGCACGTCAAAATGATCAGTAGATGCAGAGATATAGGCAGCTGAAGTAAATATTGAGTCTACCTTTAAAGCGGAGCCCGACCACATCCCTCCTACCTCCTAAGATATGCTTTTGGTGCTTTAACCACTTCATGGCCAGAGCAATTTCTTAGATTTGCACACACATGATAAAATCTGAATTTTGGGCTAGAAAATAGCTTCAGATCCCCAAACAATTATATATTTTCTGAAAGCAGAAGCCCTGTAGAATAAAAAGATGCTAGTTGCAATTTTTTATGTTATGCGGTATTTGCGCAAATGTTTATCAAACCAGTATTTTTAGGATTAAATACACTAAAATGAAATTTAGTGCACAGAAACAGAATATAATATCTGATTTTTTGGTAAAATATAAAAGACAGGGTCACGCCGGGGTACTAGATACCAAACATGTCAAGCCTTAAAATTGCATGCGTCCGTGAAACCGCAAAAAACTACAATATCAAAAATTTCCCTTAGGCAACGTTTTAAAAGCTTTTACTGCTCATCAGTTTAGTGTTACCAGTGAATTGTGGCCCTAGAATTATTGCTCTCACACGTGTGGTGCAATTTTCGTTTTTTCAGGTAGACGCACCCAATACGTGTTTGCGTTATATGTGCGCGCACTTGGGGGTCGGGGGCCTTTTAAAAAAAATGTTTTGCATTTTTTTAAATGTTGCTTTCATTTTATAACTTTTTTTTTTACACTCATCTTTATTGCAATCACATAGGGGGCTAAGAAGACCCCTGTGTAATAGCAAATATAATGTGACAGGTCCTCTTTACGGAGACAACAGGGTTATTTCAGACCCCTAATGTCACCTAGGGACACCAAAGAAGCAGAGATCTGCTTTCCCAACTTCTTCTCCTGACTCGCAGAGCCAGAGAATGTACACAGTGACACTAGAAGTGACACAGTGGGGGTGATTTACTAACCTAAACACACACACACACCAGGTGTGTGTGATTTTCACACAGCAAAACGTATTTATCAACCAAAAAGTCTCTAAAAGCATATTTCCACTAATGCCATATATGGAAAAATCATGCACATGATGCATATATAATGCTGCTTCACAGTTTAGACAAAAATGGTTAGCTCATGCATTTACATTCCTTGCATTCATCAACGCAAGCAACACAACATAGAGCTAATTTACCCAACATCACCTTGGAATTCCTTCAGGGCTTTGCACAACACACCTGCTGGGTGTGTACACATTACAAAGGTGTTTAGATTCCACCCATAGATCATGCTGGGAGGGAACACACTGCAGAGGTGTATACACGTTCGTGGTGTGTTTATAAGGTTAGTAAATCAACCCCAGTGACTCTGATCACTTCCGGGTCCAGTGATCAGAGGAGAGATCAGCGGCTGTAAGCCTGTTGATCTCTCTCCAATCAGTAAGGGGAGACCCCACCATGCCAGTCACCTGTGAGGCTCCATCGGGCCAAAGTTTAGGGGTTTTGGGCCTTACTATAGAGTCCTTAAAGCCAATCCTATTCAAGGGAGGTTGTCTAAGCAATGCACAATATTGGTGCCAGAAAAGCCGTGTGGATAAAAGGTCCAATGCCCTGAGAAAAACCAGGCACCCCTGAAGGACACTGAGGGGTCATGTCCCTATAAAGGAATTGAGCAGCAGGAAATGGTCCTGCCTGATTTTGTATGTCAAGGGGTCCCTCTACAGATGGGGAAAGCTAACAGGAATCAGGTACCGAAAGGGACGCAGTAGCATCCGAGCATAAAAAAAACTTCTCCTGAAGTAAGGAATGAACTTCTGAATGGGATACAACTCCAGTTCACAGCTACAAGGGAACAGGGGGTCCAAGGGCACACCTTCATTAACCAGTTGACATCCGCGGTGTTAAACCCCCTTCCCATCCAGGCCATTTTTCAGTATTCAGCGCTGCGGTACTTTGACTGACATGTATTCCGTCATGCAGCGCTGTACTGAAATGAATTTTATACCATTTTTTGGGGACAGATAGAGCTTTCTTTTGGTGGTATTTATTCACCACTGGGGTTTTTATTTTTTTACTATATTAAGGAAAAATTACCGAAATTTTTTAAAAAAAACAGTTTCCCCTATATTAAATGATAAAACATTTATTATTACCCAATTTTTTGGTAAAATATAAAAGACGGGGTCACATCGGGTAAAAAGACACCAAACATGTCAAGCCTTAAAATTGCGTGCGCGCGCGAAACCTCAAAAAACGATAATACCCAAAATTGGCCATAGGTGACGCTTTAAAAGCTGTTACCGCTCATCAGTTTAGTGTTATCAGTGATTGATGGCCCTAAAATGATTGCTCTCACTGCGACGTTCGCGGCGTTATGTAACATGTGTAGCGCAATTGTAATTTTTGCGCGCTGGGGCACCGGACGCGTATTTACGTTTA
>NW_017306432.1:1425448-1436109 GCF_000935625.1 Nanorana parkeri
TGCCCCCCGGAGCCGATCCCGGGCCGCAGACGGGGCAGCGGATCCCGGGCGGACGCGAACGAGCACATATAGACGATCGGTGGGCTATGGAGCCGCTAATCGCCTATATGTGAAACACCCAGTAACGGGTGTGTGCAATAGTCAGGACACGTTACATATCGCCATGAACGTCTGAGTGAGAGTAATAATTATACGGCCATTAATTATTGATAACACTAAAGTGATAGGCGACGCTTAAAAACCCTTTTACTGGTCACGGCCAATTTTGGGTGTGGTCGTTTTCTGCGATTTTTGCGGCCGTGCGCAATTTTACAGCTTAACTTTTTGTGTCTATTTACCCGACATGACCCAGTCTTTTATATTTTACCAAAAAATTCGGGTGATAATAAATGTTTCATAACATTTCATAGGGAAACAGATTTGTTTTCAATATTCAGGGAATTTTTTTGGTTATATAGTAAAAAATAAAAACCCCAGTGGTGATTAAATACCATCAAAAGAAAGCTCTATCTGTCCCCAAAAAATGATAGAAAATTTATTTCAGTACAGCATTGCATGATGGAAGAAAAATCAGTCAAAGCACCGCAGCGCTAAATACTGAAAAACTGCATGGCCAGGAAGAGGGTTTAACACCCTGGTCTTCAAGTGTTTAATAAGAGCAGTCCAAAATTGTCATATACCTACCATCCCTTATGACCAAAACATACATTGAATGGAGGCATCGATGATCATGGAAAGGGTCATACACACTATGCAAGATTATAAGCCCCAATTCTATACTAAATGGAATACTTCGATTCCTTTAAACCATTAAACCATAAAGTCAAAAACAGGACTTATAATCCTCCATGCACGTTACAGTGATCCATCCCATTACTTCTCCCTGGCACTCATGAACTTATCTTGTGCGACAAATACAACATTACAGTGACTGGATACTGTTACTAATATAAACAAATTGTAATGTGTCTTCCTTTAAGACTAACTCTTGCTTTACCTAAGAGTTTATCTGCTAGATCGTTATTTTAAATCTTTATGATTTACATTTTCACAAACTTTAATAAATGTAAATTAAGCATGTTAGTTAACTCCAGAGACACAATGTGTGTGCTGAATGATCTCAATGCTTAGCCTACAATAGAGCAGCCAACACTTACAGTCTCTATAGTCTCAGGGCTTCCACTTCTCCATGAAAAAGCATGTGAAATACAAGCCGCTATGTTTCCAGATTCAAGCACTGTCCTCTCTGACTCGCCCCAATGTCTTCCATACAAAGCTTTAGAGCTCCAAATCCTCACAATTGCTGTTTAAAAACTTCAGAAAATGCCAGTTTCAAAAATCATGTGGTTATCTTACAGAAGGAATATTACCTGATAATTCATTGGTCAAATACATAAAAATAATCATACTCGCCTGAACTGTAAACTTTTTTATGCATTCTGGAGACTTCATGTCCTTTTCTGTAATATCCTCAGGTTGGATTAAATAACAGATCAGCAGTTCCTGTTAAATAAATGTAGCTGAATATATCATTTATCACAATCATTCCATCCAAAACGAATATTTCAGTTGATTTAGGTGGCAGCAGAATGAATGACTCATTGTTAGTATTCCTATAAGTCCTATAGAACAGCGTTTTTCAACCACTGTGCCGCGGCACACTAGTGTGCCGTGAGATATTTTCTGGTGTGCCGTCAATAAATCGTTAATTTCTTTGATCGATCAAAATTTTTTTGATCGATCAAAGTTACTCACCTCTCCGCCGGCTTCCGGGTCTTCCGTCGGAGATCCGGTGACGTCACGGACATCGACGTCACCGGACTCCTCCCCCCTTCCCCGAGTGGCTCTGTCGGCTAACGAAGGGAAGGGGGGAGGAGTCGGGTGATGTAGTTGCCCGTGATGGGTAACGAAGGGAAGGAGGGAGGAGTCCGGTGACGTCACGGACATAGACTCCTCCCCCTTCCCTTCGTTACCTGACGGAATCACTTGGGCTGAGTCTCCTCCTCACTCTTGGGCCGGTGAGTCATCGCATGTGTGTACAAGGCAAAATCTGCTACCCTGGTGAGACCCCACAAAGCCATGGGGCTTTTGGGGTTGTGTGGTAACGCTGGGTGTGCCATGAAGGAGTTATTAAAGTGATCATTAAAGTGTGACTCATTCTAACCGCAGAGGGCAGAACCAAATGTAAAGCCCCCCCCCTAACCCGGCTTCCTAGGAAAGAGAAGGGGGTGAAGGTGTTTCCCCCCGGAGTGTGGTGAGACCCCCTATGAGCCCTGGTGAGACCCCACAAAGCCATGGTGAGACCCCATGGAGCCCTGGTGAGACCAGGGCTCTGTGGGATCTTGCCAGGGCTCTGTGGGATCTTGCCAGGGCCCTGAGGGGTCTCACCAGTCTGGTGAAATCGCACATAGCCATGGTGGGACCCCATAGAGCCCCGTGTGAGACCCTACGGAGCCCTGGTGCTGGTGAGACCCTACAAAGCCCGGGTTTAACCAGGGCAGTGTGGGATCTCACCAGGGCTCTGAGGGGTCTAACCAGGCTGGTGAGACCCCCACATAGCTCTGGTGAGACCCTACAGAGCCCTGGTTAAAGCAGGGCTTGGTAGGGTCTCACCAGGGCTCTGTGGGGTTTAAGCAGGCTGGTGAGACCCCACAGTGCCCAAGTGAGACCCCCACTCATAACCAGGGCTCTGTGGGGTCTCACCAGAGCTCTGAGGGGTCTCACCAGGCTGGTGAAATTGCACATAGCCATGGTGGGACCCCATAGAGCCCTGGTGAGACCCTCACCCTCGCCTTTGCACAAAAAAGGTTGAAAAACACTGCTATAGAATATAGCCAACAGTGGCTAAGGCACCTTGCTTGTAAATTCTAAACATGTAAAAAAAAATCTGTACAAGGATATATAGAACCAGGATCTGTACAAGGTTATATAGAACCAGGATCTGTACAAGGTTATATAGAACCAGGATCTGTACAAGGTTATATAGAACCAGGAATTGTACAAGGTTATATAGAACCAGGATCTGTACAAGGTTATATAGAACCAGGATCTGTACAAGGTTATAGAGAACCAGGATCTGGACAAGGTTATATAGAACCAGGATCTGTACACGGATCTATACAAGCTTTGTATCTGCCTGTGTGTGTCCAGCTAGCTAAATCTGGGTGAGTCTCCCATCAGTATTGCAAGGTGTGATAACGGTTTCTGAGCCCCAATTTACCTCCCAGTATGCTCTCACTGTTCTGGAAAATTTGTTTTGTGCAACTGTAGTGAACTGCTATCTCTCATGCTCCTTTGGCTAGTGATACATGGCTGTTCTGTTTGCCCCTTTTTTTATTATTATGCACAGTGTCAGATGCACTTTGAAAAAGCTTTTTTATAGCTGTGCTCTCTTATGGAATTCTTTTTACCTTGGACACATTCATTGTTGTCCTGTTAAGGCCAGATAAAGACCTCCAGGTCAAAGGTCGCAGAGGAGAACCTTCATAATTGGCATTAGCAAGTTCCACAATTACAGAATAGCTGAAAGAAAAAAAAAAGATCCATTAGCATATCTAACTTTATACTAGGGCTGCAACAACTAATCGACATAATCGATTATTGAAAAAGTTGTCAACTTTTTCAATCATCGATTAATCGGCTTCTGATTGGTTGGCCCTGTTTACAGCTCCACACACGCCGTGTGCCGCACCTCCTCCTCACCTCACGTTCGCCGCTGCCAGACCCGCCCGCATCCACGCTCCACACGCCGCATCTCCTCCCCGCCTCACGTTCACCGCCCGCCCACATCCACAATCGGCACAGGGACGTGGGGAGAAGCAGTAAGTAGGAGCAGGTGTGGGGGGATGACAGCCGCCTATAGATGGGTAAGCCTGCACTTTCCCACACATGGTGCTCTATAATGTATTGCTGGGATTTGTATTCCTCTATAGCTGGTGGTACATTGTGCTGTGTATTATACATAGGAATACAAATCCCAGCAATACTTTATGCACTGTATGTATAGTGTACTATTGCTGGGATTTGTTGTACTCCTCTATAGCTGGTGGTATTCTGCATTGCGCTGTATAATGTACTATTGCTGGGATTTGTTGTACTCCTCTATAGCCGGTGCCATTCTGCATTCATTGCTGTATAATTTTTCACTTTCCATGTCACTATATTGCACACCACACTTTTTCTTTTTTACTTCCACCGCTCCCGGCTCGCTCCTGGACTACAACCTCAATACAAACCAGTAGTCCATCACTGGAGCCATTTTTTAAAATTTATTTAATTTTTTTATCCGATTAACCGATTAATCGAACTTAATAATCGGCTAACTAATCGATTTTGAAAATAATCGTTAGCTGCAGCTCTACTTTATACAACTTAAAAAGACCTTCAAAGGAAAGAGTCAAATGCCTTTCAAGTGTAATTGTATTGTAATTGTATTGTCAATTCTGAACTCATTGCCCATTTCCTGCCAGAGCCATTTATTTAGTTTTTTTGCGATTTCGCGGGTGCGCGCAATTTTTAAGCTTGACATGTTTGGTGTCTATTTACCCGACGTGACCCCGTATTTTATATTTACCTAAAAAATTGGGCAATAATAAATGTTTCATAACATAATGTAAAAAAACAACTTTATTTTTTCAACATTTTCAGTAATTTTCCCGAAATATAGTAAAAAATAAAAACCCCAGTGGTGATTAAATACCACCAAAAAAAACTTCTATCTGTCCCCACAAAATGGTATAAAATTAATTTCAGTACAGCGTTGCATGATGGAATAAATGTCAGTCAAAGTACCGCAGTGCTGAATACTGAAAAACGGCCTGGCCAGGAAGGGGGTCTAAACACCTGGTCTTCAAGTGGTTAAACATTTTTTTGGTGTTTTTATTTATTTATTTCATTAAACTTTCAAAAAGTAAATTTCTTTTTTTTACTTAATCTTCTTACCATCACAAGTGGTTTGATAAGCCCCCTATGCGATAGCATTGTGCAGATGACAGGATCTATCAGACCCCTAATGTCACCCGTACACAGTTGAAGCCAATCAAGCACAGACCATGCTCGATTAGCTTCTTCCCCTGTCAATTGGGCTGGAGATTGGCAGTGCTTAACCCAGAAGTGCTCAAAACCGAGGACTTCCATGCTCGTTTCTCACAGGGGAGTTCCCCCCTGGACACATGGCGGGGAGATGGCTGTAGGGGATGGAGTTAAGGCACATTGCTGAATATGCGGAGGTGATCGGGAGGCTTTACAGTCACCCAAAACTCTTCACCATGACAGTCAACATTTCAGTATATGAACAGGTAAACAACCGCCCAGCTGCTATAATTTTCCTTTCACATCTCTAAGCTTTGTAGAATTTTGATGTTCTTTTTTAAGTTAAAGTATAGGAGCCGCAGTTTCTGGTGATTGTTTAGATCTAGTGCCACAAGCCTAAATGTCTAAGGTTTGCCTGCACATTAAAAGCCCATCTCAAGACGGGAGACAAAGAGAGACCCCCCTTCCCCATTGAAGTCTATTTGGTTGTAATGGGCAGGTGCTGCCAGGATAAAAAACAAACACCTGAGGCCACGGCTGACGAATTGAGGGAAAGTATGCTCCTGGGAAAGGTGGGTATGATTAGGTCAGAGGAAAGGAGCAGAAAGGTTAAATGCACTTTGTCTTAAAATGCACTTATTCTTTTAAGATTTGTAGAAATAACAATATAGAAGAACATAAGTGTTCAAAAGATAAATAGGTGGTAACATACTATGTTAGGAAAGTAAACTCTAAAACATAGCAGGTTCTATGCCAAGACAATAGCTACACCTATTTTTCAGTTACCAACCTTGCGTGGTAGAACGGTGGACCTTTACGATATAACACTAGAAAAAAAAAGAAAAATAGTTTTTTCTCGGCAACACATGTATAACAATCATCAGTTGCTGCCAAAACTGAAATAACGGTTTCAGGTAGACTTAGCATTTAATCTCAAGGATTACTTACACAGGTCAGTCCCATATTTCAGTCCCACTTTGGGCACCCAGCCTTTGCTTCGGAAGTGGTGGTATGCCATGTAACTTGTCGGGAAGTTCTGTTGTGCTGCACAGAAAACTTTCCAGAGTTTCTGGATCGTTAGAGGTTCCTAAGAGGGATTGATGGTCTGCAATAATTAATCAAGTCATGCACTTTAGAGACCTTCTAACTACTTTATCAGATCAGCAATCAAAATAAGTGGCATGCACACATTGTACCTTAAAGGAGAACTATGAGGTGAGTGACATTCACTCATCCTCATTAGAGCTGCAACAGTTAATCGATTTAGTCGATTAAAATCGACGATTGAAAACGTTACCAACGTTTTCGATCGTCGATTCGTCGGCTATCGATTGATTTCCCTGTTCGGGGCTCTACACGCGGCCTGAAGCACACGCTGCTCACGTCCCGCTGCGCCCGCTGTGCCCACAGGACGCATAAGCCAATGGTGGAATAGGTGTACGGAGCTGCAGTGTGGACCAGGTGTGTGGGGGTGCAGTGTGGACCAGGTGTGTGGGGGTGCAGTGGTGGAACAGGTGTGCAGTGTGGAACAGGTGTACAAGGGTGCTGTGGTGAAATAGGTGTTTGGGGGTGCTGTGGTGGAACAGGTGTACAAGGGTGCTGTGTGAAACAGGTGTTTGGGGGTGCAGTAGTGGAATAGGTGTGGGGGTGCTGTGTGGAACAGGTGTATGGGTGTGAAGCGGTGGAACAGGTGTATGAAGGTGCAGCGAGGAACAGGTGTATTGGCGTGCAATGGTGGAATAGTTGTGTGGGGGTGCCGTTGTGGAACAGGAGTACAGGGGTGCTGTGGTGGAATAGGTACGAGTTACGCTACGCACGCCGCGGACGCCACGACCATGCCGCGTATATGCCACGCTCACCACACAAGCCGGACACACGCTCGCAGAGCACGCCGACGCCGCGGTGACTTACAAGGGTTCAGAAACAGGTAAGGGGGACCTGTTTTAATGTTTCCTGTTTAAAAAAAAAAAGCGGCACACTGTAGAACACCAGCAGCTATAGAGGAACAACAAATCCCAGCAATAATATATTAAACACCCTGTATAATGTACTATTGCTGGGACTTGTTGTTCCTCCTATAGCTGGTGGTATTCTCCATTGTGCTGTATAATGTATTATTGCTGGGATTTGTAGTTCCTCTATAACTGGTCAGTGGTAATCTGCATTGCGCAGTATAATCATTATACAGCGCAATGGAGAATACCACCAGCTATAGAGGACTACAAATCCCAGCAATAATACATTATATACAGCGCAATGCAGAGTAACGCCAGCTACAGAGGACTACAAATCCCAGCAATAGTACATATGTAGTATAATGTAGTATTGCTACATTCCTCTATAGCTGCTGGTATTCTGCACTGCGCCGCTGTATTATGTACTATATTGCACACCACACTCTTTTTTTTACTTCTACCGCGCCAAGCTTGCTCCCGTGATGGACTACAATCTCACCACAAACTAGTAGTCCATCACTGGAGCCTTTTTTTTTTTATCCGATTAATCGAACTTAATAATCGGCCAACTAATCGATTATGAAAATAATCGTTAGCTGCAGCCCTAATCCTCATAGTTCTAGCCGACCTGTGACAATGAAACTGTCACAGGTCGGCTCAGTAGATCGGGAAGAGAGCCACGGCAGAGAGCCGTGACAGGGGAGGGACTGGATTCCCCCCTCCCCACCGCGATCCTCCAGCGCTGACTGGCGGAATTGATGGGGGAGGGGGCGGGTACAGAAAAATGTAACTTTCAAATTATTTTAAATTGCTCCACAATGCACATTGACATAAATACAAGAGTATGGGCGTACAGCATAAAATATGCCTCTGTTTGCGGTGCCAGAGAGCCCCAGCTGCTGGATTTTTTTGCCCACAAGACTGTACTGAAAGAATACGTTGTACATGGGCATACGCATGTAAATGCTGCTATTTGCATTCACACCCATGATCTGGACAGAGGTTCACTTCAAGTACTATATTACCTTGGACACTGGAACTGAATTTTTAAAGACCACCCCTCTGGTCCTGTCGCTAAGTAACAGCTCTTGAAGCTGTCAGTCCTGCCATGAGTTTCCCCCGGGGAGATTGGAAGGCAGCTCTGTTTTGGCTGCCTGCACTGAATAATAAATAGCCTGACAAAAAGCCAGCCTCCCTGTCTAGAACTGCGCATTGAGAAAAATGAGCCACAGCTTATGCAAATGCAGGGCGGGCTGCAGTGTTCCCAACTAGGATTCCCTGCATACAGAACGGTATTTACAGTTTAACTACCTTTCACCCTTTATCACAATCTTAAAGTGGACCTTTACCCCCTTTTACTAAAAATCACAGCAGCATGCAGCTCTGCATGAGGACTTAAAATCATCTTACATTAGTAAAAACAAACTTTTTTCATTGACTTACAAAATGTATCTACTTCCTGATCCAGTTCTGGCACAAATGATGTAAGTGCCAAAGTATTGCATCTTAGGAAGGTTACATCAGCAGAGCTTGCTGGGAAATCTCATGAGATCTCAGGGAAAGGCATGTTCCTCCACTGAGATAATGTGCATTGTCACATGTCCTAGTCACATGTGCCAGAAATCAGGAAGTAATGAGAGCTTGTAATCTACCCTTAGTAAACATGGCCACTGTCAGGAGACTGGGTAAGAAAAGAGAAATAAGGAATGCAAAGAATACAAAGCCTGCAATTATCTAGAAGTATGTGTTTGTAAATTGTCATTACTAAACATTTCTAAAGGTGTGTTTTGTTGTAATTTAAGGATATGGGTAAAAGTCCACTTTAAATAAGAATAAGATAACAGAAATGGTTACCTTTTTGTATGACACTGATAGACATCCCAAGCCATACACTAAGAAGAAAGCCTGAGGAAAGAAGAAATACATAATATCTAGGGTTATGTTGGATTTAAACCATTTGACACTTTTTTATTTCTGTTATGTTATTGTTTTTGCTGTTAAAGAGACACTGTGACTTTACCCTTTTGGGGGTGAAGTGTGGCTTTACACAGCCACTCTCCCTTTGCCCTGAATGGGCAAAGTGATAATGTCTCTTCAAGGGCCTGTATTGACAGGCGTTTTGTTCATTTCAAGCAAGTTTTGCATTCCCATACAAGTCTATAGAGATGTAAAACCCGCTTGAAGCAGGTCAACGGCACCTGTGAATGCATTCTGAATGATCTCAGAAGTGTCACAAACTGATGCCATCAACACAAGCTCAAAGCCTGTTGACACAGGCCCCAAGCCATACTCTGACCAGAAACCCAACATGTAGAACACACGTTTCACCAACAACATACCTTTGGGCCTATGTTGATGGGCTTTTGCATTAATATATATGTCTATGGGAATTTAAAACCCGCTTGAAGTTGATCAAATGCAGTTCAGAAGATCAAATGTAAAGTCAATGGACACAGGCCTATAGGCTCCTTTGGAGAAGTGGGGAATCCCAACCAAGGAACAGTACAAGTACACAGGGAGGTCTGAAGAGGCGATCCCCATTAGCTCCCGGTGACATTATTGGTTCTAACATAATACTGAATAAGATAAATTATAACCTTATAACATTAGTTATATTTTAATTACTCCTGCCTGTAGGAAGATTTCCCTGCACTTCATGATACAACAGGAAGTGGAAATCGCTCCAAAGTTAGGGGAAATGCCACCTACGACACCTGTTAGCGGTACAAGTCTGCCCTTTAGAACACAACATGGTGGAATTCCTAATACTTATCCTGTGACACAGAGAGCTTTGGTCACTTTCCTGAGGAAAAAAAAGCTGACTGAGGCTCTAACTCTTCCTTGTTCTATCCAAAACTAGAAGAAAAGTGATAAAGGAGCAATCCTAGGGGGATTGTTATTATATTAAGCGATACTATTCTCAGTAGGGATGCACCGATATATCGGCCGCCGAAACATATCGGACGAAAATGGCACTTTTGGCATACTGCCGAAAGTGCCATTTTCCTGCCGATACATCGGCGCATCCGTGATTTCTTTTCTCCCCGTTGGGCGCTGCTCTATGTCGCAGCGGGGAGAAGATAAAGTGACAGGCAGCCGAGCGCTGCTGTGGAGAGCGCTGTGAGCGGCCAGCGTCTCCTCCCACACCGCTCTGCCGCCTATCACAGTCCGGCCGAGTGGTGTGGGGGCGGAGACAGCGCTGTCACAGGAGGCTGGGCTCTTCTCCCTACACCGCTCGATCAGCCTCCTGTGACAGCGTGTCAGAGAGAAGAGCAAGGTACACACACTCAGTGATCAGTGATCGCTGAGTGTGTGTACATAATTGAGAATATGGCATGTTAACTATATCCTCAATTATGAATGAATGGGAGTGATCTACATCACCCCCATTCATTCATAATTGTAGTTATAGTAAACAAACAATGTACTCATATTATCAATGAACAGGGAGACTCATAGAGGATTCCTGTTCATTGATAACAGGGGATGCAGAAAAAGAGATTGAGGACTCTGTGTTCTCAATCTCTTTTTCTATTTTAAAAGGGAAATATCAGGGGTCTGTTTAGCCCCCTTATATTTCCCAGAAGCCCCTAAAAGTAAAAAATAAAAATATTTAATAAAAAATGAATTCATAAAAATAAATATAAAAAAATAAAAAGTTTATAAAAAATAAAT
>NW_017306432.1:1437079-1450857 GCF_000935625.1 Nanorana parkeri
TAAAAAGTTTATAAAAAATAAATAAAAATAGAATATAAAAAAAATTGGAAAAAATAAAAAACATTTTCGGTATCAGTATCGGGCTGACATTTTTTTAAAATTTCGGTTTCGGTTTTAAAATTTCCATTTCGGTGCACCTCTAATTCTCAGTGTGGATCACGGCATTGTTATGACTCAGGATGTATAGGTAACAGGATTCTGTGCAAAGGAATGTGCAAGATAAAGGCCCCACAAAGAAATTCCTTTACAGATGCTTCTTTCATACAAAACGTCTTCCAAAATTATCTTACTTTAACTTTACTGCTCAGACGACTTACCTCTTCCCGGCTGAGCTGTAAATACTCAAACATTTGGAATGGATTTCTCCGGCAAACAAGCTTGAATTTTTCCTAAGAATGTGAACATATGGTAAGGTTAATACAAAGAAAATAGAACACCTCTTCAACCTTTTATTCAGTCTAGAATACGAGCTTTCAACCTCAACTGGAAGGCAACAAAATTATATTTATTAAAAACATGAGAGAAAAAGTTGTGGGTTTGTCCCAGCAAATGATCAGATTGCAGGCAAGTTTACAAAAGAAAGGTGACCA
Source organism: Nanorana parkeri (assembly GCF_000935625.1). Lineage (NCBI taxonomy): Eukaryota > Metazoa > Chordata > Amphibia > Anura > Dicroglossidae > Nanorana > Nanorana parkeri. The sequence goes on from NW_017306432.1 coordinate 1,437,670, forward strand.
CAGACGCTCCCACTCTACCACAAGCTTAGGGCCTGTGTCAATGGACTTTGGGTTCGTGTTGATGGTAATTCAGTGTGACTTTATTTGAATTCCACTTGAAAAGTCACTTTGAGAAGATTCTGAGAACATTCATACAGTAATTTGTTGACAGGTGCATTTGACCTGCATTTGTTGTGAACAAAAGCCTGTCGATGGAGGCCCTTAGTCATACACAGTACCAGCTTCTTCTCCAGCAATACGAGAGCAGCCGGAGAAATGACAGCCTGAAACCGCAAGTGTCAAAGTCCTTGTCGCTTCCAGTTTCCGTATCTGGAAAGGAGATCAGCTAATGGATGTGTGCTGTGTCCAGCCGCAGACACCCAGTCCAGATGCTGATCTCAATCTGGATGTTGGTAATAACCACTTCAGGACCAGGATGTATATATACACTAAACAGGCAGTCCTAAGGAGGTTATAGTGTATTTTTAATTTTGCAGCCAAATTGGGATAATACTTATTTCATTTGTTACTCCCACTTATGCAGGATCTTGCTGGCAGAAAAACCCAACCTAAAAAATTTGCTTCTTATGCATGTACGAAAGGGGTTGAAAAATTAATATGTAATTCAGGAGCCAGTGTGTCCAGTCCAGGAGACAGCAGGATGACAACAACTAGAGAAAAATGTAAAAATTAGGAGCTAGCTGGGATTTTTTTAGCCGCGGTATAATTTCTAATGGTCTGGGCGCTGTTTTTTAGACGCGGTAGAATTTCTAATGGTCTGGGCGCTGTTTTTTAGCCGCGGTAGAATTTTGACCAGCTGGGATTTTTAATGAGTATAGGCTACCTAGCACATAGGATTTCCAGCACTTGAGGCGTATGTTTGTAAACTAATTCTATTGGCTAGAATATTCATTTATTTTAGTCACTAGAATGAATTTACATCCGTATACACGTTTACACGCACATATATTTTTCCAGTAAGGTCCAAACGCAGGTTTGGGGGCATTTTATTTTTATGCCCGGTAATGTGGCTATAAAATATGGATCTAAACCACAATGTGCATAGACACAATGGCTAAAAGCATGAAAGAAATGGCTCTAAGGGCCCACTCACACCATATCCAGTGTGCTCCAGTGTAGTTCGTGCCAGGAACGCACTGCATCGCATAGATCAAGCCGGGCAGCGTTCTGGGGCGGGAGTGGGCATGTCAATGGCATTGCAGACACGTCCCCGCTCGCAGTGCGATCGCCTGCACAGCAACACCCTGTGTTCCAGTGCAGTGCGATCTGACAAAATGCCGCACACACTATTTTTTCAGATTGCACTGCACTGGAACAGAGGGCATTCCTGTACCTTGTGTTCCGGTGCGGGTGATTGCACTGTGGGCGGGGGGGGGGGCGTGTCTGCCGTGCCATTTACATGAATGGCACCGACACGCCTCCTCTTGCCCCAGAATGCTGCCTGGCTTGATTTATGCGATCCAGTGCGTTCCGGACGCAAACACTGGATATGGTGCGACTGAGCCCTAAAAGCGCCATTTTTCCTGCCCCTGTGCTTGAGCCATAAAGGAATTTGTCTCACCAGGTCATTGACTTAGGGGACTATTACAACTGTTGCTTTAATATACTGCATAATATTTAAGATCTGTCTAGTGTTTGTAGCCAGCATTGGGTATAGTGATTGGAAAACAGTCTTACATTTTTGTCCTCCTGCACATCTTCATCCTTTAAACCAACGTTGTCTTGCTCCTCTTCCACCAAGACATATTCATGTTCTTCCCTTTCGATTACACTTTTCTCCGCAGCATTATTGCGAGCAGTCTGCTTTTCTGGCTTACAACCACAATGTACAATCAGGTCATCATGTCTATGACAATGCATCTTCTCCAGAACTTCTCTATCTGGTACAATGCACGGTTCCTGGGTCTCCAGCTCCTCCGAACCATACTTTGCTAAAGGATCAAAAACGGGGTTTCCTTCCAAAACCTCAGTGCTGTCGTCTGCGGGAAATGATGAATCTGTAGAACTAAGTTCTTTTTGAGCTTTGCAGTCCACAGAATCCAGCGTGTCATCCTTATCCTCTGGAAAATCAAAAGGGGAGCAATAATCTCCAAGAATCTTGTCAGTAGAACTTCTGTCCATTCCTTGCCCTTCCAAAAGGCTTCTGGCCCACTCCACATGAAGCTGGTATCTAGAAATAGTTTACAACTGGTAAAGCTGAATTCCAGACAAACAGCTATTGCAAAGATGAAATACATACAAGATCCCCTTCTTAATAGAGGACAAGACCCTGCTAGCTTTGTTTACCGCAGCTTGGCACTGAAAGCTACCTTTCAGTTTGTTATCTACAATGACCCCCAAATCTTTTTCTATTTCTGACTTCCCTAGCGGCATACCCATGATTGTATAGCCCATTTGTTTATTTTTATGTCCAAAGTACATCACTTTGCATTTATCGACATTAAACCTCATCTGCCATAGTATTGCCCACTCCCCTATTTTATCCAGGTCCTCCTGCAATGTTATATTGTGACGATCCGTTTCTAGTACCCTCCCTATTTTTGTATCGTCTGCAAACACGGAAACATGGCTATTTATTCCCTCCCTCAAGTTCTTTTAGCTACCGAAGGATTTATATTTCTGTCCATCCAGCTCTGAGATTAACTCAGCTCTGGCACACAGCACAGCTCTGTCTGGCAAGGCAGAGGAACCTATTCTTTTGCTGCTGCAGTTGAAGAGCTCCAGGAATTTAGAAAAACGTACCCTTGTAGTGGGGCTACCCCTCCACTGCAAGGGTCAAGTGCTCATTTTGTCTAGTGGGCAGAAATAAAGTAGATATACTCACCTGATCCTCAGTCCTGCTGACTGCTGGACCAGTCCCTGCAGCCTCTTCTCCCCTGGGCTCTGGCAGCCTAAGGAGCGATAACGTCATCATGTCTAATGCAGGTCCCTTGACTCGCATTAGGGACAGTCCACAGCCGGAAAATAGGGGGAGAGCACTTAAAGTGGACCTCTACCCATATCTTTAAAATAACAAACGCACCTTAAGAAATGTTTAGTAATGACAATCTACAAACACATACTTCTGGATAATTGCCGGCTTTGTATTCTTTGCATACCATATTTCTTCTGGCAGTGGCCATGTCTACTAAGGGCAGATTACTAGCTTTCCTGAACATCTGGGACATGTGACTGGACATGTGACCATGCACATCATCTCAGGGGAGATAAATGCCTTTCCAGATGAGATTTCTCTGCTGATGACAAGGCAATCCCAGTGTGCATTGCTTTGGCAAACTGAAGTCATTTTGCCCTTTCAAAGCAGGAAGTGAATGCTCTGCAAGTGTAAGTATTTCACAATCCCAGCATTTTACACCTGACATGTCTATGTTATTATTATTCATCATACATAGAGGGATGCATTGGTAGAATTTGATTTTTGAGTGTAAAGTTCCGCGTTAACCCTTGCAGCGCAAGGGTAGCCCCACTGCAAGAGTGAATTTTTAATTTCCGGAGTTCTTCTTTAAGTAACACTTACAGCTCCCTCTCCATGTCTGTGACTGGAAAGTGAAAGGAACAGCAGTAGATAAATGAACTCATCTTTCTGACCTTCCCTCCTGTCAGTACATACGCACAAATGATTGGCTCTTTGCACTGCGTCTCTCTGTACAGGGGATTTCAGAGGCTGATATTAAGTCAAATGCAGGTACTTCTGCTATACGATTGTTCCAAAGACAACAAAGCAAAGGTTCCTAATTCTGGATCTCTGTTGTTCACCAATAAATATCCCACATGGCAAATGTACTAAATTGTTCAGTGGTGTCTTAAGAGTTTCACAATGTTCGTACTGTACATAACCATAGATTTAAAAAGGGTGAAGGCATTACCTAATGCAGAATTCTTTTCCACTGGCTCATACATGGATCAGGTATGTTATTTGGGTATAGCTTTCAATAGTAACCTTTACAAAGAGATACCACAAGCCTCACAGTTATAAGATGATTGATGGTACTTACTTTTTTGATGAAATGATTGGTAGTTTCCTTTTGGAAGCTGCAAAATAATGATATGCATTTAGTATTTTAGAATGCTTCCTGGATCTAGTGATCTAAGTCAGTACGGTAGTATGTATAAAACGCGGATCGCACAGCATTACTGCCACTTGATGAAATGCATACCAATTTCCTCTGCTCCTCAGCTCCATCCAATGGCAGTAATGCTATACACCGGGCGGAAGATTTATAGAACAGCCCCTTACAGAATCTTTAGCAATAATGACATGCAGGTTTTTTTTCCAAGCGATACACGAAATGCAATATTCCATACCATACAAACAGAATTCATTTCTCAGCCATCTACTTTAGAAATACTGATTGCCAGTTATATTTTTTGTACATCAACATTGCTTTTTGCTCTACTTTAGGCCACTTTCACACGGGCTGATCAGGAGCGGAGCTGTGCACGGCTGATTGGAGCAGTACAGATCGGATGTCACAACGGTGTCCCTTTAGTTTTTTCCTCCATCGCACTAAAACTGCCTGACCCTACCTTAGTCTATGGGGAGTCAGCTGTAAAAAGACACGTCAGCGACAGTAGCTTTGTAGATGGTACAGTATGGCGGAGAGGTCCAGCATTGTACCCTCACTCAAAGGACTAAAGTTGTGTACCTCTACTACTGTGATATGTTTCATGCACCATGTGTTGAATGTGTTTGACCTGATTGCCACAGGTATCTATTCATATTGTAACATGTCTGTGACTGTTTTCTCTGTTAAACTCAATAAATATTCATTTGAGAAAAAAAGACACGTCAGCTTACATCACATTACCCCCAAACCAGCACAATCAGGTCCGGTGAAACAAAACATTTTTCCGTTTGCTTTCTAGACCTGGTCGGAGTCAGAGGTATCCGAGTGTAAAAAGATGCCTGTCACGTTTAGACCCAGCTGCCCATAGAATAGAATTAGGAATCCGATGGGGTCCGCCTGAAAAACTGACAGGTGGACGCGATCGGACCAACCGTGTGGCAGGGGCCTTATTGAAAAAGGCAATGTGATATTTCTGCTATGTGCTACACAAGACACAAAATCTTCACTGTCCTTTTCAGATGTCCCTCCAGTGCTGGTGCGGGTCTCCCACCCAGCGCTGACTCCTCTGTCCTCTTCTCTCATGTACCACGCTGTCTGTGCGGGCGCACGCTGCTCCAAAGACTTACCTTGTGTCTCTCCTCGTCTCCCGGCCGAACATCTGAACTGCGCACGCACCAAGATGCTTTGTGGACACCCGAGAAATTTTCAGACACAGGTAAGTATAAACCCTGGTAAAAAGTTTTGTTTTTTTTTGTAACCGTTTTGCATATATCTACTGCTTGATAGCAGTAGATATATGCAAAAACCGCTGAGTGTTTAATAACCCTTTACACCTTCGGGGTTTTTTTATTTTCTTCTTTATGGTGGCCCGACTTACTAAAAAAAATAAAAAAAATAAAAGAAAGTTCTTTTATCCATTATTTTTTTTTATTTCCTAGTTCTCAAGTGGTATCCACACCCCAACCCCCCCCTTCCCCATACGAGTGCCTCCATCAGCTGACAGACGTGCTATGAAGGCACCCATATGTGCACGCTCATGGCCGTGCCCACACCTAGCTGTATGCATCCATAGACGCACGCATCCATAGACAACCATACCTCCACCCTTGCAGTCATAACTTGACTGACAGCAGAAAGAGCTACTTTGCCCTCAGCACCCTCCACGCAACCAGGAAGTTCGGGGAAACCCGTGTATCTTCTCGGTCGCGGCAAAGGAGACGAGTGGCTACAGGTCAGCGTGGGGGGGACGGGGGTGTTAGGAAAGGGGTGGGTGTTTTTTGCCTTAATTCAGAGAATGCATTAAGGCAAAAAACACCCAAACTTGAATACTACTTTAATCCTTCAGTTTTTACAAAAGTTCAGAAGACCAAGTTGCATAGGTATTTTTAACCCTTTCGCTGCCAAGCCCTCCCGAACATTTTTCAAATCAGCTGGCCACGCCATTTTTGCAATTTTTCCAATTGATTTGATTTTCAACTGCTGCGTTGCTAGCGTTTGTAAAAGACCCCCCAAACCATATATTTTCTGAAAGCGCAGGCCCGGTAGAATAAAAAGATGGTGAAATTAAATTTGTAGGCCCTGCGATAATTGCGCAAATGTTTCTCAAATTAATATTAAACCGATAAAAATACACAATTCAATTGTTAAAACACACCAAAATCAGTATCCGTGCACAAAAAAACATTATTTTCTGACTAAATCTAAAAGATAAAACTGTATTGAGTTAATAAATAACAAATATTAGCACATTTGTAATTGCGCCTTTTTGCGAAAAGGTAAAAAAATGAAGGTACCTTGCCGACACAGTTCCCTGCCTGAAGCGCCTCCAGGCAGGGATGAGAGACTGCAGATGCCAGCGGGAGGCCGCAACGGTGCCGGGGGGAGGGGGGGGCCCGGTATTTTTGCTAATAGCTGTCATCAGCGGCTTGTGAGCCACTGATGACAGCTATTAATTTGAAGAGGACAGTCTGGGGAACAGTTCTGCTATAGGCTCATAGCTAAAGCGACCATGAGCTTATAGCAGAACTGTAAATGCCACCGACGTAAGGCATACTGAGCTGGCCAGCCGGGAACACTTTTGTTCTGCCGTATGCCTTACGGCTGTGGCAACGAAAGGGTTAAACTGCACTTTGTAGCTCTTTCATAGTTCTTGCTGCAGTTCGCTTACTGCTGGAATCTTAGCGCTAGCAGGAATATTGGTACTTTGATTGCTCATCCAGCACTACCAGCAGTAAAGAGACCTTCACAAAAACATAAGCTTTAATATAAAATATAAGAGGCCATTACACATTTCTGGTGGACAACATTACGGGTTTCTTATAAAGAAGAACTCCAGGAAACTTTATTAACCCTTGCAGTAGGGCTGCCCCCACACTGCAAGGGTTAAGTGCTCGTTTGTGTCACCGTCCGCAGCAGCGGCCTAAGGTCCTGTAAATCATCATGCCTATACACTGTGTATAGGTGTGAGGATGTTGAGGAAGATTCCAGTGCTGCAGGGAGGAGGATACAGCCAGGAGGGAGCGCTGTGACAGCTTGCCGGCTCTGAGATTATGATGAGAACAATTTTGGTATTTTAGCACCTAGACACAAACAAGCAGTTAACCCTTGCTGTGGAGGATTCACCCAATAAAAACATTTTTTGGAGTTCTTATTTAAATTGAGTTACAGTAACCCACCCCAACAATATATGTAATGCTGTGCATTGCTGATTATACTCACGAGCCAGGCCTTTCCACCGGCCCCTCAGCTCACCCTGTCCAATGTTATATTCAGGTCTACTTCTCGACAAAATCCCCTTCCCAAAATAGCCCTGCGGATAAAATAAAAGTACTTGAAACACAGACCAAATTGCATACATCTCTGCAACATCATATTCGCTTTGATCCGACTTTGTGAGTGCGATCTCACATTCCACAAACTCGGACAGAAGTGAAATTTCAGGACCGATCAACTGTTCCAGGGCAGATCGGTTCTCCTGCACATACCATCTGCGGTGCCGATCTGCCCTGGAACAGCTGAGAAAGCGTTAGAACTCTTCACCTTTTGCTGGTCACATATTCCACCGCTGAAAAACAGGGCGGGATTACGTTAAAATGTGTGACCACTCGACCGGTCCCTGCCTGAAGCGCCTCCAGGCAGGGATCTTTGATAGAATACCAGGGCACCGCACACCAGACCCATCTGGTATGAATGAGCCCTAACACAGCTCCTGAACAGCTATCCAAAGGCTATAACAAACTAACAATACAGAGCAAAAACGCAAACAAAAAACTAATAAACATATATAAAATTAAAAAAAACTCAAAAAAGCCTTCAATAAATTATTTAGCATCACACAAAGTGCAAAAATATATATCTGCAAAAATATATATGTGCAAGAAACCAAAAAGTTATTTTTCTATGATGTCCACGATGTGCCAATTGTCTAAAAGTGCAAAAATTCCAAGAAGAGCTCCATTTGTGCTTCACCAGGCCCTTTAGGTAACAAACTCATCCAATGTTGTGTGGCCCCTTATTTAAAATCATTGGACAAGCTGCATCTTCTGAAGAAAAAAAAAACAATTCTGGAATCCATCATGAGCAGTGTTGTGTAAAGTTGGCAGCCATCTATAGAGGTCTACGGGAACTAGACGGGAGTTGGCTGTACATGACCCACGCCCTGAACCATTTTCCGAGTGAACTTCATGTTTGTGGCTATGAAAGGAGATAATCAGTGAAGGAGGTAATCACAATGAGCCAGGGACAGCAATCCAGACCGACCAACTCTACCCACAGCAGGCTCACCCAGGGAAAGTAAATCAGGGATACAGAAGGGCCTACAAATATCTAAACTGTCCCTAATTCAACCATAAAAGATCAGATCAGGTCAATGCTCTCTCACTTCTCTACGTACCTTAAACTAGAACTCCAAGCAACGTTTGTCTTTAACATTTGTAGTGGGGCTACCCCCGCACTGCAAGAGTTAAGTGCTGATTTTGATCTTGGTGCAAAAATAACAAAGTTATAATCACCCAAACCTTAGAGTTTAGAGCTCTCCATCCAACATTGTCTCCTCCTCTGCTGCAGCATCCTCACGTCCGACATACAGTGTACAGGACATAACGACTTGAGGACCCTTAGACCACTGGAGCAGAGGGGGAGCGTGGCTACAAGGAGCGGTCTAAGAGCCAGCTGTCTCTGAGGATCAGAAGAGTATAACTTTTTTATTTTTGCACCTAGACAAAAACGAGCCCTTAACCCTTGCAGTGTGGGGTACCCCTATTGCAAGGCTTAAAGGAGAACTATGAGGTGAGTGCTTTTCACTCACCTCATAGTTCTAGCCGACCTGTGACAATGAGACTGTCACAGGTCGGCTCAGTAGATCGGGAGGTGAGCGAATATATACCGGCGTTCGCTCACCTCTCGATCCTGTCACGGCTTTCTGCCGTGACAGGGGAGGGGCTGGATTCCCCCCTCCCCGCTCCAATCCGCCAGCGCTGACAGGCGGAACGGACGGGAGAGGGTACAGCTGGCTCTGCCTCTAGATAGGCAGAGCCAGCTGTCACTCACACAGCTGGGCGGATCTCGACATCGATGTCGGGTTCCGCTCCGGCGTCTCAGTATACCGCGAGCTGTAGCATATACTGAGCCTAGGGTGACGGGAGGACACTAGTTTGTGTCCTCCCGTTACCCTAAGGAGAACTAGGGGGAAAAGCCCTAACCCCATAGTTCTCCTTTAAGAAAAAAAACTGCCCAGAGTTGTTCTTTATGGATAAGATGAACCGACTGCAGCAAACGTTGTAATGTACAATCACCTTTCCATATAGCAGCAGTATATCATCCAGGGTTTTCACAACGATGAAATTATTAATGATCTCAGCCCGGCAGACTCTGAAATCTGTTCCGTGATTATCATGAGATAACGGGATGGGGAAAGGAGATTCGTAGCATTCGTAGACCTTTCTCTTTCTCCTTGGGGCATGGAATGTTGCCTGCGACATTGTCTTCTTCCTGATGATGAGGAGAGAAGATCACAATGAGATCTGCGGATTAAATACAACGTTACATCAGAGCAATAATTCTACTAAACGCAGCGGTGACATCATGCAAACACTGATGATGAACAACCGGATATTACCAACTGTCACAGATCAGAGCTCATTTGCAGAGATCTGCCCTCCACTTTGTACATCAGTTCTATCATTTCTACTGTATATACGTATATATGGGGGTCTATTATTACTCCCACTGACACCAACGCGGGGGGTCTATTATTACTCACACCAACACCAGTGCTGGGGGTCTATTGTTACTCCCACTGACACCAGTGCTGGGGGTCTATTGTTACTCCCACTGACACTAGTGCTGGGGGTCTATTATTACTCCCACTGACACCAGTGCTGGGGGTCTATTATTAATCCCACTGACACCAGTGCTGGGGGTCTATTATTACTCTCACCAGTGCTGGGGGGGTCTATTATTACTCTCACCAGTGCTGGGGGTCTATTATTATCTCCCACCAGTGCTGGGGGATTCTATTATTACTGCCACTGACACCAGTGCTGGGGGGTCTATTATTACTTCCACTGACACCAGTGCTGGGGGATCTATTATTACTCCCACTGACACCAGTGCTGGGGGATCTATTATTACTCCCACTGACACCAGTGCTGAGGCACAACCTGAGCTCATCTGAAGCAGGAAGGAAGCCATCAATGCTGAACCAATCAGCTGCGGACGGTGCATTTCCCTCCCCAGAGCTGCACGTAAACAATGGGGCAGGATGCTGGTGGAGGGGCATTTCTTCCTCCTATTGGATCACTGACATAGGGACATTTTGTACTCCCTCCGACTCCCACTGACCACAGTGCACTCCCTAGTCATAGAGGGACAATGAGGTGTGACAAGGGACAGAGGTTCCAATGTACGGGTAACAGGGAACTCTGATGTGTGTGTATATAAAGCTGTGTGAGTGAGCTGTGCAGATTGTAAATGAGATTCACAGGTATTTATACAGCAGAGACGTGAGCGAGGTGTACATCACCCTACAAATACATGATGAGGTATATAGTGCCTCATGCCACTGTCCCTATCAGCGTCCGCAGGCTACCCAGCAGTCACGTTCTTTAGACTGAAGACTTGGATTGAGACACCGGCTCGTCTCCTAAATACACACAGAGCCCTGACATCCTCCTCCCATAACACAGAAGTATGAGGAGACTGCTCCCATTCTATCACTGCCATGCGGTCCCCTCCTGTCGGCACAAAACGGGTTAACATCCTTCGTCCACTCACCGAGCCACCCAGTCAGTCAGGAAGATAGAAAACACATGCATCCAAAGTACCCGCCCACTGCCTGATCATGTGACCGCCGTGCGTCTCCGAAGAGAAGCGCAGCTGTATATACTGTAGTAGGCCAGAAAAAGTTTAGTTCTAGTTCTGAATTGTTCTATTCTACAGTATATTGGGGAAAATTGATCGAATCTGGAGCCAATCGCATGCTGGTATTTATGGTCTCCCCACATTCTTGCACTATTATTATACATTTATATAGCTCTGACATATGCCACAGTGCTGTACAGAGAACACTAAGCCTGTCACATTAGTTTCTCTACAGAGGAGCTTGCACTCTAATGCAGAATGGCACCGGTTGTAGGGGGACTACAAATCCCAGCAATACAATATACAGCAATGCAGAACAGTATATGAATTGGACTCAGGATTTTGCAATGTACTAGACTCTGGACTTAGTAACACACTGGACTTGTAAACGTACTGGACTCTGGACTTAGTAATGCACTGGACTTGTAAACGCACTGGACTCTGCACTTAGTAACATTCTGGACTTAGTAACGCACTGGACTCTGGACTTAGTAACGCACTGGACTCAGGACTTAGTAACGCACTGGACACAGAACTTAGTAACACACTGGACTCAGGACTTAGTAACGCACTGCACTCAGGGTTTAGCAACGCATTGGACTCAGGACTTAGTAACGCACTGGACTCAGGACTTAGTAATGCACTGGACTCAGGACTTAGTAACGTACTGGACTCTGGACTTAGTAACGCACTGGACTCAGGACTTAGTAACGCACTGAACTCAGGACTTAGTAACGCACTGGACTCTGGACTTAGTAACACACTGATATCCTGCAGAGCCCACCTAAGGCCCCACACAGCCCACCTAAGAGTGACCCTGCAGAGCCCACCATCTTAATTGTGGTTGCCCCTGTCTGCATGACCTCTTGTGTCCAGGTTTCTGCTGACATGAAACCCGGACGCAGCATACAAAGCCCAGACTGTCCGAGTGAATCCTGGACAGGTGGCAACCCTAGTCACCTCAGATGTGGTGGCACCTCTAGGTATGTTCTATACCAGGGATGGGCAACTCCGGCCCTCCAGCTGTTGTGAAACTACTAGTCCCATGAGGCATTGCAAGACTGAAAGTTACAGCCATTACTCCCAGAGGCCAAGGCATGTTGGGATTTGTAGTTAAAACACAGCTGGAGGACCCCAGTTGCCCATCTCTGTTCTATATGATTTGTATGTCACTATAGCAATGCTATCAGACTAGCTTGTAGGACAATAAGATTTAACAGATTAAAGCTGGCCATACGCTAGTAGATTTCCAAAAGAAAGATCTTTCTTTACTAATGAAGGATCTTTCTTTTCCACCCAATAATACCATCAAATGTTGCTTTATTTTAACATTCGATTTTGGAATGAATCGAGTTTCCTGAATGAAAACCACATTCTCTGTTTGAATTTCATTCATTTGAGAAAAATTTTCCATCCTTCTCCTTCACCTTTTTTTGTCAATACGGTTGAAATCAATGATTCATTTGACCCCCATCAACTAATAGAAAGTCCAACGAAAGATCTTTTGTACAATAATTCTTTTTAAAGTCTACTGGTGTATGGGCACCTTATTGTTATGGTGACCAAAATAATGTATTTCATTATCACCAATGTCAACTAAATTCCATTACGCCAGCCATACAGAGACTGGATGAGTGAAGCTGTGCTGGTATCTGTGGCGGGCCTTAGGATGAACCTTCTAAAATATCCTGAAACTCTTTCATTTTGGTGCAGAGCCCACCTTCCCTGATGTCCTTCTTTGTGGTGTATCATTTAAAAAAAAATAACAAGCACACTTTAATGCCAGTTGTTGTGGAACTGCAAGTCCCATGAGTCATTGCAAGGCTGACGGTTACAGGCATGACTCCCAGAAGCAGAGGCATGTTGGGATTTGTAGTATAAGCACGGCTGGAGGGCTAGAGCTGCCCACCCCGGCTTTAATGTCATCCAGATACCAGGGGGGTAATTCTGTGCATTAAAAGACTGTGCACGGATTCAGAGCAGGAGACTAGAGCCAGGTGGATAACCAGACTCTTATGCAGGCATGCAGCCTGGGTGGTCAGAAAAGAGAGGGGGGAGCAGCCAATGTTTTGCAGGTCACATTCTTTTAACATTGGAAGGATAGCATGCAAGGGAGGGGGGCGTGGGGCAGCAAAGCCATCTACCTCTATTGCAAAGCACCTTTTCCATATGTTGATGGGGACAAGGGCCTCATCCCCAAATCCTGTCCTGTCAAAAGTGGTGTGGGAGTTTAAGGGGGGACTTAGGTTCTGGAAGCCCC
>NW_017306432.1:1450904-1513164 GCF_000935625.1 Nanorana parkeri
AAACCCCCCCCCCCCCTTATAATAAGGGGGCCCCCAGATATCTGTCCCCACCTATGGGAATGAGTACAGTATACATTGTACTTGTTACCCATTCCAAAAAATTTTACATTGAAAAAACACCCCAGATGTAAATCCAACATCAATCATTGCTGTCTGGTTTTCTTTTTTGTTATCCTGACCTGTTATCCTGACAGCTGCGCCGCTATCAGATTAAAAAAAAAAAAAAAAAACAGCAGGAGACAGAATAGCTAGGCTGCTATTGGCTATTTCAATTTGAAATAGCAGGCTGGCTGTTGCACCCATCATTGACAGCAGCAGAGGGCGGGTGCAATAGCCAGCCTGCTCTTGGTCATTGCAAATTGAAATAGCCAATAGCAGCCTAGCTATTCATTCTTCTGCTTACTGTTATTTATTTTTTATTATTATTCTGACGGAACTTAAACAGCAGATAGCAGGGAAATAGCATTAGCTTCTCTGCTATCTGCCGTCATTTCAGGAAGGTGCCCTCTCCCCTGCCAAACCTCACCCCCAGGGGGAGAGGGCATCTTCCTGAAATGAGAAGGAAACTCATCCCTACTTATAACTGGCCCTATGCCTCCTGCTTAACTTTTTTGTTACAGTTTCCACAAGTCCGACCATATTTATTATCTAGGATGCAAATAACCCGTTTGCAGGCCATATTTAAAATCTAGGATGGATATAACCCATTATCTTTCAACAATATGCTCCTATGTGGAATTCTTTTCAATAAATAAAAAATAGTGAACCTTTTGTAATACAGTATATGTTCATTTTGTGGCCTTGACCTTTCAACACTGAAAATAAAGTTGCTGTGTAGAAATATAGACACTAGATGTCACCGTCTGCTTGGTTTATGTGCTGAGATTTTCACCTTCCCCAGCAATAAAGTCCAAGTCTGCGGGGTAATAGGTTTATTATTACCTCTCATATACTATAGCAACATACTGTATATGAATGATATAAATATATCATTGGAGCATTTCTTTCCATTTGAACTTCTGTCATGGTTTTGATTCATGAGAATAATGCTTCAAGTTGTGTCAGAGCGAGCAGTATAAGGTCTATGCCACAATGACAATTCTGCCGCTGGCGTGTACAATCAGAGAGGGAAAGATGCTAACTTTTTGAAAATCTCTCCTTGCTAGATGAGCCTCAATCACTAGCAAGGGAGCCGCAACAGAGCAATATCTTCCTGGTCGACCCGGCGAGGCAGTGACACCATAGGGGAAGGTAAGTGGACTCTAAGGGTCTGTGAAGGTTCCCATTCATCCAGGTCATTGTATATCGGGAAAAAAATCAAGGTAACTGGACTTACTGTATTTTTCTTGAGGACGTTTCACTGGTCTTCCGATTAGCTTTCTCAATTCTGAATGCCACGGGGCCACTACTTTATACACTGTGGCCCATACAGCGTCATCCTCATTTGAATTACTGTGCCTGCGCAGTAACTTAATACAGCATTTATTACATTGATTGGGGCCCATGATTGGGTAGTCTCCACATAATTAGATGTGGGGGTTGGGCAGACCACTATGGGTAAGTGATCGGGTCTGGACAATACTACCCAGTCACTGAGCTGGCCTGAGGTGGACTGAAGGCAGCACTGAAATGTTGATAAGCATGTGTTTAACGTAGAGGGGATATCAGTATCTGCTCTGCATTATAAATGAGCCTTTAGGGGGCCCAATTATAACGCAGCGGTATGGTTTTAACACGGTCATATCGCTGCATTTTTTTTTTTAAAGGCATATTTATAAGAGTGCCTTTTGTTTGCTTCAGGACACCAAAGCAAGCTAAGTGCCATTCAAAGTGTGTTACTTTGTGTTACATTAAGTTCCGCTGAAAAAAAAGTAGAACACGCACTACTTTTTTACAGAGCAACCTAACGCAACAGATCTGGTGTGAACTAGCCCCTTTCATACCCATTCATTTTTTCTTGCCCTTCCGTTGGAGAACATATCACAATGCAATATCGGAATCAAATCAGTGTTGATAATGTGTGCTGCTGATTTTCTTTTTTGTCTACCACAGTGATGTTTAGCTTGCTCTGTGCACTGTTTTTCATAGACAAATGTAATTTTTTAAGTACAATGTTTTAACTTTTTTTTTCATCCTTTGTTGCATCTCAGTCCTGCAGTCTCTTTGCAGCCACTTCCTGTCTACATGCACTCCAGTGATGGTTGTACGCCATTTCTCATGGCAGGTTTCCGGGTGGTCAAAACAGAGGACCATGCACATTGCTAACGACACTTAGACTGACTCTGAGTATATTTTCTATGTTTTTTGTAGGTTTCTTAAATTTTTCACAATGGCAGAGTGCTAGGGGTCTCTTTTCTGTGTTCAGTACCTTGACTGACCCAATCAAAACTAGGAGCTGCAGGGCAAAAGAAGGAAGAGGGACTTATATTACACATTAAAGTTGTGACTGATATAAGAAGCAATGGTAAGCCCTTTAATATATCCAATCCTTTCTTTTATATTGTGCCTTATGGTGCATAGCTACAATTTTACTAAGACACGTTTCCATTGCTCTATATCACATTTTAACTTAAAGTGACATTAAACCCTCAGATTTTTTAACATAAAACAATACTGTAATGTGCGCCTTACTGTAATCCATGGTTGTTTCCCTTCTCTTTGCTGCTCTTCCTTTTAAATCCGTATCTCTTCTCATGCTGGGCAGAACTTCTGTTTTGCAGCAGACTGCCTTGTCTCAGGAATGGATACACGGTGTCTGTGTATACGTTTGTATAGACTTGTAACCTGAGCCAGCACTACAGGAAGAGGCCCTGAGCTGAAAAGGGAAATTCTCCACCAAGCATGAGAAGACATAAGGATTTAAAAGGAAGAGCAGCAAAGAGAAGGGAAACAACCATGGATTACAGTAAGGCGCACATTACAGTATTGGTTTATGTTAAAAAATATGAGGGTTTAATGTCACTTTAACGAATAAATGAATACCAATTAATACAGCACTATAAATAAAAGCCAGCTCTTGCACCCAACACGTTTCATCACCTCCAGGCTTTGTCAGGGATTGGGGGAGGTGGCATATCAAAGCCTCTAAATAAAAATCTGTTCAACCCCCTTCCTATGTCCAAACTTCTTAGCTCTCTCTAATAAGTAAAGGCCCTTTCAGGCAGGAGGTCCGATCAGGTCTGCCTGTCAGTTTTTCAGACAGACCTGACCGAAAGCCCAATGTAAGTCTATGGGCAGCCGGATCTAAACGCTTGGGAGCATGTATGCATCTGGTTGTCCCTGGCTCTGGCCAGGTCTGGAAAAACAAAGGGAACAGTGCTCAGTTTCATCATACCTGATCGTTCAGGATCGGGTGTAATCTGATGTTGACAGACACTTGTCAGTTTACATCAGATTCCCCATAGACCGGCATGAGGTCCAGTCATCTAATTTTTTTCCTCCTTCACAAGATGAAGTAAAAACCGGAGGGACATGGATGTCACAGCAGTGACATTAGATCCATAGCACTCTGATCAGGAGAAGATCCATGCACAGATCCTCTTCCTGATCAGATAGTGTGAAAGGGGCCAAATATAAATATAATATATCATAATATGCACAAATAAAAGATGTATACGTGAATATAGATTGAATAACCCTACTCTCATTCCCCTATTTTACCCTATTATTTCTTTAATGCTTATATATGTCAGAGGATTTGTACATATTAAGATTTATTATATGGGTGTTGCTTGATAAATTGAGGTAAAAAACATTTTTTTATAAGTGGAGTTAATAGTCAAGTGCATTTTAATATTGGCTAAAAAAGATGTGATATAAATAGGGTTAATAATGAATGGTATTTAGACACTATGATAAGCCATCTTTTCGACACCTTGCAAAGTCTGAAAATGAGGAAATGTGGAGGGGTTGAGGTCATTATACACTTGCATGCGGAGGACGCTAAATACAGAGCACACAAATACTGTTGCTTGTTTAGTACCTTTTAATACAATTATTTTTTATGAATTTACTGAAGGGTTTTAATGTCTTAATAATGTGTATTAATAATAAATAAGTTACATTGCTATATGGGTTACCGTATATACTCGAGTATAAGCCGTCCCGAATATAAGCCGAGGTACCTAATTTTACAAAAAAAAATGGGAAAAAGTATTGACCCGAATATAAGCCGAGGGTGGGAAATGAGGCAGCTAATGGTAGATAGATACCAATAAAATTACATTAATATTTATTTAAAAGAAAAATAACCTAGCTCTGCAAGTGGAAAAGGGGGTACAGGGCTACATATCATGTACTACGGATCATTTAACCCATTCATATTAGCAGAGGATAATTGTAAATCTATTGTTCAGTGCACTCTATATGTAGTATATAGTACATGTACATATAGAGTGCCTGCAACAATACATTTACAATGATCCTCTGCTAACATGAATGGGTTAAATGATCCATAGTACAGGGCTACATACAGATCATTTAATACATTCAGGTTAGTATCATTGTAAATGTATTGTCTGCACTGTATTAGCAGTATATACTCTATATAGAGTATATACTGCTAATACAGTGCAGACAATACATATATAATTGCTTAATTAATCTCTCTCTCTACCCCCCTCCCTTCCCCCCCCTCACTCACTGTGTGCCGGTGATCGGATCATCACATCACGGAGAGAGCAGGGACGAGTCAGCGGCGCGCTGATCAGACGAGAGGAGCTCCAGGTGGGGTCCTAATTTAGCTGGCTCAGAGGTGCCTGCCCGCTAAATTACAACCCCACCTGGAGCTCCTCTCGCCTGATCAGCGCGCCGCTGACTCATCCCTGCTCCCCTGCCTGACTGGCCGCTGCGGGGGGTTTTTTCTTCTTCTTACTTACCTCGCCGAGCGTCGCTGCTGCTGCGGTGTGCGGCGCTCCGAGCGGGGTCATCTGGCAGTCTCCGGCCACCTAAATTAGGACCCGGAGACTGCCAGATGACCCCGCTCGGAGCGCCGCACACCGGAGCAGCAATGACACGACGCTCGGCGAGGTAAGTAAGATGACGCGCTGGCGCTGACTCGAGTATAAGCCGAGGGGGGCACTTTTCACCCAAAAAAATGGGCTGAAAATCTCGGCTTATACTCGAGTATATACGGTATCCTACCTTATTGATGTTTGAGCTATTATATGACAAGTTACGATATGGTGAGCAGATTGATCATTATGAGTAGGGATGCACAGATACTTTTCGAGTACCAGTGCCGATACCTGGCATTTTCATGAGAACTACCAGGGTTGCAGCGGTTGCAGCTGGGACCCGGCTCTGGCGCTCCACCACTGTCCTGAAATCATTAGTCTGTATTGTTTTAGAAAAACTGTCACATGACAATAAACAAAAATGTATCAGTACTCGTGCTTGTAAGTGCTCGGCAAGTACCAGTCCTCTTACTCGCAAAACTGGTATCTGGGCATCCCTTTATTTATATTTATAAAAACAAAATCATACATTAAAACAGAGATGTACAAATCCCAGGAGCTCCGTGTGCTCCTTACAAATGACAGGTGCCTCCTAACTTTTACATTTTTCTCTAGTGTAGTCTTGGAGCTCAAAAGTATCGGTACATGTACTCGTACTTGTACCGAGTACTGTACTTGGTATCTGTGCAACCCTAATTACGAGGATGAATAAAGAAGAGTTCAAAAAATTAGTTTGAAAAAAAAGCATTGTGTAACGTATGATTATGAGGTCTGTCCAGTAGTCAGTATGATGAGTCTCTCACCTTTTGGGTGAAGCACGATGGTCGAAGATTTCTTTTGTCTAACATTTCAACAAAATTGTGTAGACACTAAAATCACACTGCATATTGTGATGAATGAGGATTATATACAAAAATCTTTTTTTTTTTTACTGATGTTCATTAAAACAGTAAATGCAACATTCACCAAACATTCACAGCAGGTGATGAATGTTTGGAGTACGTACATCTTTCTTCTTAGACATAATCTTGGGACCCCCTCCTTAGCTTCATGTTTTATGGGGGGCGGGGACTTAAAAAAATGTTTTATTTTTTAATTTTTTTTATGCTTCTTTTATTTTTTATTATTCTTTAATTTTTGTATTATTATTATACGAGCGTCTCTAGAGCGTGATGCTGCTCGTCGGGATCCACCGTCCTCTCGTCACAGACGAGTGGACGAGTGGATTTTTCAAGCCCTGTGTATATATATATATACATACCACAAAAATGAAAAAAAAAACAAATACAAAGAACTAAAATAGACAAAAGTGTTGTCCTAAATACACCTACTCAAAAAGACACTCACCCACTAAATATATACAGTATATTTTAAAAAAGTAATTTTTTTTTAATTTTTTTTCCCAAACAAAATTTTGCCTAGGCAGCTCAATAAGTGTATTTAAGTGTATTTGAGAGATTCTACTGAAAAATTTCAGAGATGGCAAGAATGGTAATTTCATAGCAAAATCAATTTTGCTGAAATAACTTTGTCCATCTCTATACCTTGGCTCTGTATAAGTTCCAACAAAGATCGCCACCAAACCTACATGGAGCTTTATGCACAGGGCTTCACCAGGTGAATGGGTCAGCGGGGGGACACTGGGTAGTGTACTATTGGTAGCAGAGGAGGGAGGATAACAAAAGAAAGTTTTACTTTGCGCTGAATGGGAAATTGTCTTGGGGCACCAGATGAAAAATGGAGCAAGACTGCTGCTTGGTCACAACATTTTAGAAGACGGAATATCAGCTTCAGATGTTGCAATTTGTACAGATGAAAAAAGTAATATGCCAAAATACATATTGCTGTCATTCTAAGAAAACATCCTTTTTGCAAAACATATCCAGTTTCTCGTATTTGCTATGTTTCCGCATTTTTTTCAGTAGCAGGAAAAGTTTGATGCATCCTCTGAGGATTCTTTAATTTAACAATGTGTTTGCAGGTTAAAAAGCCACATACCACAGCAATTTTTAATTGTAAAATTACATATTTTGAGAACATTCCTTGGCATGGCAAAACATCTATTCTTTAACAATGTTTGTATAAAGGTCTGGTGACTTTAAGGGTTGTTTGAATAATATTTGTAAAGATGTGAAATATCAATGTAAAGTTTAATATTAATGGCCCGTAATTAAAAGGAGAACTCTGATATGAACAATAAGCAACGTTTGACAGATGACAATGATCTCTCACAAACCTTTCTCTGTTTTTAGAGGTTGTGGATGAGCATTGTTAGAATCCACCTCCACCAAAATCTTTCCTTGAGTCTGGATTTACACTGTTCTATATGCATGTGGCACGTCTGGTAATGCACATGCCATGCATAGATGTGAATGGGCCTTTATAGTTTCCCTTTCCCTTACAGATTAGACTGCATCATATAGATGTGAACCAGCCACCAAATACGGTAATGTGATTTCTACATACAATGCATCTTCATTAGCTGCTTGTTTTTGTCTAGAAAAAAAGTTGTACTTACCTGAACCGCTGAGGTGTCTCCGTGCTTTTCCTGTCTCTGTAGCTTCTCTCTTCCTCCGCTGCAGCATTGGAATGTTGCTCAGCGTGCTTACATCTCTACACTATGGGGTCTATTAACTAAGCTGCCGTAGGCAGCCGAGTGACTGACCGACCCGAAGCGAAGTGAGCCGAACACTGTTCGGCTATTCACTTCAGGCTGGTACGGTTTATTCCAGCCGTATATTGGCTGAAATCAGCCGTACATCGTGTGGCTTCGTGTGGCTTCGGGTCCGCCGAACATGCTCAGAACATGCTGAGGCAATCTGGCATTGCACACTTCAGTATATGCAGTAGATAGCTGCGGTTACTGAGTGCCAGATTGCCTTTGCATATCACTGAATGTTCTTTATGTGATTTTCTGGGTTTATGACTGCATTGTTTTATGCCCATACTCTGATTGATAATTAAAACTGTTATAAAACGTTTTAAAGGTGTGTTGGTGTTCTGTGGATTCAAATTTGGGCGGTACATTGGTTGGTGTGGGGGATAGAAATACCTGGGCCATTCAGCGGCTCCTTCGGGGGTGAGCGTTACAATAGTAAAAGATTTTAAAAGTCCCAGTGGTTATTAAATACTGCCAAAAGAAAACTCTATGTATCTCCAGAAAAAATTATGTAAACTTAGGGCACAATCTGACTATGACCAGGGAATATCCAATTGCCTTATGGGGTCAGGAAGGAATTTGTTTCCCCTGTTGGAGCAAATTGAACCATGCTTAACAATGTTGTTTTGCCTTCTGGATCAACAGTGGGTAACTGTGGGAATAGCGTTCTGTTTTAGGTTTTTCTTCTTTTTTTTTTTTTCTCTTATCTCTATAAGTTGAACTCGATGGACTTGTGTCTTTTTTCAACCTGACTAACGATGTTACTATGTAACTATGTTGAGGACCCATTCACATTTTTGCAGAGCATTACTGCACATATGTTAACATATGAAAAAAAAAGGACCCGGACTATTTTGGGGAACACATCACACCACAATGCACAGAACATTCACAATGGTGCGTTGTGGTGCACTATAGTGCAGGTGCATCTTTGTTTACTGTATATGTAAGTTGAATACTGTATTTTGTATACTGGTAGCCTGGCTGCCATTGGCTTTATTCCTTTCTGAGTCACTGACCTGGAACAAGCCTGCAAATAAAATAAAAAAAGTTAGTGGGAGTCTAAAGTTTTAATCTGCCCATTTGTTCCTTGCAAGTGGCTCAAAGTATTACAGCCTTTGGATCAGAATAACAGCCAATACTACCCCACGTTGTCTGTATATTGGGGTTTACAGGAGACACATACGGCCAGATCCTTCGGCAGCTTTGTGAATAGACCCCATACATTTAAAGATCATAAAGCCATCATTTAATATGTAAACAGCTAAAACATATTATAGTCATTCATATATAAAACATAATTTGTTTCTCAGTGTGTTTCCCACATAATGATACAATGCCTTACATAGCCACAGCCGTCATAGATCAATTTATCTATATGCAATGTCCATACAGTTGCATGTCATGTTTCAGCAATCAATGTAATTTGTATGCTTGATAATATCTGATGGCATGTGGCCCATTCCCAACACATTTCACAGTATGCTACTTCAGGGGATTTAAGGCAATTCCTCTAATGGGAACATAAACAATACATCACAAAGCCATTATCCATTCCATTATATTCATTTTGACATATTACCTCAAATTGATGTTATATTGCTCAGTTGGTACTTACTCCAAAAACATATATACAATAACAAGGAGTCATCCAACATCAAGGAGAACACTTCTCTTCTTCTTTGACAGAATGGCAGCCAGGCAAAAGCAGAGGTCAGCAGTGACAAGCAATAGGGCTGATCTGCTAAGAAGTTGAGAATATTCACACAATAAACTGTGTGAATATTCACTTTAGTTATTTAATCACGTGGAGATAAATAATAAACAAAATTTATTGTGTGAAGATGCTCAACTCTTTTAGTAAATTAGCCTCAACATATTGACTCTGATTTACTAAAGGAGTAGACTACGTTCACTTTCCAAGTGAAAATTCATGTTGCAAGAATAGCTTACTGGTATTATGTGCAAGGAAAATTAAAAAAACAATCTCACTAAGCAAAGTGAACATTGACTATATATACAGTGTGTGTATACACACACATATATATATATATATATATCACAAAAAAAAATATATATATATATATATATAGGATAGATAGATAGATAGATAGATAGATAGTATTATATACATTTATTTGCTTTTTTTATATATTTTTATAGTACAAATTATGTATGCGCAAGCAAAAATTTAATCATCTAATTCTTTGAGGAATATTTCTGTGTAAGTTTTGTTAATAAGTGACCTCATACAGTGAATCATCCAGTTGTGTCCTGAATCAAATTACCTTATAAATATCACAGTAGTTTGTTCACACAAAAGACAGTAAAAATAAACAGGAAATCAAACAATGCAAAAATATCATAAAGTAATCCGGGCCTCTGTCACCTGTGCTACACGTTGTTTTTAAGAGGAAAAAACGTTCAAATCTTCTGGCGGGGACCAGAGGTTGGGTCTTGTATAGCCAGGTTTATTATGTTTCAGCAATAAAAAAACTAGTATTTACAAAATATTGTTATGGCTTGGACCTACTGTTGTCCAAAGAAAATGAAATAGTTACATATTAATAGATTTTATATGTGTGACATGCAACAGTAAACATTATAGGGCCATTCCAGGCCTATTTCCTTTTGGCAAGAGCAAATTGGTCACTAAAAGAACCTGCAAAATTACACATTCACAAAACTGGGTAAGTCTGTTTTATAAGTGAATGCAGGGGGAGCACTATGCCTCATAAGCTGGCCATACACCAGTCTGTGGGCTGAATGAAAGAAATCGAATTGATTCCTCCATCTAAAAACAGCATGGGTGGAGGGATCTTCCCTTCAGGATATCCTATTCTGACAGCCAGGGCTCGCCACTGTCTTATTGGCTGCAGTCACCTTTTAGCTGACAATTTTCCATATGGCTCCCATGAAAAAAGTTGATTTAAAACTATGACATATGCCGAGCGCGGTGGAGCTGGCAGCACCAGACACAACATGAATTGCAACTGCCAGCACTAGAGGTGAGCTCGTGTTCAGTCCAAACTTGAGTTTGTCCAGACCCTGGAAGAATGCTGTCAGTGCTGGCCCAATCAGCTGCAGCCGGGGCATTCCCCTCCCCACGGCTGCACTTAAGCAAAGTGGCAGAAGGCTGGTGACATCATTGCCTCTATGTAGCCATATAGTTGCAGCTGACTGGGCCGGCACTGACAGCTTCCAGGACGAACTCAAGTTTGGACCAAACATGAGCTCACAAAACTTGAGCAGTATATGTTCAGCTTTAGTTTGTTGAGAATAATCCTTTAACTACTGTTTTGCTTTTTATAATTTTTTATTTATATTGACAGATATAAAGTGACAGAGCTGTAGTGATTTCACTGTCATCCCAAAAAATAAAATGAAGGATCAACAGATCAACTGGCAGGATCACCAGGTATTAAAACTGTATTGCAAAGGGAACATTTGAAAGCAAGATATGCCGTAGAAATGCTTTGCACTGACAGCAGCATCAATGCAATTTAGAATGTTGTTCACAGTTATTATTATTATACTTATTTAGAATTCAAACAGTCAGGCCCCTGCAAGAGAAGAACCACTATACTCACATCTTTGGTGGCCTGTGTGTTCTACGTTCCCTTCTTTGCAGCACTGCAGCTTCCACTAGACCCCATTCACACCTGAATGTAGTGGGAGCGTACGTGAATTTGACAAGTGTTCCTGGGCATTTGTTTCTGTCATGTGGCACACATCCCACTGATTTCAATGGGTTCCTGGACAAGCGCCAAAAGTGTGTTCCGTGTTTCTGCGCATTGGACATGCATTAACGATATGCCCAGGTGTGAATGCAGGCTTAGTATTTTTGGATTTCAACGCTGCAGGCAGTGTTGGGGTCCTGTTTCCCCTGATGCATGGTGGCTCTTCCATGGTTCCTTATTCCAACTCTTCCATCACTACAGAGCTCATAGCACCCATATGTCAATGCTGATTCCTATACAGATGGAAGAGTTGGAAGAAGGATACAAGTACCTGACATTTCCTGAAGCATCAAATGCCGAAGACACTGATGGAGGCTGCAGCACTGGAACGGAAGGGAGGTGGGACATACAGGCCACCAGAGAGGTCAATATGATGGCTCTTCTCTTGTAGGGATCGGATGGTTTAAATTCCTTAGCAACCTGATAGGGTCTTTTTACAATAAATTGTTGAACTGTCAACCTTTATGCCTGACTGACACAATGTGATAAGATATCCTTTGCTGTGCTTTCGTCAGACCATCTATTCATCTTCTACCTTTCAAGGATTTAAATTCATGGGCAGAGAGACAAATCTTCATGGGTAAGCACACACCACATGGGTAGTGAATGGGTCGTCTGTCTGTGCTTTTATCAATGTTGGTGCTGCTTATACCTCTTCAACAGCTGCAATGATTAAAGAGATCCTGTCACCAGACAATTCATTTAAACCAAAATCTTCCCATAAGATTGTATCTACATTTAACATTAGACATCCAAAAGCCCTGGGACTGCTGCTGGTCATCTTAGGTGTGAAGCCAGAAGCCCCAGCAGTCTCAGAACTGTCACTCAAGTGTAGGCAGGTGAAGGAAAGGGCAGAGGAGTTGTGCGAGCACAGACAGTAAATAGACAATCACAGAAGAGGAGAGGTCTATTACATGCAAGGAGGAAGGGGGCTGTGAATTGACTCTTCCTGGAGTAGTCAAATTTTCTACCAAGTTCAAAGCACCTTGCAAGTGAATAACAATCATTTATGAAAAGGAAAACAACTGCAAGCAAGAATTGAAAAAAATGTTTTTACCTGCAATCTTTTAAATTGGTGACAGGGTCTCCTAGAGGCTGTATTGTAGGAGCATCACTCAATTAAGGCTTGCCTCCATTGGCAGCAAGAAGAAGCAGTTTTTGGGCATCTTTAGCCCTGGGAATGCCCCAAACCATCTGCTACCATTGCAGAAATGCTATTGGATGGCCCAGCTAAGACGAAATTGAAAGATTTGCGGTGCATTGTCAGCTGTCAAAAAAACATGAACAACAGTGTTCAAGAGTGGCAAAGAAGGACAATCTTTTACCTCCCAACCAGGGCAGTTTTCAAAGCAGTGTGCAAGCAGCACTTTATGCCACCAGTGGAGATAAGCCTTTACATAAGCACATCATGACTCTACCTTCTCCAGAGCATCCAATAGAGACAACCCATTTCTTGGACAATGGCCACCCACTGATCTTTAGTCACTATGTATTCATTTTATTTACACCTCCTCAGGAAAATTGGACATAGACATTGGCAAACCATGCTATTGTCAATGCTCTGAGCAACATGACAGCTGCCGGGCTTGCCCAGACCCAGAACTGAGCCTGATAGAGGGCAACATAATTGTAATTTCTCCTCTTCTTGTGCTTGCAAATTTATTAAATTTGAACTGAAAATTTTGTCATTAACCATAAATTATGAGCTGAGGTTTCGCCCAGTGTATAGCGGGGTGAATGCCAATTGCATGGCATTCTCGCCACTAGATGGAGCCAAAGACAATAGGAAAATTATATGCGGCTGAGCTCCATATCGAGGCAGGAATTCTCTGTAAATGGCATTAATCCACATATACGCTGAACATTTATATATCAACCCCATAGAGTAATTAACAATGTCCATAAAAGCTTATGTATGTTTCACCCCACAATGGTAATGAGCTGACAGTGGAACCGATACCCATATATATACAATATGCCATTTTACAGTACTTAGGTTTTTGTTGATAACAAAATAACCATTAATGATTATTCTCTATAAAAGAAAGGCCTAAGTCCATGTTATCATCCAGGATGAGAAAAGCTTGGAGAAGTAAATTCATAAATCATTAAATTGCTTGTGTTAAATATTTAGTGAGTAAATTAATCTGTTTTTTCTTATACTGCAATTCCTGGACTATCTCAGTGTGTAATTGCCTCTAGGAAACATTATTTAGTATCTTACATTGAGAATACACACACACATATATAATATTATAATAAGTGTAGACAATTATCCTGCTGTGTTTTTCCTAATAATAAATAAAAAAAATTAATTAAAACTAAAAAAGAGACGTAGGGGTTTATTTATATGCAATTTGCAGAGCCATTTGCACTCTGAATCTCTGTGAATGTTTGTGTGTATAGAGGCAAAAACAAATATTCTTAGTATATTTTCTTTACACATCAAATGTAATATTCAGAAAATATCACATTATGGCCACTTGTTGGAGCTGAGGAGCCTAGGAAATACATATTTATTTATGTGCTCATCAGCTCCATATAGCACTAACAGGCACTAACTTCACACAAAACAGCCCCAACTAACAAATAGAGATTTTCGTAGGCTTGGTGTGAGCTGAGTTCTCCCGAGCCCATGCAAAAGCCTGCCTCTCCTCACAGCTGCATGTAATCATGATCATCCCTATAATGCATCAGTCGGCATTTCTTTGGGTTATGTGGGGTGGGGCGGCAGACAGAGCTTGCTGCCTCCTTTGTGGCCAGAGTGTCCCAGGTTGCTTAGAGCCGGGTGGGGAGATGTGTAAGGGCCATGCACATCTCCCCTTCCAGCTCTTAGCAAACTGGGATGCTCTGGCTGGCGTCCCGCCCAGCTCCTGGCAACCAGTGACATCAGTGAGCTGGCTGGCCAGAGCTTGGCAGTGCACCACCAGCATGTCAGCCAGATCGCCATTAATGTGCACAACCAGCACCCCATCTTTCTCCCCCGAACGTGACCACCAGCAAACCTCCCCCTGTGCCTTAGGTGACACCCCTGCAGGTAACAAAGGGGCAAGGAATGCCCTGGCCACAGCTGATTTGGATGGGTTTTGCGCTGGCTGGAGCGAACTTGGTTTGCACCAAGCCCATGCATATTGCTACTAACAAACTGTACAAGCCTAGTGCTCATCGGCCACAAAATATAGTTTTTGCAGATTTCACCAACCTTTAGCGTTAGTTCCCAGGCTGCAAACCACTGGCTTGTGTCTCACCTGGAATTAAATTTCCTGTCAGGGAGACACACATTACTGGGATGGACTAGAGGCTCTGGAACATGAATGACAGGAATCTGGGTAATATATAAACCCTGAACCAGACCTCTTACTGCTCATCATTGCACCCCTCTATCACCACTAACCTCTGTATCCCTCTTCCACCTCTTTCATCTGCACCCCTCATTCACTGCTTACTTCTGCAATCCTCAATATTAGCTGCCAGTAAATTTGATCTAAACCCAATTACTAAAATCACACATGATAATCTTAAAATTTGTTTGCAATATTTTTATATCTGCAGGTCTTATTGAACTAATAATTGGTGATCCTACTATAAAGTTCCTTTTCAGGCATTTGGTATGTGGTGACCATTGTCTCCCAATTGTGATCCTGTGTTGTTACCCTGTCGTATGCACCCATGGTTAAGACTACAAGTGCTGATAAGTGGTTGTTGCAACTATTTGTTACGAAAACAAGAACAGATAGATGGACAGACAGACTCAATATAAGACTTCATTAACACATACAGTTAAGGTGCGGTTTGGCATTCCTGCGGCAGGAACCTACAAATTTTTGAGGCAGGAATCCCAAACATGCCATATAGAAGCTGACGCTTTCACCTATTCAAGTTAATTATTAGATGAAAGCAGCCACATTTGAAAGCGGCAGTCCATCGGCACTCTGCATACGATTAAATGCGGTTAGGAATAGACCACTATCCCTGGAGGCACGCTTGATGTGGCTAGGGACAGTGATTTATTTCTAACTGTACTGCCAATCGTTAACTTGAATGGGTGACAGCGTCCACTTGTAAATGGCATATTTGGGATTCCTGCCAAAAAAATACATAGGTTGATGCCACAAAATGCACCTTAGCTGTAGGTGTGAATGGATCCTAGGGAGCCTTAGTAACTTAGTGTCAGAGTTAATGGAGATTATTAAGAGAATTATTAAGCACAAAGTTAGGAGAGTTAGTGCTAGTTTGCGGGTTGTCTGACAAGTGTGACATAACATCTCTATGAGGGGAATTTATCAAAACTGGAGCAGACAAAATCTGGAGCAGCTGTGCATGGCAACCAATCAGCATGGTTTCATTTTCAAATCTTACCTGAGCAAACTGAAGAGAGAAGCTGATTGGTTGCACAGCTGCTCCAGACTTTGTCTGCTCTAGTTTTCATAAATTCCCCCTAGTGTATTTTTCTGCATTGTGCCATCACATTCAAAACCCGGACTGTCCGGGTGAATCCTGGACAGGTGGCAACCCTAGACAAACACCTGAACACACTGGCTGATGCATTTCGGCGAAAGGGCTACAGGGAAAAGACTATGAGGATTACTCTGAGTTCGACTCAGCCGATCCAACAACTGAACCTGAGAAGTAGATTGGTACGCAGTAAGCTGACCCCAGAACAGGCACTAACACAGAATGGCACAGTACAATGCAATAAACCCTGCTGCAAACTTTGCCAACATATATGTGACAAGAATACAGCGAGTCACAATAACAAAACGTATACATTAAGGGATCATACTCATGCACATCTGCTAACGTGGTGTACATGATACAGTGTTCAGCATGTGACAAAGGGGAAACTGGCCTTAAGCTGCCTCTAAGGATGAACCTACACAGGAGCTCGATCAAGAACCACAAAGAAAACTAATATTGCACTCCAGATCACTCCATCCAAAACCTCAATATTAAAGTGCTGAAAGGGAATTTTAAAAACATTTGAGATGAAAATGATTTTACATTTCTATGCCATAAAGGAGGGACTTAATGTGGATTCTGTTTTTTTGACACACTACCAGAACTTTTTAGGAATATCCAGAATATCATAATATTCATGTATGTCGTATATCTCTAATCTGTTTAGGGTTTATTGGTCATCCTATGTTTATTTATTCTGTCTTTTGTTTATCAGGATGTATTCTTTACTCCCAGGTCCAACATTTATGACACCCCACTCAACCCCCCCCCTCCCCTAACAACTTTATCTTGCATTAACTGGTAAACTCTGTCATGTTGATTAGTATTGCTTCTGACCTAAAAAAGAGAGGTTAACTCTTGAAAGCTTGTCTTTTAAATATTATGTTAGTCCAATAAGGAAGGTATTCCATACTTTCCATACTGCAGTACTCCGTGTTTTTTTTTTTCACACCTTGTCTACTGGACTAATACAGCTTAACCTCGTACAGCTGATTTCAGCCATACATCGGCTCATCATGTTCGGCCGACCCGAAGTGCAGAAGGAGTTCGACTCAGCCGATCCAACATCTGGATCGGCTGAGGAGAACCTCGGGCAGGCTACTCGCTGCTGTTCGGCCTATATCATAGGGGCCGAACAGCAGTGAGTGAATAGCCAAATGCCATCGGCTCGGGTATTCTGCTCGGTACCTCTGTGGTACCGAGCAGAATAGAAAAACTGTGAAAAAAAAGTAGAAAATGATTGGGCGGAGCTAGCAGTCCCAGCCAGCTCCGCCCAATTGCTTTCTATTGGCCGGGACCAACTGTCATTAAAATGAGAGCTCAGCAGAGCCGGCTTTGATATCACGGCTGGCTCCGCAGTGCTCTCATGACAGTTCAGCGTTCCCTGGTTACCAGGTAACCAGGGGACGCTGAACTGTCTTTACCACGAGAGCTCAGCAGAGCCGGATTTGATATCACAGCCGGCTCCACTGAGCTCTCATTGTAATGACAGCTCAGCGTCAGCGGCCAACTTCGGGAGCTGTACGGTTATAGTTAATATAGTTAATAGCCCATACAGCAGCCCTTCGGGCTCAGGCGGCCGGAGAAAAATGCCAATAATGTTTAGTGTGTTTTTTCTAAAGGTTTAATTTTTTGACTAATTATGGTACTGGGGGCCATGCATGAAAAAGGTCAAGCTCTTAGACATATAAGGTAACGTGACAAACAACTGGTGACCTTCTTGTTTTTTTTTTGGAAGGGTTGGATACCAAATGTGCCAACATTATTTATAACAATGGCGATTTGATAAAGCAGGGGGCATGAAGATGCAGGAGTATGGCACCACACCCCTGATTAATTAGACCACAAGAAATGTAAAAAACAACGTGGGGCTTTCAAGGTGCCAAGAAATTAATGACAAAATGTATCTAAAATTATTTAAACTGCAGTTAAAAAAAAATCATCTTACAGTGGAGGTCATTTACTTAAGTATCAACCTCCAATACATTATTTTCCTTTACCTTGCTCTGCAGTTTTTTTAATTGTGTGTATTAAAGGGCAAAACGTACTGGAATATTTGGAAAGATTTAAATAGCGTCGGTAAACACCTTTATCAGTTTATTTTTTCTGTCTGTGTTCCATTGGGGAAATTTGTCTTCACTTCCTGTCCCAAAGAGATGCCAAAGGTTGTTCGAGTAAATCCCTACTAGGTGAGGGGAATTCCCCTCTTAAACAGCTGCCACTGGAACAAGTGCCCCCATTAAAAGATTTCCCCTCACCTCCTGTAGGCAATTTTTGGATTTCCCATCACTTTCTGTAGCAGAAATAGCAGTTACCAGAAAAATAAGTGAGTAAATAAGTTGAATATCCCCATTAGCGACCCAGACATCCTTTAAAAAATTGACAGAGGTTCTAATCCTTCTCAACTCTAAGGCTGAAATAGATTTTGCCTTTACATGCACTTTAAAGCAGTCTGCCCCAGTCAGTCAACATAGATCTCCTGACCCCTTAGTGCAGTGTGCAGGTACTGACAATTTGCAAGAAGCAGATAAACAATGGGTATGGGCGTATTTTTGCAGATCTAGCATAGTAGTAGGTGTAATTTACAAATTGTATTTACCTAAAAAAATGTAGGGGAACTCTGGGAGACTAGTTTCCCATCAGGTCCACCCCCCTTGTGATTGACATTGGATGGCAGTTGCTATGGAATCCACCTACTGCCGTCTGCTTTTAATCACAAGGGAGATGGACCTGATGGGGAACTTGTTTCTCAGCTTCCCCTTCAGGCTCCAACCACTGCCATTCAGACATGTCATTGGTTGCTAGGAGGCAGTCAGCTGTGTTGGGGATGAATCATTGGTTGCTAGGTAGCTGGTGGCCACCAGTGTTCTAGCAACCAATAAGTGAGAAGCTGTCACATTCACAGCCCCAGCCTAAGCACTGGCATCTCTCTGTACACTAGAGTTGGTCTTTAATACCGCCAATTTCCTAATCTGTGAACTGGTGGTAATATTTTTTGTATCTGTGGCAGCCATAGTGACACATTCTTAAAGTGGCAGTTATAAGAACTATCTGAATCCGCACATGTTGGAACTGCAACCGAAACTGCTGCAAGGCTTTCATGAACTAAGCGCAGGTTGTTTTAAATGGACAGTACCACCAGAAAAGTGTCATAAATTGCATTCTCCCCAACATGCTTCTTCTGCAAAAAAAGCCTTACTGCTAAAAAATTATTTTATTTTTCTAGTAAAGTTCAAATCTACCTCCTACACTAGGTGATTATCTCTGGCGATGCTCAGCTTAGCTTGATTGCATTGCCACTGAAAATTCTGTTCTGCGTTGCAGGATAATAGAAGCATTCATTTGAGAGATAATAGAATAAAGCAAGTACATCTCTCCCCCTCATTTTAGGTTCCAACTCTTCTTCAGACATGCAAATTATTAAACATCATTAGATAATTAATTTCCTGCTTCACGTCAGGGATCTGTCCAGCCAACGATAATGTCTTAACCTCTTATAGGAGAATAAACAGATAATGTTTCTGTTTTTTCCCTTAGAAACTCATTATATGGAGGTAAACTACAAGCCGTATCATCTGCTGTGTGATATCCTGCCAAAAGATTGTCTGCGTATCATAAGTGAAGTTTCTTCTTGTCCAGTTCTGTAAGCCGGAAAAGAAATTGTCTAATTTTGCAGACATCTGCTGATAACTAAAGTTTGTCCTTGCTAATTGCCCGAATCATGAAGCTGGGTGAGTAGAAAATATTTACAACTTGGCCCTTTATATAAACATAAATTACTTATTTCTTGAGACTCAGTTTAGTTAGATTTTATGCACCCCCAAATTTGGCCATAGACATTACAGAATTGTCACCACATTTGTCTCATCTGTGTGGAGCAGCAAATACCCCAGGCTGATCGTTCTTGAGGAAAAGATCAATGAACGTTCTGTGGGGAAAAGATTAATAGAATAAGCTTGAAAAGCATATAATCACTATGCTGTTTTCCCTGAAATAAACCAATGCCAAGGCGTTAATTTGCTGCTCTATTTTCCCTTCTATGTTGTTTTACTCAGGAACAATCTGATGAACCAAGCAATTATGTGTATGTGACAACCTGGTGACCATCCTTGAATGTAAGGGTAATCTATTCTCTTTCTGCCTTTCTTCTTGTTTAGCCTGACCTTGGTTGTATCACCCCCACTACCACCATTTCAATTCAGCACCTTCATCTTAAAGGCTACGTTTACTTTTATGACCTTGTTTCATGTTACATCCATATTCAAGGTGTAACATAAACATGGTCATGTCACAAAACCCCTCCCACCCTCCTCCCGTCCCCCACTTACCTGAATTGGCGCAGTTGTGCATGGCTCGGCTTTATCAGGCACCTGGGCAGAGGGACTTATAGCTTTCAAGGGAATACAAGTGTGGTGATGTCACCACACTTGTAGTCCATTCATTCTTCTTCCCATCTATGTTACATGGACAGGAGGGAAAATCTACAGGACCAGAGCACTAATCACGGTTGCAATGCTTTAATACAAAGTAAGAAATCATTGCACATTTTTTTCTTTGAAGAAGTGCGCATTAATAATGTTTTCTAAATGGTGGACTTTTACCTCTAACGTATGACACTGTATTTTTTGAGGGTTTAATTCTTGCTCTCTATTGAGTCTCAACTTTGCATCCTAAAAATGACTGAACTGTATCTCTACTCTGAGGGTACTTAGGCAACATCCCAACAAAGCGCTCAGTCTGACCAATCTGGCATTTACTAGAAGATCCACCGCTCTGCAACCACTTGTAGTCTGGCCTCGAATGTGGATATAATTTAATATAATTTAATTCCTAATACGCTAAGTGCTCAATTGGAAACTGCATCATTTTAGCATTTTAACCACTTGAAGACCAGGTCTTTAGACCCCCTTCCTGGCCAGGCCATTTTTCAGTATTCAGCGCTGCAGTACTTTGACTGACATTTATTCCGTCATGCAACACTGTACTGAAATGAATTTTATACCATTTTTTTGGGACAGATAGAGCTTTCTTTTGGTGGTATTTAATCACCACTGGGATTTTTATTTTTTACTATATTAGGGAAACAATACCGAAAATGTAGGAAAAAAACAGTTTTCCTTATATTATGTTAATGAAACAGTGCAAATAAATTATCTTTCTTCATACATTTAGGCCAAAATGTATTATGCTACATTTCTTTGGTAAAAAAATCAAAATACGTGTAAATTAATTAGAATGTGTTACAGTTATACAGTCTACAAAACTATCACATTTCTTGAGGCCCTAAAATACCAAAACAGTAGAAACACCCACAAAATGACCCCATTTTGGAAAGTAGACACCCTAAGGTATTTGATAAGATGCATTGTGGGTGTTTTAAAGATGTCAATTTTTTTGCACAAATTTTTAGAAAATGAAGATTTTTTTTTAAACACAAATTTGTCAGTTAGTAAGCTATTTCCTATACAAAGCACAAGCATAGCTATATTTATATCCTAAAACACATTCTGCTACTCCTTCCGAATATGGAGATACCACACATGTGAGACTTTTTTTACAGCCTAGCCACATAGAGGGGCCAAACATCCAAGGAGCACCATGAGGCTTTCAAGGGACATAAATCAATCATCTGATTCACTGGCTGCCTGTTACCATTTTTTGAGGCCCTGTAGTGCCAGGACAAAGGAAACACCCACAAAATGACCCCATTTTGGAAAGTAGACACCCCAAGGTATTTAATAAGTGGCATGATGAGTGTTTTGAAGATTTCATTTTTTTTGCCACATGTTTTTAAAAACTTTTTAAAAATTAAGAAAGAAAATGTAAATTTATTTTTTGTACACAAAGTTGTCAGTTAATAAGATATTTCTTATACACAGTATGGGCATACTCAGAATTAAACCCAAAAACACATTCTGCTACTCCTCCCGAGTATGGAGATACCACACATGTGAGACTTTTTTTACAGCCTAGCCGCATAGAGGGGCCAAACATCCAAGGAGCACCATGAGGCTTTCATGGGGCATAAATTAATCATCTGATTCCATGGCTACATGTTACATTTTTGGAGACCCTATAGTGCCATGGCAATAGAAACACCCACAACATGACCCCATTTTGGAAAGTAGATGGCAACCAATGAGCTTCTAGCTTTCATTCATTCTTTCATTCATTCTGTCTGCTCCAGTCTTAGTACATTTTCCTTACTGTATAAAAGGACAACATTTTTTATTATTATTATATTTGTCCAACGTCTACCCCCTCCTAGCAGGTTGGCACTGTACAACACAGCAGCAAAACATTGAATCATGATGGAATCTGACTGGTGGTTGGGACAATCTTAATACTCACATGTTGATATTTCAGGTTGTATCTAAGGATTGTGAAGTGGATGTGTTTAGGAATTCCTCTCCTGCATTTCGAGCAGGTAAGTATAAGTTATTCCCTGATAAAAGGAAATAATGAAGAGGGTGGCAGTATTTTAGCAGGTTTGTTTTTATGTTTTATGTATTAATTTCAGTACTTAAAGTGGTAATATGAGTGAAATAAAAAATGATGTATACGATGTCATCTGTCACTAGTATTAAAGAAAAACTAAAGCCACTGAGTTTACTGTTTCTCAAAACAGTTAAGCATGAGAGGGATGTTGGTTTGATAGAGTTTAAAGTTTTTTTGGGGAATGTAGATGCTCAGATAAGAGATCTTATCCTTACACCAGGTGAAGTGGTAGTATGCACTCCAATTAAAGAAGAACTCCATACATTTTAAAAACTTACTTTGCAGTTGGACTATCCCCACACATCCTTACGTCAAATGCAAGTCAATGAACGTAATAAGGTCAGCGGTCCTTAGACTGCCAGAGCCCAGGAGAGAAGAGTCTCTGGGAACCAGTCTAGCAGCATGGTGGGACCAAGGATCAGGTGAGGATATCTGCTTTATTTGACTTCCCTAGACAAAATAAGTACTTAACCATTGTAGTGCAGGGGTAGCCCCACTACAAGGGTAAGTTTTTAAATTCTTGGAGAATCTAGACCTATCTAGGTTTATGCAATGACCTCATATGTTCCCAAATTCAGCAATAGTATGATAGTATATGGGTCAGTGATCTCTTAGGAGTAGTTATATATAACAGGCAGTCGTAAGAGATTATTTTTATTTGTCAATTACTAGGGATGCACCGATACTTTTCGAATACCAATGCCGATACTTGACATTTTCATGAGAACTACCAGGGTTGCAGCGGTTGCAGCTTGGACCTGGCTCTGGTGCTCCACCACTGTCCTGAAATCATTAGTCTGTATTGTTTTAGAAAAACTGTCACATGACATTAAACAAACATTTATCAGTACTCGTACTTGTAAGTACTTGGCCAAGTATCAGTACTTGTACTCGCAAAACTGGTATCGGTGCATGCCTTTATTTATATTTATAAAAACAAAATCATACATTAAATCAGAGATGTACAAATTCCAGGAGCTCCGTGTGCTCCTTACAAATGACAGCTGCCTCCTAACTTTTGAATTTTTCTCTAGTCTAGTCTTGGAACTCGAAAAGTATCGGTACATGTACTTGTGCTTGTACCGAGTACTGTACTTGGTATCGGTGCATCCCTATCAATTACCATTAGTAATTCTTTGAATTTTTGTAATGTGTCTGGGAGTCTTAGTAAAGGGTCTATCGCTAAATGAAAAAGGTTGGGGGATAGGGACAACCTTGTTACGCACCCTGTTTAATTGGAAAGTTGTCTGTTTGGTTCTACAGTCCTTGTGAACATATTGGGGGGAATTTATCAAAACTGGAGCAGACAAAAACTGGAGCAGCTGTGCATGACAACCAATCAGCTTCTCTCTTCAGTTTCTTCAGTTAAGATTTGAAAATGAAACAGAAGCCCTGACTGGTTGCCGTACACAGCTGCTCCAGTTTTTATCTGCTCCAGTTTTGATAAATTCCCCACATTGTATATATGTTGTAAATAATTCTTATTTTTTACAAAGGTGTACCCTACATTTTTTTATTTATTTTTAAATAGTCTGGAGTTCCTATTTACGCCTTGAAACTGTAATCAGGTAATAAAATACACAAAACCAGTTCATGCCTTAAGTTTAGGAATGAAGCCACTGCATCAATAGGACATACTTATTAGAGTTTTACATTCTCGACACACCTTCCTTGGATGAAACCTTTAGACTTTACTCTCTGTTCCCGGCAATTGATCAACATGGATGAAAAGCTATTTTACCCAGCAGTTGCTCTATTCTATTTTGCTGCTTTGTCCTGGGAGAGTAGTGGAAACAGGCTCATACTTGGAACTGCTGCATCTCTTAATGTGTTTTGCCTCTTCGTGTTGGCCCAGCCATTCTGCCTAAGTCTGGGTGGATTTGAAGGGGTGGTAGTCTATATAACAGTAGCCATCATGTCATATAGAATGCTGCCAAGAAAGAAGGAAAAGAAAGTAACGACTACTGAAAGTAAGAAAGGACAGGAGAAGAGCGAGAAAAATTCGAAGAAAAACAAGGAAGTCAAGAAGGAATAAGGAACATGAAAATGCTTGGGACAAAGCTACGACAAGGTATAAGAGTAAAACAGTGATTAATACTTATTATATGTTAATAGACAATGGATCCCTAATACAGTTATGTAAGTGAGGCATTACCAGTGTTTAAGTTTGTGGAGGAGCAGCTAGGGGCAAAACTAAGTCCAATGCAATAATGCAAAATGATGCAAATAGGCACCTAATTACTCACTGCTGACGTAACTCTGCACATTGTTTACCAGCTCTCTCCTTCCTCGCCTTCATTATTAAAGGGTAGGCTGGCACAGTAAGCACAGTAGACAACATTAGTACCAGCCCACTACTAATACTGAAAGGAGTGATCAGAGAATGTGGCTTGTTGCTGATCAGGTGGGTCCCCTTCAGGCCCATGTGTATAGGACATATTGCAGTTGTAACATCTGTGACCCCCGTGTCTACTTGATAAAGATAAAGTAGAAAATGTTTTACATGGACACTTGAGGGCTCATTTTGAACAGTTTGCTTATAGCCGGGTGGATGCAGTTCACACGACACTAGTGCCCCTAGATGGCGCACCAATACTCCTCAGCGTCATCTAGGGCGCGGATTTTTAAAAATGGATTCCTTGACGTTTATATGAGCTGAAACTTAAAAAAAACATTAAATCTAACATAATCAACCTGTAGGTATCTAGTTGGTGCATGCCATATTTTGGCAGGACTTACTAGAATTTGTACACTTGGAAGATTGCAAGTTAACTAGATTTAAAGAATAACTAAACCCACGAATAAAAATGTGATTGCAGCCATGTCATAGATGTGGTTTACTTTTTTTCAGCCTAAAAACAGCAAGTACAGAAAATACCTGTTGATCTTGCCAGAAATGCTATGTCCTGTGAGCTGAACAGAAAACAGTACTATCTTACTTTAGTAAACCACTAATCCCTTCACTTCAATGTAATGGGGACAAACAAAGGCAGATATGTTTGAAGCTCCTAAATAAAGTGAAGGAGTGTTCTTACCCAAGGGCAGGAAGTGTGTTATTTACAGGATTACCAGCTGCAAAAAAAACCAATGCAGTCACTGCATCAGAGGACTGGTAAGCTGCAATTTATACTGTTTATGGTTTTGTGTTTAGATATGCTTTAAGTTACATTAGTTTAATAATAGAGGACCCATTCAACATGTATAATTAGCAGTACCGCATGTGCCACAATAAGATTTATCATGCTTTTTGGACAGGCTGTGTTACCGCAGCAGTTGGTCATTAGTGCAGGTAACATATGTTCTGATGTGCTGTAACACAGGCACCTTCTGTGCTATTCTATCAAAATGTGATTTAAAATAATTTACACTGCATGCGCCAACACATTGTACCATGTTTGGCGAAAATGAATGCAGTTACGGCTACACAATGGGTCCAGATAGCGCCGGCTCTTTGAGTCGACAGTTGGAGAATGGTTTTAGAGGGGTTGCCTAGAAAAATTTGAGCGGAGTGCCTGGAGCCTCTGCACAGAAAGACAACCAGGGATTAGTCAATTTTGTTTCCTGAAATTGCAGTGAAAATTAGAAACGTTTGGTGAAATTTCACCATTTTTGTGAATGGTACTGAAGTCAATGAGGGTAAAATGAAGGTGATATTTTGTGTTTTTTGAGAATGCAATAAACTTTGAATCGCTCCTGAGAATTACAGAAGCTTCTTTCAACTACCCTGGACCTGTTCTTGTGGCAAAAACAATCTCTCACTAGTCTCTGTATTTGACATCTTGTGGCAAAATCAGTTTTGCCTAAATCACTTCTTTCATCCCTAAGGACAATGGGAGGAATCAAAACTGGAGCAGCCAGAATCTGAAGCAGTTACCCAAAGCAACCGATCAGCTTATCTCTTTTCAAAGCTTAACTGAACAAACTGAAGAAAGCAGCTAATTAGTTACTATGCACAACTGCTCCAGATTCTGGCTGCTCCACTTTTGAAAAATGCCCCACAACATATCATGTGCTGAAACATGAAGTCTATTTATAAAAAATGATTTTTAATAATAACAAGTATTATTAAATACATGTTATTATTAAATACTCATCACCTCCATCTAGAGGCCATAATGCTGTATTACAAGACGGCATTCAAAAATACATTTGACTTATTAAGAAAATACAAGACCATTTATTTAATGCATCCATTTGCACAGAATGAACACTCACAGGGCCAATGGCCCACGAGTCTATTACCAAATGCTACTGATCAGGGCCATCTCTATAATGATAGCATGAGGCGATTGCCTCAGGTGGCAATTTTTTGAGGTGGGGTTTGGCATTAGGGGGGCGGCCACAGTTTTCAAGGTTGCTAAAAGCTCCTAGCAACCTGTAACACTTTCTGGTCTCACTTTCTTGCTTCTCGCCCAGCTCACTGACATCAATGGTTGCCAGGGGTTGAATGGGACGCTCTGTCTGGCATCCTGCCGAGCTCCTGGCAACCAGTGACGTCAGTGAGCTGGGAGGGGTGCCAGACAGAACTGCTGATAGTGCTGCCGGCCCCCATCTTCCCCCTGGAACAACCATTCACTAATAGCAATCCCCCAACACCCCTGGAACGACCATACAATGACAGCACCCCCCTCCCGGCCTCAGGCAGCAAATAGTGTAGGGACAGCCTGCTCCTTATCCAGCAAAAGCCTGACATTTTCATATAACAAATACATGCACAGTAGAGCAGTAGAGATCTTATACCAGTAGAGCGTCTTTTGCCACATTTTATGACCATACAGGGGGATTTTCAGTTCAGGAATTCTAAAAGAACCTAAGTTGTTGTCCTAATTTT
Source organism: Nanorana parkeri (assembly GCF_000935625.1). NCBI lineage: Eukaryota > Metazoa > Chordata > Amphibia > Anura > Dicroglossidae > Nanorana > Nanorana parkeri. Next base: position 1,478,046 of record NW_017306432.1, read on the forward strand.
TTCATGTGTGGGAAACTGACCACTATCCTCTTGTTCTTCTTGTTCTCTCACGGCCTTTCAGCTAGTTTTCCATCAGTCTGAATTTATTGTTTTATAAACCAAAAGACCAAGACTGAAATAATTAATTGCAGAGTATGCTATCAAATGCTTTACTTTCTCAGACATGCATGTATTGATTTTAAACAGAAACACACTTGCAGATCTCTAGCTATTATTTTTTGTGACAAGCGTGACGTGACTACTTACATCCTTATCCTTCTATCTTTACATCTCCAGCAGCGAGAGCTCCCCACCAAAATTCCTACATCTATCCAACTAGAGTGGCCATTGTAAAGTCAAATTATATCAGGCTCATATAATGTAGTCTCATAACTGGGGAGTACAGAAGCAGGTGACACTTGTGATATGGGATGGAGATATAGACAGTACAGGGGCGGGGTATATGAGACCTGCAGTGCTTACATCCGAGCGGCCCAGATGTACAGGGGGAGCTGTACTAATCCCAGCATGGAAATGAGCAGACTTACTAATATAGAAGAAAGCCTGCAGGATGGGGTTCCTTTTTTTTACTTCTGTGTGCCATTGGGGATTTCCCTGAACTTCCTATCCAATAGCCACAACAGGAAGTGAGAGGAAATCCTTCTAAAGAGAGGGGAATCCCTGGTGGTCAGCAGGATCACCAGAATTAGTGTCCCCATTGGAAGATTTCCCATCTATTCCTGTTCTGGTGGCCACCACCAGTTCTGGTGGTCTCTTTCACTACTAACAGTCACCAGGACATATAGAGAGGGTGAATCTCACTAATGGGAACATAGACAGCAATAAAAACCAGAGAAGTGTTCTAAGCCCTCTTCACATCCAATAAGAAAAAAAAGATTTGGATTCAGTTGCACTTTAGAACTACCTGTTTTGCCTCACAGGATCCTTTTTCATATGCTCCCTTTTATTTCCCAACTGCCATGTTTTAAAGTGGAATTCATGGTCTTTTCTCATACCGGCATGATTTTTGTCCCACAGGTTACAGCGACAGACAACTTTAAGAAGAAGTTTTCCCAAGATTTCCCCAATTCTGACTTTTTTCACAGAAAGCCGTGACATTTTGACCATGATGACATTAGGAAGAGCTGTACGTGTCTTCATTTTGGAATCCAGCGATTTGTTAACAGCTTTTCACAAGATAATTCCTTCAATTTCTTAATGATGGAAGCCTCAGATCAGGAAACCACAGAATGCATGTTAGTTTTTGTGAGGACGCACGTATTAGCAGCGTGTTCCAAGAATGGGCTCATATTTATTTATACAGCTAAACTGATATTGAGAAGATATTTGAAACTGCAATTAGTATTTCCAGCAGAGAGATTTGTCTTTTCCTGTCTTCTCTTCCTAAGCTTTTGTATCAACCAAAAAAACATTCCATTTACTATTACATAGCACATCATTTTAGTTATCCATGGTACTGCTGTTTTGGAAAAATAAAGCCTTATATGCCAAAGAAAAGAAAAAATGAATACAGACAAGACCTGAAATTAAACTGAACCTGTAATTTACCCTTAATCTTCACTTTACCGTATGGAGCATATTAAGCATGCAATCAAAGAAGAACTCTGGGCAAAACTTTTATTAAACCTTGCAGTGGGGCTACTCCAGCATTGCAAGGGTTAACTGCTGCTTTTGGCCTAGGGAGGAAAAATAAAAAAGTTATACTCATCCAATCCCCTGAGATGGCTTGCTCTTAGACTGTTTCTTTTAGCCTCCCTCCCCCACTGCTGCAGAAGTCCAGGGTCTCTGAGTCATCACATTTTATATACAGTGTATTGGACGTGAGGACGCCAAAGGACATTTCATTGCTGCAGCAGAGAAGGAGACAGGCAGGAGGGAGCTTGGAGGTTCGGGTGAGTATAACTCTGTTACTTTCCTCCCTAGACCAGAATGAGCATCTACGCCGTACAGTGCTGGGGTAGCCACACTGCAAAGGTTAATAAATAAAGGGTTGATCTTTTTTAAAGCTGAACTCAAGGCAAAAATCTAAATATACAGATATGTAGTCACATATAATAGAAATGATTTACCTGCGGGCCAACAGTTGTCCCACTGACGTCATCACACAGTGGCAGACCTTATGAACACAGGGCCCTGGCGCAAGATTTTATTTTGGGCCCCCCTCCCAAGGGGAGCACACCATAGATCCTGCACAACCCACCTGAGACTCTCTATGCTGGGCTCTGCAGGGGTCTCAGGTGGGCTGGTCGCCAGGGTTCCTTTCCCTGTACCTCCTCCCAACTCCTCTTACCTGCTGCTGCTGGGGCCAGGCCTCCTCCACCCCCGCCCCTGTCACCTCTGCCATGCTGCCCCTGGTACAGCTTGATACCCATGTAAGGGGCCACCCAGGCTCCCCAGACCCCTCACATGGGTACCGGCCGTACCCCCCTGATGGCAGTGTTCTATCAAAGTTTGTGACGACGTTAGAATGTGTGACCGGTCACGTGGTCACACATTTTAACGTAATACCACCCAGTTTTTCGGCGGTGGAATGTATGACCACCAATAGGTCATACATTCCACCGAGAGGAAGCCAGAAGGCACCCTGGTTGAGAACAGCCGGTATACCTGATTCATGTACTTGCACCACATTTTATAATTTATTATTTACTACAGAGCTACATTGAGTGGTGCCTTATATATCTGCCTGCAATTCAGCTTTAAATATGATTGTATCTATAAGCATTGTATATAATTCTGTATAAGCTAAGGCTTAGTGAAACAGATGATGCATGGGCCATTGAAACATCTAATAGAGCATAGATCCTTCAGTTTATTTCATTCTGTACTCAGTATTTTTCAAAAGATATATAAAATGTATTCTGATCACATGCCTCGGCACAGAGCAGAGTAGCTAGCAGGGGAACATAATTTTTTCTCGTCCATTAAATCATATGTTATTATCTTGTGGTACACGACTGTTGTCTTTCTGGCAAGGTCTCCGGCACATTGCTCTGCTTACTGTTTGTCGTTGTACTATTTTGTCTATTTGCCCAGCGTTGCACAAGGGAGCCAAAGAATTCTGCAGCGTCAGCATCAGCATACGCTGTACTCTGTAGAGTTTCTATAAACACTGATTCCCAGAGACGAAACCCTAGTACTTGTTGTGGCTCAGGGAAAAGTTTTAATCGAGAAGTCGATTAACCAGTTCATCAATCAATTGCAAAAAAAGTAAGACTTATTGCTTTTGGAATATTGCAGTTATTTGGGGGGCTCTTACAAGAAAATACTGAACAAAGCTCTAACGGCCAACCTGCTTCTTGTGGCCTGGAAGCTCCATTGTTCTGCCAACTACCTAGGAAATATACAAGCCTTGCCATAAATACATTTATTTCAGCAGTAACCTCAGCTTGACCTGGCACACAAGGGGAGATACTTCTTGTCCACCAATGAATGGAAGAAATGAACTAACGCCCATTGTCTTTTTATGATTCAAGATTAGATTACAAAGGCCACTCCTTTTAAACATCTCTAGGTTTAGTAAAATGTATCTCTTTGTTTTCTAATTGCCCAATATTTAATTGTTAACAGAAATATTAAGAGCTCACATAGTATACAAATTATTTCATCTAAGATTGTCCTGCTTTAACCTAATATCTCAGTGCTAGAGCTGTGTTTAGGACCGTGATTCTCAACTGGAGAGTCGCAACCGAAAAGTGGGTTGCAACCCTGTGTTCAGTGGGTCGCCGCATCATGCCTTCCACTGCACTAAGTGAGAGGCTCCCCAGTCTCCCCCTAGCGCAGCACTGTCAGTTCTCGTACTGAGCAGCCATTTAAAATATGCCGCCTAGCACCGAGTGTCAGCTTGAGGTGGGGTGGGCTGGGGGTATGGCCGCGAGTGTGCTCCATCCATATGTGCATTGCTTACAGCTTCCTCGCGTGCCCTGTAGACGTGCCTGGACTGGAGTGATGTCACATTCTGGCTGCCAGCACCTCTACAGGGCGTGCAAGCGAGCTGTGCCAGCAGTGCACATATGGATGGAGCTCTGTCACAGCACAGCAGCCCACACTGTACCCCAGGCTTAGGATCCCCTCCAGTTCTAGTAAGGTAGGGAGACTGGGTGGATCTTTAAAAAAAACAACATTTTTTCTTTAAATTTTATTGGAGTGTGTGTCTGTGAGTGTGTGAGATTGTGTTTATGGTTGTGTGTGTCTGTCAAGGCCCGTTCACACTAGTACATTGTGTTAATTGCACAGTCCCTTGAAATCAACACAATGTACCACGCAATCACACCTACCACATATCTGGTGCGAGGGGTGTGTTGCATTGCCATTCATTTGAATGGCACCCCAAATGCACCTCCCGTGCACAGTTCGATCACCAGAACGCACGGCACCGGAATACTGTACGTTCCTTTGCTGTGCAACTTGGGTCACAACTTAATGACCAAGGACAAATGTGGGTCCTAAAGTTAGACTGGCCATAATCTGCTCTATTTTTCTCGTTCGACACGTGGGCTGAACGAAAACAATAGAGCAGATTCCTCCATCAACACTACAAATGTGTCGATCATGGAATCCCCGCTGTCTGCTGCCAAACTACCTGAACAGAGCCGGCATCTCATTGGCTGCTGGCTCTGGTCTTATGAAGATTTTTTCAGCTGAATGAGGGATGACGGCCGAAAGGGTGCCGACATCAGTACATACTGTGCAAATTTCGGCTGGTTCTTGAGAAATTTGAACAGTGTTTGTGCACCTATACATAGGTTGGAAACCACTGGTTTAGGATACTTCACAGTCAGACTAATGCAGGAATTCTAGGATTAAAGTATGTGTGCAGGCAACACTTTTGGATACAGTAGGAAAGTGTTAAAACACTAAAATGCCTTCACTTCCTGTCCCTCAGATGCAACAGGAAGTGAAAGGAAATATCTTGTGAGGAGTATTTTCTTCTTAGACAATTGCCACAGGAACAACTGTTGCATTTAGAAGATTTACCCTTCAAGTTTTTGGATTTTGGAGACATAGACAGCAAAAAAAACCTTGACAGGGGTACTAATCTATCACATTCTATACAAAACTATTTTTTTTTTAGATATACATATACTTTTCATTGCATGTCGCAACCGCTGGGCGCCGAGAGCTGATTTAATTGCGGATGGCATCTGCGCCCTGCGGTTCCGACATGTAGTCCAACGCAACCCACAATCCTGAATACCACAACCGCCGACCCCATCCACAATTAAATCAGCTCTCAGTGCCCAGTAGGTGCGGAATACAGCAGGGGCTGACTGGCAACTTTTAGCCCAGGGGGCAAGTACAACCCAGAGGCCCATGGTGCAGCTACTTGGCCCCCCTCCCGCTCTGCCTCTTCCCTCGCCTTCTCCCCACCCCTGCCTGCCACTTTTGCCAGTGTCCCCACTGACATAGATTGCTGCAGCAGATTACAGCCTGTATAGGGAGAAAACGCTGACAGTCTGTGAGGCTGCAGCGGGGAGCACCCCTGTCCCAGCACATAACTGTGTGATAACCGTCCCGGGCACAGAGGGCACACGGGGGGGGGGGGCAAGTGATAACCTGGGGGGGGCAATTGCCCCCCTGTAGCGACGCCACTGTATCTAAGGCTCCCTTATGGCAAGTTCTCACCTAAAATCATGCTTGAATGTGTGTGGGCCAGACTTTCTTAAGTTCGGAATTGGGGTGGTCCTTGAACACACTGGTCTGTTTTACCACAAACTCAGATTCAGGATTCAGGAAATGAGGACAATAGAAAAATATGGATGTAGAAAGCTTGGCAGCCAGCTACATAAAAATAATGCTAACATGAACATTAGAGATAACCAGTGGGTTCAGTCCCCAGGTTAGTGTAGATGCATTTTGGTGTGTACTTCAAATCCCATCTCCGGGCAAACCTAAACCACCTTTTATTCCCCTTTGCCACTCCCTCTAACCCATCCTGCAAGTTTATTTTCTTACCTTGTGACGCAACATATACTCATGTAAGTGGCCCATTTGGGTTCCTCTCTAAGGCCATTTCTGGGTGTGGGGCCCACTAATCTAACACTGCAGAGGTGCCCACGCCAGACAGTCCCAGACATTACCCTTGAATTGATGTCACTCCCTTTACTCCCTAAAAGAACCCCACTGCTGGACAGCCAATAGGAAGTGTCCATGTCGCCCAGGCAGTGAAGTAGACACCAAAAGAAGGACCCCCATATCACGTAAACAGAAGAGAAGACTCAAGACTGGAGTGCCACATGACCACAGCTTTAGGTAAATAAAATGGGCATATAAATCAGTTAGAGGGTTGTGTGTGTGGGTGCAGGGGGGATCTCGGCGATGGCTCTAAAGGTCAACTCCATTTTTATTACAATTTTTATATATAACATAATTTGTGCATAAGACATTTTGTAACATTATGATTAATTAAAAAACATCACTTTTTCCATTTACATCTGCAGCCTGCTGACTCCATAACTGCTCAAACTAGTTCCATGACAACTGCAGCAACAATTGAGGCATTCTGCACACTGTATATATCTAATTTCCTTTCCTTACTCAAATGGTTGACTGTTTTCCCCAGTAGTCTTTTCCTTATTACAACATTTGGGCTGATCACGCATTTTTTGCAGGAGGCTCCAACTTTCATTACTTTTAAAAAGTTGGAGATTGGTGTGCTTCACCATTAAAAAAACAGAAGCAAGAAAAAATCTGTAATGATGTTTGCTTAAATCTAAGCAATGCATATAATTAGCCTGGAGAGGTTTGTTTTTTCTCTCAAAAAAAGCTGCTAGATGGTGCTATATAAATCCTGTATAATAATAATAATAATAATAACAGTGATAGTTAGTCAATGAAAATGTTCTTGTTAGCGCACTTTTCATATTTAAACATACCCTGTATCAGCACTTAAAAAATATTGCCTATTAATACTGTACCTGTAAAGAAAAATGTACTCACCTCTCCTGCCACCCATGCCACCGAATGCTGCTTCAATCCTATGGAATCCCATTATGATATCTTTTTAAGGGACCAACGCATCCTAAAGTGTGGATCTCCTTGTTTTCCCTTATGCTCACTGGTTCCTCCTATGCACCTCCACATCACTACCGTGTCCTGTATTGACTTGGGGGTCAATGGCAAGTACCACTGAGCACAGTGGGGGACCAGGAGATTGACACGTGCAGAAGTGTTGGTTCCTGCAGAAAGCTTTGTTGGAGGATCTTTAAAGAATCTGAGTGGCTTTCAGCAGCACAAGAGGCAGTAGAGGTAAGTAAATGCTTTCTATTTAACAAGTACAGCATTAAGAGACATTTTTTAGTGTCAAGACGGGTTTGCTAAAGGTAAGTTATAGGAGAACTATGAGGTGAGTGGTTTTCTCTCAGCCACATAGTTCTAGCCGACCTGTGACAATGAAACTGTCACAGGTCGGCTCAGTAGATAGGGAAGTGAGCGAACACATACCGGCACTCGCTCACTTCTATATCGTGTCCCGGCAGAGAGCCGTGACAGGGAGGGACTGGATTACCCCCTCCCCTGTCCCATCCTCCAGCGCTGACTGGCGGAACGGACGGGGGAGGGGGCGTGTACAGCTGGCTCTGCCTCTAGGTAGGCAGAGCCAGCTGTCACTCACGCAGCTGGGTGGATCCAGACATAATTGTCGGGATCCGTTCCGGCGTCTCAGTATACCGCGAGCTGTAGCTCACGGTATACTGAGGTGTGGGTGACGGGAGGACGCTAGTTTGTATCCTCCCGTTACCCTTAGGAGAACTATGGGGAAAAGCCCTAACCCCATAGTTCTCCTTTAATAGGTTAGTAAGTTAGTAGTTTAGTGTCCTAAACATTTGAGTTTATACTTGACAATGTCTTATATCATTAAATGTGTGTGAAACAAGGTGCTGAGTTTGACATCTTATATTTTGCACTTAGGATCACAGTGCTTCTATAGTCCACTCCAGTCACAGCCAGGAATCTCACCTGGTAAACAGGGACAAGGTATTGCTCGATGTTCTGGGATTGCTGAAGCGAGTGATGACGATCACAGAGTTAATGAAGAATGTTGCAGTGTAACACAACAAAGAAAAATGACACTGAACTTAGTGAACTCTTAAGTTCCAACTTAAATAGTAATTCCAAGCAACTAAAGCTATCCAGTAAACACAGCAACTTTGTCAAAATGTTTACTCGATTTTCCTTAACCTGAGTTCATTGCAAAACCATGCAGAATAAGCTTAGACCTCTATGAGGAAGGACAGCAGGAGTGTACTTTCCAAAATGTTTCTTGTGCACCTTCCTCTCTCTTTTCCTCCTCTTTGTGCAATACCAGTCACATTTAACATACAAGGCAGGCTTGTATGGCATTGGTGGCTGTGAGAAACTTTTGGATTGTGTTATATTATTATTATACAGGATTTATATAGCGCCAACAGTTTGTGCAGCGCTTTTCAATATGGGGAAGACATTATAATTCCAATACAATTCAAGACAAGATGGTAAGGAGGGCCCTGCCCGTGAGGGCTTACAATCTAAGAATACGAGAGACAACAAGTAAGGCGTTCCAGCATGATCAGCATTCCAGAATTGCCATATTAATCTGGACATCAAACCATAAAAGAGAGACATTTGAGAAAAAAGAAGACAGTGAGGGGAATTCATCTCAACTGGAGCAGACAAAATCTGCAGCAGCTGTGAATGGCAACCAATCAGCTTCTCTCTTTCATTTTCAAATCTTAACTGAACAAACTGAAGAGAGAAGCTGATTGATTGCAATGGGCAACTGCTCCAGATTTTGTCTACTCCAGTTTTGATTAATACCCCCCCAGTAGGAGTTGGTTCTAAAAGAGGAACCAATTCTCCCCAAGAGGTATAGCTGGGAGAAAGGTCTGCGTCTTTAGAGAGATAACAAGTTTTAGTAATTTAAAGACCTACTCTTGCCAATTGTTTTTATTTTGTTTTGCATAGAGAAGGTTATGGTTAGAGCCTCTGAAATGACTTTTTTTTACTGTGTCCTCATTGTAGCGATATCACCTTAAAAAATCTCTCGGGCAGAGAAACAGACATAAACACATTTTTAGTGCAGTAAGAATGGGTTAGCCCCTACAATGTTTTAATTTCTGTCTTGGTGGGGACTGTACACCCTACCATTTCTTGAACGGACTTCACAGGGGCAAGAAGTGAGGGAAAATCTTCCCAACAGGGTCACCCACTGAGAGAAATAAATACACTTCAGACATTTCAACTCTTCCCCAATATATCCAAAACTAAAAAAAAATGCCAGCTCCCCCTGAAATAGCCAGCTCCACTCAAAACAATTAGTTGGATCCCTCATTAGGTTTATAAACTCATTTGTGACACTCACAGTGATATCCTAGCCATGATCCACCATTTCTCTCCCCACCCTACAGCCAATAAAAAACTAAGCAAGGTGTCAGGGCTGTGCATGACTTGTTGTGCAGTATGTTTGATACTGCTGTTCCTCTTTGGTGCCCTCTTATGACCAAACCTGTAAACATTATCATTCTGCAACTACTGACAAAATTCCTGGCAAATTTCTGTCTCAGCGTGATGATGCAAATACCAGCTCACTATTTTACCATCTGCTTGTCCATTCAGTCTCCTCCCTTCCGTCCGCGTTGCTGTTTGTAAGGTTGCTGTATGTAAGAGACTTACCTGCAGATTGACTCCTGCCCAAAAATGTGCATGCACCCAAGCATGCAATCTATTGCTGAAGGTTCCTGGAAAACGCATGCGTATGGGAACATTTATGCGCAATAAAGTATGCACGTGAGTGTGCAGAGTATACAGGTGCACGCTCATTAGCATTCACACTATCCTATATAAACGAACAAGAAGCCATGACCAAGTTGCTGAGTCTTCAGCTAATCCCCATTTGCCCTGTACTCTGTTCCAGTATCCTGATGTCCTGTGTATGAACCCGGCTTGTGACCATTTTACTCCACTTCCTCCTTCTGATTTGGTACCTCTGCTCTCTGATCTCCTATGTATGACCCTGGCTTACGTTTCCTGACCCTGCTCCTGATCTGTGATTCGGCACCTCAAGATTCGGCTCCGTGTGTATGACCTCAGCTTGAACCGGATTTCCCTCCTGGTCTGCCACTTGGTGGATCGCTCCATCAGTACCCTGAGCAACTACATCCAGCCAGTGCCCTGTTGGCCTCACACCCGTTGCCTGCTCTGGTTTCAAGAGGTCCTGGTGTCATCCCGGTCCTGCCGATTCACCAGCTGGTCCAACGCACTCCAGCGTCTCCTCAAGAACCGGCCAGCCACCAGTACCAGCACCTGTGCCCCACTCTGTCCTACATCCCCTGTCACCACTTCCAGAGGTGTGGGACGAGAGGTGCACGGGCAGCCCCCTTCTCAGCTGAGTCTCCAGTCAGGTACGTGATGCTGTTGTTTCCATTCTCTGTGTATGACCCTGGCTCTGGCTGACTGATCTGCTGGTTCCTGACTCCAGCTTTGTTTCCATTCATCCTGCTCTCAGTGTTCCCTGACCTGGTTTGGCTGACTACCCGCTTTCTCTTCTGACCTGTGGCTTGGCACTCATGATGTCCGGGACTTTCTCCATTGTTTTTTTTCATGTATGTTTATTGTTGTTGTAGCGCTCACCCCCGAAGGAGCCACCAGAATACCCGGGTCATCACTAGTTGTCTAGGGGTTTTGGTCTTCAGCTGCACCATTAGGATTAACCGCCCTCTTTTAGTGTCCACACAGCTGATATCCACTCCAGAAGTACAAAGCTGAATAACAATTATTAACATCTTCACACTGGGGAGAGAGGGTATAGGAATCCTAGACATCCAGGGTAGTACAGACTCACCAGACCTTTTTAGCATCTCAGTGTAGATCCATTTTTGGTACAGAGAACACTAATTTGAGTAGCAGATAAGCAGGGGAGGGCACAGGTCTTTAACAGGAGAAACACCAAATGTACTTCTGAGGTCCACTATGTTACTCCAGCAGCAATCAGATTTCCTGCTTCTCCTCCTTTAACAAAGGCACAGGCCTCCTCCAATACCTGAGGCCTAGGGTAACACTTTCTGCACTCCAGCATCCCCACCCCCAGGCCTAGCCTGGAGGGCAGGATTGACAGCACCCCAACTTGGACTAATCCATAGCTGGCACAAGACTAGACTGAGCACATGGAAATTGCCTCCAGTATATCAGTATATCCCAGCATGCACCACTGATTGAGAGAAACCCAGTGATCTGCTGGTGAACTGCACGTACACTCACAGTGCCCCTCATTGGTTGTCCCATACCACAGTAAAACCACACTCCACCCAGGTAGGTACAATCAATGCCAGACACCTGTAATTAACCATATAAATACCAACTATAATCCAGCCAAGCTGACTACAGCCCTGACAATCACTAAATTTCCAGTAGCCACCTCACAAAAGGTGATGGGGGCTACATTGTTTTCAATAAACTCCTTTTATTTTTTAAACCTACATTTTAAATGTCTGGTTTCTTGGTTCCCGAACACAAGGATATCCCTCTCTCCAGGGAGCATATAATGTGTGCATAAGCTTAGGATCTAATGCCAACCTTGTTTCACCCTTGCAATGGTCTTTCTACGATGCATAAAATACATTAAAAAGTATAAGATCAAATATCAACCGTGTGACACACTTGCAACAGCCTAGACAGTGAACTGGATTCAAGGGCTATGGTGGGGATATCTCACTACTGGTATCCAAGATGGATAAAAGAAGCCAATAGGTAATTCAACTAGCCAGCAGCTAACCAAATGTGAAATATTGGTTTTGGATGATCTATAGTTCAGCAATGATCACACTGTACTTTTCACTGAAATATGTTTAACAATAAATAAAAGAAATACAAACTTCCAACTTAAACTATAGAATGAAAAATGAAATGTTGCCATACTTTTTAGGATAATGGTGTGGAGTTAAAACAATACTTAAATTGGATGGTCTTTGTTGTACTTTAATATTTGTAGTAGGATTGCACAGATTTCCCCTGCCCACAACCTTCTCACAAACCCCTGGCACCCGTTGTCATAAAACCACAGGAATGGTGTATGTTACAGTGTGGTAGATATCTAGGGAACAATATTGCAGTGCTTCCAGGTACTGCTTCCCTGAGTTAGAACTTTAGAATCTGAAACATGATTAATACAAAATGTAAAGGATTTGCAGGGACAAATATGAAAATATTCTTAGAGGAAACCTGGCATGAAACACATAGGCTGACACTTGTACTCTCATAAAATGCTAACTTCCTATCTGTCAAAATTATCCTCTGGCTCCATATTTTTGAGTTACTGACCTGAAACAAGTATAGACTCTGTGAATGCAGATCTCCCATCTGGATCACTTAAAGGAGAACTATGAGATGAGTGATTTCCACTCACCTCATAGTTCTAGCCGACCTGTGACAATGAGACTGTCACAGGTCGGCTCAGTAGATCGGGAGGTGAGCGAACACATACCACGTTCGCTCACCTCTCGATCCTGTCACGGCTCTCTGCCATGACAGGGGGAGGGCTGTATTCCCCTCTCCCCGCTCCGATCTGCCAGCGCTGACTGGCGGAACGGACGGGGGAGGGGGCGGGTACAGCTGGCTCTGCCTCTAGATAGGCAGAGCCAACTGTCACTCACGCAGCTGGGCGGATCCCGTCATCTACGTCGGGATCCGCTCCGGCTGCGGCGTCTCAGTATACCGCGAGCTGTAGCTCGCGGTATACTGAGCTTAGGGTAACGGGAGGACGCTAGTTTGTGTCCTCCCGTTACCCTAAGGAGAACTATGGGGAAAAACACTGGCCCCATAGTTCTCCTTTAATAATTTAGAATCAATGGAAGAAAAAGTGAATGCATCACAGTCAGGAAACTGGAAATGGCAGCCAATGTACATTTTTAATAACAGGTTTCCTTTAACAGGTTAAGGGAGAAGTATTGGGGGAGTCAAATGTAATCTTCCCAATACTTAGAAATAGCGTGAGACAATGCAGGTGTCACACGCCGGCTCCATAGATTGGGAGCTAAGCAATCACGGACCACTGATCACTCAGCATACAGTCTCCTCCATGCAAGGAGCAATGTCTGTCAGTCACCACTCCCTACAGGGATTCCCCCTTCCCCTCTCTGTTCCTCCAGTGTTTATTGAAGGAAAAGTGAAATTTAAGTAGAGAATGTAAAAGTAGGGAAGAATTATTATGTTACACTCTTCATGGTATTGCAGCCAACCCCGCTTAAGAATTGCATTGTTGGTTGGTTGGTGCATGCTGTTTCTCTCCTCCCTCTCTTACCTACTTTGTCTTGATATGACAGTTTGGCATGTAACTGCGCTTAACTGTAAACTATCTGCAGAACTATTTGCCGTGCGAATCTTTGAGAATGTTTGTTCTTTGCAAATAAAGGCAAAAACGAACATTCTTAGTATATTTTCGTTTCAAGTTGAATGTAATGTAATACTGCAACATGGTCACTAGGTTGAGCTGAGCAAATTTTAGAAATAAATACCTATTTGCTACGCTCTTTATCTGTATCTGAAAATTGTATCTGAAAATTGAAACTCATTTTTTTTTAAAGGCAGCAATGATGCCGGCAAAAGAAAAACAACTGTTTCCTATTGGCCAGGTCCCAATCAATGAATAACAACTAGGTGGAGCCGACCATGACGTTACGGCCAACTCCGCCCAGTTGTTATTATTTAATGACAGATCAGTGTCCCCAAATGGCCTGGGGACACTGATCTGTCATTACAACTGGGCGGAGTGAGCCGTGAGATCACTTCGGGCGACCTTTCTCCACACTTCGGCTGTCAGTTCGGCTCAGTCGAGCCGAAGCATATGCCTTTAGCTCGGCTGACCCACTCGATTGCCTTCGGCTGCTGTACGGGCTATTGTGAATAGACCATAACGCAGCCCTTCGATTCGACTGAACCGAAGGGCAGATGCGGCCAAAGAGAGCCGAAGGATTAGCTGAAGCTACGGCTGTATCCTTCGGTTCCATAGTGAATAACCTACTAGGAAAATTTGCTTTTGCCTCTATTCACACAGAATGAACGTTACCAGAGATTTGTAGGAGGAATAGCTCTGCAATTTGTTTCTAAATAGGTCTCAGCAATCTTCACTTCCACACTACCCTTTTTGTTGCAGCACTTTCCTTGGTTTTGTTACTGATTAAATGGGAGGACTTTAAATTTATTGTTATTTACTGTGAATTGCTACAGCCCTATAACTGAGCAATAATGTATTGTTTATTATTCTTACTGGGTTTTAAAGTCATAATCCACCTGTAGAAAAAAAATGATTAAATAATGAAATACATTGCTGAATATATAATTATATAAATACATTTTAATAAATTAATAAATGTGTTACATTTTTTCATACAGGTTTGCAAAGCATTGCAACTGTGATCAGTGTGTCACGAGTGCAATGCACAGGCTCTTGCATTGTTTACCCCCAGACCCAGGTCTGGTATGGATCTTCTGTTATGCTGCTCTGTGAAAATCAAATAACTACAGAATGCTGTTAGAAGAAGCAGAAGAAGAAACAGTTTAGGTAAGGGGGGCAGTTAGGGTTAGGGGGATGCTGCATATAAACATGCTTCCTGATACACCCTAACAATGGGTCTAAAAGATGGACTAAGCCTTCAACTGTCTGTTATGATTTGCCAATTAAGTACCAAGGCCATTTCCATCCACATGTATGTATTTTTTTTATTTTTTGTTTTTTTTTTGCAATCCCATGCAACTGTGGCCTTGAGTGGACTACTGTGCATTACTGTGTGTTGTAGTAGGCTGCAATGCAGGTGCAGATACGAGAGTGGTATGTTGGAGAGCCATTTTAAATCAATGACATGGCAAAGCAATGCACCATGGTACGTGCCTTGCCATGCATTGTGTAAACCCATGTTTGCCATGCATTACTACAATGCACAGGTCTGAATTTGCCCTGACACTTCCAGTATGACCTTGCCAGCTATGACTACAAACCATGCAACAAAATAACGCTCCCAAATGGGCAAGAACATAACTGGGCTACAGTTGGGATTTTCATTTAATATACCCAAACAGATATAAGATATCAGCTGATTTTTCAACCCAACTCTATTTTAAATTTTTCATTTCCCTTTTTTTCACTGGTTTGACACTTAAAGGAGGAATTTCTAGGAGGCTATAAATACATTAATTAATGCAGCTCTGTGCTCATTAACACACCATGTTTTCTTTAATGCAAGCTGTGTAAATACTTGAATTTGACCTGGTATCAGCATCATTTGGTAGGTACCTTGTATGTATTTCATTTGTATATTGTTTGCCTGGTGTTTAGCTTTAAAAGTATATTTCAGTAGACCAATGTGAGGTTTTTTTATTCCTTTTTAAACAGCTAACAATTACAGCTATAGTTGCCCTTTGTCTCTATATAGCACACAAAAGCCCTGCATTTGGAAAACATATCCTTGGCATTTTTGTGTCCTTGAAAATGTCCTTTTTTTCTCAGAAATTATAAAGTATACAATGTATTTTACACATGATTACATTCACTTGTGTCCTCCACCTAACATATCTGGAATCTAATAAATATTTTTTCTTTTAATTTTTAGGAATTAATTGCTGAAAATAATCAAATATGTTGTAAAGTTAAATCAAGAGTCTGTGCAAATCACAAGTTATATATTGGTTCACTGAAAAATATAATGATAAATAATAAATTATAATGGTGAATTAAAGTAGTAGTAAACTTTACATTTTTGCTCAATCAATTACAGTCATTGTGTTTCTGAATAGCTGGCTCTAACTTACTTAGCTCGGCTTCCTTGAACTTCCTGTCCAGTACAAGATCACAAGGAACAGAGCAGTCTCTAGCTGTCCAGCTACTAGCTTGGAGAAGGAAGGAGGAAGAGTGTCTTGCTTTGCTGTGCCTGTGTGTTTGTGGAGACACACACAACTTATTAGCACCCATAAGGGTGGCTCCATAGGAACCTGAAAGGGAAAAGAGCCACCCTAAAACAGAATATCAGGTCCAGCTGATTCTGTGGGAAACGGATATTTTTAAACATGAAGGAGCAGCATCCATTGTAAGTGATTTCATCATTTGAAATAGTGTAAAAACCTTTTGACTTTAAAGGAGAACTATGAGATGAGTGATTTCCACTCACCTCATAGTTCTAGCCGACCTGTGACAATGAGACTGTCACAGGTCGGCTCAGTAGATCGGGAGGTGAGCGAACACATACCAGGTTCGCTCACCTCTCGATCCTGTCACGGCTCTCTGCCGTGACAGGGGGAGGGCTGGATTCTCCCCTCCCCGATCCGATCTGCCAGCGCTGACGGGGAGGGGGCGGGTTCAGCTGGCTCTGCCTCTAGATAGGCAGAGCCAGCTGTCACTCGCACAGCTGGGCAGGTCCCGTCATCTACGTCGGGATCCGCTCCGGCTGCGATGTCTCAGTATACCGCGAGCTGTAGCTCGCGGTATACTGAGCTTAGGGTAACGGGAGGACGCTAGTTTGTGTCCTCCCGTTACCCTAAGGAGAACTATGGGGAAAAACACTGACCCCATAGTTCTCCTTTAATATCACTTTACCAGCCTAATGACTAGACTTGCTGCCCGTATAGCTGACATTTTCATTAGAAACTTCCTGGGCCCACTGCTTACAGCTCCCAGCACCTACTGTACATAAACTCTTTATCACGTCAGTATAGGTCCCAGGTCTCAGATACAAGTATCTGATTCGAATGTCTTCAAGCGGAACTTAAACCTGGAAAAAAATTGCTGGCATACCCCATTGTTATTTATTTGTGGTGGAAGAGACTTTGTATGTCTTTTTTATTCAAAAACCCTGTTTTTACTAACAAATTGTTTTCCTGTAACACTGCCTGCTGCACATGAGCAGTGTGGTGTACACTCCCATCATCTATCAGATGTGGAAGAGTGTAGCCTAGTGGCGGAATGGTGTAACTCCATTGCACATGTGTCATCACTGGCTATCCTATCAACAAAAGAAGCAGAAACTGGCAGCAGAAGATACTTCCGTAAAGACGTCCCTTGTGACATCAAGCTAGTACGACAAACCAAGAGGAAATTTTCTATAATGTTACAAGTGCGCTGTGCATAGTTCTCTATATTGTAAGTGCTTCCTCCGACCCCACAGCTTGATTTCTGTTTTTAGTAAGAGAGTGAAGTCTGCTGCTTTTGAGTTTGACACCTCCACCTATCCTTTGGGATTTCATAACCAGCACTGACTCCTATATAAGGGATAATGCACTAGACATGTGACCCACAAAAAATTAGTTTTGTATCGACTGTAATGCATCCCCCAACAGCCTAAAAAAATCTGATAGTCCAGAGAACAGTCATATGTCCGATTTAGTCTCATTTTGAAAAAAATGGTATGCTACACACATTTAATTCTAAGGGGTCTATTCACAAAACTGCCGAAGGATCTAGCCATAGCTTCGGCTGATCCTTCGGCTAGCTTCGGCCCCAGGATCATTTCAATCGTTTTCTATTCAACTTTTTTTAACTGTTTTTCTATTCTGCTCGGCGGCATTCGGCTATTCAGTCGAACTTCTTCTGCACTACATCGGGTGGCTTCGGGTCAGCCAAACATGCTCGGCATGTTCGGCCGACCCAAAGCCAGCCGAAGCGACCCTATGCACGCCTGATTTCAGCCGATATACGGCTGAAATCAGCCGTACCAGCCTGAAGTGAATAGCCGAACAGCGTTCGGCTCACTTCACTTTGGGTCGGTTATTCACTCGGCTGCCTATGGCAGTTTTGTGAATAGACCCCTAAGTGCTCAAAGGTGCACTGGGTCTATGAGCAATCTAACGTCCCTGGTGCTTAGTATTCCATTCAACCTATTAATAATACAGTGAAACTCACAACATTTTCATTTTGCACAGGCTGAAGACGTTACATATTGCACTGGGCGATGAAAATAGATGTGTTTTTTTTCCGCATAGAGAGATATTTTTTCTTTTACTTTTTCTACTTTTTTTTGCACACTCCCCAACACAACCAGCCAGGTACATGCAAGTTGGTATCCCCCCCCCCAGCAAGGGAGCAATAAAGTGTGACCTCATGATCATGACATGCTGATACTAGGCTGCGAGCCCTTAAGTGCTAAAAATCACCATTAATTAACACAAACACAACATAATATCCTACTATTTATAAAGCTTAAACTGAACAGGGTTAATAACACATCTTGCTTAACCACTTGCTGACTGTGGTGTTAAACCCCCTTCCCGGCCAGGCCATTTTTCAGTATTCAGCGCTGTAGTACTTTGACTGACATTTATTCCGTCATGCAATGCTTTACTGAAATTAATTTTATAACATTTTTTGGGGACAGATAGAGCTTTCTTTTGGAGGTGTTTAATCACCACTGGGGTTTTTATTTTTTACTATATAACAAAAAAAAGTACCGTCAATTTAAAAAAAAACTTGTTTCCCTATGAAATGTTATAAAACATTTATTATCACCCTAATTTTTTGGTAAAATATAAAAATATGTTTCTGTACATAAAGTGATCATGAGCTTGTAGGAGAAGGGTGAAAGCCACTGAGGTAAGGCTTATTGACATGGCCAGCTGGAAGCAGTTGTGTTCTGCCTTATGCCTTATGTCGGTTGCAGTAAAAGGGTTAAGCATTATACTAAATGTATGTCCTTAAAAGTCTCCTTAAACCTCTGGTATACAAGGCTATCTAATATGTTTCATGAAACAGAGTTCTTATGAAGGTCTGTCTTACCTACTGTAAATGTGTATATATGTATATTATATGTGCCTGGGTATGCTGTGTATGTTCTGGTGATATTTTTTATTATCTTTTAAATTTTTGGGTAATTTTAATGTGTGACAGTATATAACGATTGTAATACGTCCACTTTGTACAGACATCAGGGGTCTGAGTAGATGAAGACTCGGGATACAAAACTCTCTTTCACAATTAATTCTGATCTGACAGAATATAAACTAAAAATAGAAACACTTTTTCTGAAAATATTATAATAAGGTTTCAATTAGATGCTATTTGCTGGCTAAAGTGCTGAATGTTGGGGAATTTTGTTGTATGCATGTCTAGACTGGATATGGCAGTGTGATTAGGCAATGGGTACTGTGACTTTTACAATTTAATTCCAACATATTTCATTATGAATAAATGAACCATTACCTGGAAATAAAAAAATATATTTTTTTTTACTAAACAGAAACCATTTGTGTACATTTAAAATAAACCAAGATTTTTTAAAACACTATAGATTGTTTAAAATGTATCTTGATGATAATGCAACCCCAGGGCCGGTGCTACCATATAGGCAGGTCAAGCATCTGCCTGAGGGTGCCGGTGGGGGAGGGGGCGGAAAGATGCAACTGGGAGGTCGCCCCTTTAAGACGGTCGCCACGATCACACCTCTCTGCGCTCCCTTTCTCTCTTCCTGGCCGCTGTAGCTTCAGAGCGGCCAGGAAGAGAGGGAGTGCAGAGAGGTGTGATCTGAGCCGCCTCCCAGCGACGGTATGAAGAGCCGAGCAGCGGCAGGGATCCTTTTGATGAGGTGAGTCGTCTGGTGCCCCGCGCCCCCCAACCCCCGCCAGGAAGTTCTCGCCTGCAATCCCCCCTCCCGCGGGGGGCGCCAGCTCCCTTATTGTTAGCTCCTGTGTGATAGAAATAAAGTTAAGTGGAGAAAACATTACATAACAAAATTGATAAAACATTATAAAATAAATAAAAAATAAGTAAAAAATAATAATAACAATGATAAAAAGTAAAATATAGTAAGATTAAAAAAATAAAAAAGTAACAAGTAATAAGAAAAAAATTATAACAAATAAAAAAGTCAAAGATAATCAGATAAATAAATATTTAAAAAAGTGAAAAAAAGTCAAAATAAAAAAATAAAAAAGTAATAAAAAAGTAATAAAAAAGTAAAAAAAAATTAGAGATGCACCAAAAAGGAGATTTCAAAACCGAAATGAAAAATAAAATGTCAGGGCAAAACCGAAACCAAAAATGTTTTTTTTCTAACCTTTTTTGAAGCAGCCGTCTGAGGGCTCGGGTACGGGTGCAAAAATGCACCTTCGCCTGTGTAGGAAAAAATCCTTGCACCGGCCATGTGCAACCCTTATTGTTTATTACTGTAATGCAGTCAGGCTGCATACACAATAAGAAATGTGGGAATGTGTGTATTATTTTTATTTTACACTGGTAAGTGCTGTAGGAATGGTTAAAATATAGCCTGTGATGACAGTACATAGGAGAGTTGGACCACAGCTGCTGAACAGTGCTATTCATTCCATCACAGTTCAAGGGGAAGGGGGCATGTCGGAGCACTGGAGAGCCAGGCCTATGCTTTGTGTAAGCCCCTATTCACACCTGCGCATTTTCGTACACATTTGGCATGTGTTCAGGGAAGCGAAGCATAACAACACGCTTGCATTGCCATTCATTTCTAAAGGCACCTCAAACGCGGCTAGGAAGACACCTGTTTTTGCTCCGCATTTGTGCGCAAATGTGGTAGCAAAAATACCACGGAACACGCATCACAAACTCTGTTACATGAGCTGTTGTGCCACGTTTGTCACTCGTGCAGGATACACTGAAATGAATGGGGGCACGCGGCAAATGAGGCACACATATGCCCATGAGCATGCAGGTGTGAGTGCCATGGTCCAACTTTGCTATGTGCACTTTCCATCGTAAAAAAAAAAGTAAAAAAGCCCCATAGCTTTTACTGTAGATGCAGCCTGGTTCAATTGGATTTTAAACAAAATGAAATCAGTATCTTAAAGGAATCCTGCCACAAACATTAACAATTCAAACTGAGTGTGATCATAAATGTTTTCAAAATAGACTGTTAAACCAATCCATAGGTTCAGAAATACAGACAGCACAGACAGCTAAATCTATATGCAAATATTGACTTTTCCTGTTAAAGGCGAGCTTGGTCTTATTCTCCCGGGCATCCCTATTGGTCAGTGGGGCTACCTATCACATTTAAGAATCAAAATATAGGCACGGGAGGGGAAAAGGTTACCTAAGGCCAAAAACGTTTCCTAACACATGCTGTATTTCTTTTATTAATCCTTATTACATTTCTCTCACTCCGGAGACATCAGGACATTTTATACAAATCCTTTGTCACATTAAGGCCCCATTCACACTGCACGATTTGCAAATCGCGCGTTTGTTGCGCGATTTGCATTTTGCGCGATATCGCGCAAATGCTTGCATTGAGCAAGCTTGAATCGCAGCTAAATCCGCTCCCAAAAGGGTCCTGCTGTAGCGACGCACGACCCGCGACAGCAGGACCCTTTGCCCCATTGAGAAGCATTGGAGAGCGATATCGCGCGGTAAATTGCCGCGATATCGCGGGAATTACTGCGCGATAAATCGCTAAGTGTGAACAGGGCCTAAGGCCTGGTTCACACCTGGACGTTTTACAGCACGTTACTACGCGCTGTAAAACGCTCAACATGTGAAAAACAATAATTGCCTATGGGCATGGTTCCCACCTGCGCGTTTTAGGAACGCGCTGTAAAACACCCTACGCCCAAAGAAGTATAGAAGCTTCTTTGGGGGCGTATTTGACACGCGTATCCATTAGGATACAGCCGTATACCCCACGGAAACACGCGTTTGCCGCACAATTCTTTTGCCGCAAACCGTTTACCGTAAACCCGGCACGAAACGCGCATATTCCGTACGCCCAGGTGTGAACCCAGCCTAAGGGGTTATTTCAATGCAGAAAGTGTTTTGCCAATTGATTACTATCAGGTCTATTCACTAAAGGGTGAAGGGTCTGGAGAAGGCAGGAGAAGTGAACAATCTAGGACAACATAGCTGATCTGAAAAGTGAGCTCAATTGGATAATTTTTCCAAATCAGCTATTTTGGCCTAGATTGTTCATTTCTTCAAACTCTTCACCCTTTTGTGAATAGACCTGTGTGTGTTGTCCCTGCCATAGAGTTATTGGATGCTACTATGTATTTTATTATATACTTTATTTCAACATATATGCTACCACTCTGGATTTAGAACATGTTCTACTCTGGATTCTATTCAGAGATATTATATATTAGAGATTTATGTACACGTTTTATATAAAATGGTTATCATTGTATTATACATGAACAAATTCTTTGTGAATTTTTTATATTTATTTGTAAAATATTTTATTTATCTTGAATGTATTACATGCAACCTAACACAGAGTAGTTGCAATTTTATAATAGGGTAATTCATCTATATTTGTATTCTCACCCAATATCAGTTCATGTTTTAAATAGATAAGTAATAATTTGAATACATTATTTTTTTATTTAATTTTATCATTGGATGCTTTAGCTTCTATTCTAATTGTATTGGATCATGTTTTGTGATTTACCTTAGCCCTGATTAAGAGGGGACGTCTGAAATACGCTAGAAATTTTCTCTTGAAAAATACATTGTATCTTCAAAATATCTGACATTTGATTAACTATTTTTTTTGGTGTTCTAAGTGAACTAAAAACTATACACATTCAAACTAACATCAGATCCACCACCGCCTTCCACTTTCCTCTTAACATGAGTGAAGATGACATGTTTTGCATTTATCCTGCCAATTGCACTTGGTTATATTTTTGTAAGAACATATTGTACATTTATGGCAAACGGTATCATTTACAAATTAAAATTTAATATACAGAAAATCATGGTAATGGATATTTATAATTTTTTTTGTGCTTGTTGCTATAAATAAGAACTTACTGAATTTGGCATGTGGTCCCCAACTAGCATTCTAGGTGCAGGGGTCACGGCAGCAAAAGCAGCTGGACCTGCAGGGGGCCTGGACCCATACTGTGATATTTTCTTTAACGGCACTGCCAGCACTGCTCCCTATCTTCATTTTACTACTTCTATATTCCCTGCAGTCCCAGAGAATTACACATTCATTATGACACTATGAGCCCAATTTAAAATGAACAGCGACCATAAGTATCGACTCTAAACCGCAGTAATACTCCATACTGCAGGCTGCATTTTACAGCCCATTCATAAGATGCGGGCCATGTTGTGGAGCCTGCTGTGTGTTACTGATTTTTTATTTTTTTGCTTAAATAACAGATATTGTTGAAAAGATTTGTCACATGACTTTGACATGGAAAGTGATTCACTGGCTTAGGAGACTCAAAGGCAGCAAAGAACTGGGCACACTGCTAGAGCACATGCCTATTCTTTATAAATGTGCTATTTTTTTAAAAGCAGCTGTATGTCCGTGGCAAGGCCATACTGTAGTATGCAATTTTAAATGGGCCTCTACATTTTTATTATAACATTTTAAACCATATACACAGAAAAAAAAGTTTTATCTGGAACTGGGCTCTAAAAACAATGATAAAGGCACAATCATTTTTAATATGATCAGTTTACATGTAACTGTGCTCAGTTGCTAGTGTATAAATGTTTATTTTACTACAGAACCTCTTTTATTTGTAATATATATGACAATGTGACCCTTTCCAGTCATTTCACAATGAATAGTGAGATGGTGACAGCACCATTATATTAAGAAATTCCCTGTTATTTATTAGATGTATTTATCACTATGATGGGCCTCTTTCCTCATCAAGGACAGGAGGAAAGTCTGGAATCAGAACAGGGTAACATCTCCAGAGCAGTGTCTGCCTCATTTATGTTTAAAAGCTTGTTCTGCTCAGCCAGCTTGGAAAGGACTATCTCCAAACCTGGCAGGATGGAGGCAGCTGAGATTTCACACTAACAAATTAAGGATATTATGCTGACACCACAGATTGATTTAATCACGATTGCAGTACATAGGACAAGATCCAGTTGGAAGTTGCCAACCCTTCCCAAGATGAGAACCAATAGTCTGGGCTTTTCCTCTTCCCTCCCACATCTCTGGGGAAGCTGGGTCTTTCAGGCGTGTTGGGCAACACTAGAAGTACTCTAATGAGCAATACAATTTTCCACCCGCCAAGAAGGAACTGATAGCACAGTGGTTTTATCTCTATCATATGTAAAGCCAGAGTGACAGGCATAAATGACCCTGTCTGCATTAGGTAATTACGTAGATTGTATCATAATACATTTTCATGCATTCTCGGTAATAGGGAGAGTTTACATCTGTCTGATTGTATATCATTTTTACACACTTTAACCTATGCTTTACCCATGTAGGTCATCTTGCGCTGCCAATATTTAACTCCTCTTTAGCGATGTTCCCAGAAGACTAACTGCTCTGTGGTCCAGTGCTGCTCTTCTTCCAGGCTGAGTGATGCCCAGCATCATTTAACCAACACACCCTGTGAGCTCAATGCCTCGCGGACTGTTTATGCCATAACATTAGCACCATTCTCTGCATCATTGAGAACCTCCCAGAGCTGGTGAAAATGTGAAGAAGGCCCTATGTGTCACTGACAGAAGACTAGAAATGGTATGGAGATGAGACTGTAATTGGGCTTTAAAGTAAACGTGTCACTACTCTGTTGTAACAAAGGCATGAAAGTGTCCAAGTTACCAGGTAACCAGGGGACGCTGAACTGTCATTACAATGAGAGCTCAGCGTAGCCGGCAGTGATATCATCGCCGGCTCCACTGAGCTCTCATTGTAATGACAGCAGGTCCCGGCCAATAGGAAACAGTTGGGCGGAGCTAGCTGTCACTGCTAGCTCCATCCAATCATTTTCTACTTATTTTTTCTACTTCTTTTTACTGTTTTTCTATTCTGCTCAGTACCGCTGAGGTACCGAGCAGAATAGCCGAGCCGAATGCCGAGGGGCGGCATTTGGCTACTCACTGCTGTTCGGCCCCTATGAGAATAGTCCGAACAGCAGCAAGTAGGCTGCCGGAGTTTCAGCTCAGCTGAGTTGAACTCCTTCTGCACTTCGGGATGGCCGAAAATGCTGAGCATGTTCAGCTGACCCGAAGCAAGCCGATGTATGGCTGATTTCAGCCGGTGTACGGCTGAAATCAGCTGTACAAGCCTTAAGTGAAAAGACAGAACAGCTTTTGGCTCACTTCACTTCGGGTCGGTTATTCACACGACTGCCTTTGGCAGCTTTGTGAATAACCTGTAAGAGATGTGCCTGTGAGTGTTGGGAAGCTCTGAAATTGCCAACAAAAGAAGCTTAATCCAAAAGCGTTGCAATTTTTGACAAATATTCAATTCACCAAATTCCCCTACAAATAATACACACAGATGTGTCATTTTTTATTCTCTACAAGAAAACAGTAACCGGGAATAAAAATTTCTTCCTGTCCAACATTTCCTGTATTTCTATTCCTACACTATAATAAATTTTATCGCTTAGATTAATATGACCCTCCGGATCTCATTGTGATGGAGCTGTGCCTCTGTCCCCAGCTCTTGGCTGGAGATTTCTTCCTCTAAAGTTTCAATGCTGGGGAAATCCTGACAAATAATTTGACATGAATGAGTTCCCTAAAAACACAATCCTCAAGGGTCCCGTATCAAACATTATATCAGGTCACCTCTGTGTCCAGATGGCATAGGTGCATGTTGGGAATATCCCTACACATTCGTATTTCCTGCAACTGCATAAAACAGAACATGTTTGTGCATAAATTGCAGTATTTCTTGAAAAAAGGTCCAGGGTCGCTGTAACAAATAAAAACATCTGTATCTGCGGAGGTCAACCAGAGGGTAATAAAGATGGAGAATGTCCTGTAATCAGATGTGTCTTATGTTCTTCAGTAACAATGGGCTTGATCTTTTGTCATGTAAACTTGTATTGAAATTAATAAACATCTGGCAAATGAAACTATTATTTTCTCCAAAAATTGCTCATGCTCAACTTAAGTATCAAGAAATCAGACCCCAACAACAAGTATGTTGTTTGAGCCTAAATCCTCCTTTAAGACGGAATAAGTAGGGGACAGGCATTGGAACTTTGTAAACTGCTGGTTTGCACTACACAGCCCATCCATGGCTGGCTCAGGATTTACAGCCTCCATTATGCAGTCAGTTGGAGCAGGCAATGAGGAGTTGCAAGGAGACAGGTTTTAGGGTCTGGCCTACAGTAAGTAATAGGCATCCCATTACAGACCCCACCAAATGAATTACCTCTTGTACTATGCTGCCTGCATGCAGGGGGTGAGGACTGTAAACACTGCACTGGCTATTGATGGGGTGGCCAAGAATTTTGCAGCTTAGGGGTACCTTTTGATATTCATAGATGGCAGGCCATCAGTGGGCGCCACTAATTGGAGAGGAGGAAACATTGAGGGAGAGGCAGAACTGCAGTGAGGGAGGAGTTTGGCCAGGGGCAGGGAAAACTTGCAGAGGGCTGAAGAGAGCATCCATCTAAATCCATCTGGTGCCACACCCCCACAGGTATAGGCCACTGCTGTCCCCAGGGCTGCTCCACCGAGTTCTGCAGTATGAGTATTCTTTAACCACTTCCTGTGGGTTCACGTAGGGTGAGGGTCTCCCCTGATAGATCATAGGAGAGATCAGTGGCTTCCAGCCGCTGATCTCTCCTCCAATCACTGGACCCGGAAGTGATGTGCATTACATCACTTCCGGTGTCACTGGGCATATTCTCTGGCTCCTAGAGCCTGAAGAAGAAGCTAATGAAGCAGATCTCTGCTTCATCAACTTCTTAGAGGTCCCTAGGTGACATTAGGGGCCTAAAAGACCCCTGATGTCTCCATAAAGAGGACCTGTCGCATTATATTTGCTATTACTTGTTAGCCCCCTATGCAATAACAATAAAACTGAGTGTAAAAAAATTGTAAAAATGAAAGTAACATAAAAGAAAATAAAAAATGCAAAATAAATTGTTCAAAGTCCCCCCCCACGTGCACGCACATACATCGCAAACACGCGTCGGATGCGTCTACGTGCAAAAACAAAAATTGCGCCACACATGTTATATATCGTTTTGCAATTTTAAGGCTTGACATGTTTGGTATGTATTTACCCAGTGTGACCCCGTCTTTTATATTTTACCACAAAATTGGGCATTATAAACTCTTTCTGTGCACTAAATTTTATTTTAGTGTATTTTATCCTAAAAATACTTGTTTGATAAACATTTGCGCAAATACTGTGCGACATAAAAAAAAGTACAACTAGCATAATTTTATTTTGCAGGGCCTCTGCTTTCAGAAAATATATAATTGCTAGGGGGTCTGAAGCTGTTTTCTAGCCAAAAATTCTGATTGTATCATGTGTGTGCAAACGTAAGAAATTGCTCCGGGCAGCAAGTGGTTAATGTATCTTCTGCTGACAGCACCACTGTGGTCTGCAGCTTTTGCAGCTCAGTTAAGTCCTAGCTTAAAGGCATCTCCCAAGCTCCCTATGCCTTTATTTACATTGTTTGCTTATTAACCTTGAAAAAGGCCAACAATTAGTATTAGGGCTGCCCCCTTTTCCCCACATAGACTTCAATGGGGTGTGAAGCTAAGTTTGAGTTTGAATTTTGATTTTCAGTAGTGTTTTTATTTCCCCACATAGTTTTCATTTTCTCACTCTGACAGCTCTTTGTCAAGATGAACCTCGTGACACTGTGGCCAGAGGCGTCACAAAGGGGGGTGCGGCCCACACCGGGTGACCCCATTAGAGGGGGTGACGCAAAAATGGCTGACAGTCATTTTGGTGTCACCCCCTCTGAAATGTCAGGTACTCGGTCATGGACCAAGAGCCCAACAGCTGCACAAGAAAGAAGGGGACCCAGCGACATACCTTATCCTGCCGGATGAAGTCCCCTCCTCTCTTTCCCGGCATCCATCAACAAGATGGGTGGTGACAGCAGTGAAGTGCACATGACATCATTTACGCATGTGCGTCATAAAGTCACGTGTAAAGTCATGACATTCGCATTGGTGACACCCGGCCTGGTCACACCGCTGACTGTGGCCTGGGTCACACCACTGACTGTGACAGCAGCAGTGTGACCAGCAGAAACCAAATAGGTTTCCATCTTGTAAAGGGCTACGTGATCCTTCTAGGATCCCAGCAAACTCATTTATTGGTCTTTATTGGTCAGTTGAAGCCCGGGAACTCGCAAGGAGATGGTAAAACAACTTCAGCATTGTCTATAAAGGCCAAACATTTATGCAGAAATGACATAACCTTTAATAAACCTCAAGTCATTTACACCACTAAAGTCTATTGTTTCACAACAAGCAATGTGGGAAAGTTGTTTTTTTACTTTTTGCTAACATAAAGTATCTGCATTTCCTTACGTAATTATATGATATGCAGTGTGCAAACTTACTACATCATTTATTGATTCATAAGCTGCAGATTTTTAAAGCGTAAGTTCATTTTCCGAACTGAATTTGGGAAAATGGAATTACCCATTCAAATCTGGCCTCCTCTCCTGCCCCGGTAAAAAAAAAAAGTTAACAAAGGATCTAAACCTTGCCCACACTGTTCAGAAAAAAAATATCTCAGATTTGCAATGTAGTACTGACCTGAGGAAGAGGGGCCAGTGCTCGATCAGACTGCACTGTGTGTAATGATTAGTGATCCAACCGCGCTGATCAATGAGAAGCGCTTCTGACTACGCTGAACCATTGAGTGCTCGCAATTTGAAAGCGAAATTCTAAATTTAGAGTGCAGGGCTGCGTAGTACCGATGCAGGGGAAGGAGCGTTTGCCGAAAGGTAAGTATAGCGGGGGGAAAAGGGGGGTAGAGGGGGCCAGATTTGAGCGGGTAATTCTATTTTCCCAAATTCACTTGGGAAAGTGAACTTATCCTTTAGAGTGTTCTGGAGTAAAGGAAGTGGGTGGTAGTTTTCTTAACAGGTTTATAGACAGCAAGAAAAACCTGACAATAGTTTTAACCCTTCCTACACACAATAACTCAATGAAAAGCTAAAAAAAAAAAGAATGTTCCGCTTCAAAGTCCACTTTGAAGAAAAAAAGTCCACCTCTGGTCCTTCCCCTTTCCTAACTTTTTGTCCTCAGAGCCATTTGCCCCTCAACGAACAAGTCAAATGTAATTTTGAAAGTCATCATGTAATACCACATTATGGCTGCTAGATGGAGCCAAGGAGCATAGAAAATAAATACTTCTTTGTTATGCTCCTCAGCTCCATCTAGGGGCCATAACACAGTATCTTACATATTGTACATAAAAACTGGAAAAATAATGTATCAAGAATGTTCATTATGGGCTCTTGTCATACAGAATGAACATTCATGGAGTTTAACAAAGAGAATGGCACTGAGAATTTTTTTTATATACACTCCTAAAAGTTTGATCATGCCCCCACCACTGGTTTATTTTCTTAGAATGAAGTGACTAATGAGGATTTCTATGTGAGTGCTTGTGGTTATAAAACTGTATGACACCCTAACAATAAACTTCTCTTATTGCACCCTTGTGGTCTGTTATATATACGATTTGAAGTGTTATGTAATATCTGTTATGTTAGGGCATAAAACTTCCAGTTGATCCTATCAGAAATCCAGTGAGCTTATAATTTACTCCTGCACACTTTGCTTCTGCTGTACAATTGTTGGTTAGCAGTGTTATTAGCCCTAACCAATTCTGCCTGTGGACCATAGAACACCTCCCTGTTATGGGATGGAGATGAGGAGAGGGGGAGGTGGTCTGTTGTCCTAACACAGTTCCTGTCATTGGGTGACAACACTGCTCCTCCATAGATGCAGACAATAAGTGTTGTCACCCTACAGCAAATAGTGTGCTATTGGCAGGATCACCAGGTAAAAATAAAGTAAAAAATGGCCTGAGAAAAGAAAATGAATGCAGCCACCACATAAACTACACATTTGTTCTTGGTTAAATATCCTTTGAGTCATTCAGGAAGTATTATGATTCCTTATCGGGTAAATGAGAGAGTGAGAAGACATGCACAGGCCTTTAGAGCACATTTGTAAACCGTTAAAGGGTCTTTAAGACCCCCAAGGGACCCCTTTACCTGTTTAGGGAAAATAAAAGCTTCCAATCTGTGAATATCCCCTCTTACGAAGCTGAGTGCATGCAGTCATCTCTACATGGGAGTAGAGATTACACGCATGGGTCCCACATAGATGATGTGGATTTACATTTTAGATGGATATTACCTATCTAGTGTAACATTTCTCTGTAATAATAAATAACTCTTCTGCCCAATGAACATCTGCTTGGATACTGAATAAGCATGATGGAAAATGTGATCATGAAAGAACTTTGTCTTGTATATGGCATTATTATGCAGCATTATCTACTGTCTCTTGCACAATCTGAAGCTTGAATCAAACCCTGAACGCTCAGATCTTACATCTTTATTATTTTGCATGTATGACCAAATCTAGTAAATGTGAGGGTTTCAGAACCAAGCCTAGGTTAGGTTGGGCAAACCAATCTATCCACATTTAGGGGACTTTACACACATCTAATATAGGTAAATAGAGCACAGTCAGGATATTTGCTTACAAATATACAAAACAGTTAATGATAAGTTGTAACAGACTTATGGGCTGATAGCCAGAAACAGCCAGTTTCATCACACTGGTGGGTTTACATTGAACATGTATTGAATTAACTTCTGGACTCAAGAATGTTTAGTATGGCCAATGAAGGTGGATCACAAGCTTTTCTCTTTCTATAAATCTCATCAAAATTATGCTTTCCTATAACTTTGTTTCAAAATAAAATCCAGGCGCAGAGATAATGCTAAATAAGATGGCCTGCCCAGGTCGTCGTTATGGGTTACAAAATGTAAGGGCTGTTTAAGATGGTTAGGGCAAGCTTGCTGTTTTATAATGATTTACAGGGGATAGGGTGTAAAGTCACATGACCCATCTCACTCACACAACTGTGCATCACTTCATTCTTTTGACAATACCCCTTAATTTCGATCACCTTAAGTAATGGGCTTAACTACACTATTACCATGAGTACACTACCACTAGTAATTTTTACTTTTATTTTATTTTTTAGTATGTTGTAGCTGGTTGCCAATCAAATTTATATTAAGGACCCTATTATTTTCATATATCTTTCTAAAAAGTATGTTACATTATCTATCTAACTTCTTGTTTCTATTACTACCAGTGAGATGAATGTATATGGTGGACATGACTCGCACTCTGGAGATACCCCCTCCCCCACTCGGGATTGATCGATCAAGCGGGCCACTCCCCTGTATACATCTAATCGGGGATGGTCTGCACCCCAGCACTTCCACATTGTTTGATCGACTCGATCGTTCTTTGAGGCAGTGCTGGTGCCGATGTGCCTGGTCGTTTGGCTTTGACATCACGCTGACGGGAGGAGGGACCACCATCCTGTGGGTGTGAGATGGGACGGCGGGGCTAACCCAACAGCGCCGTTCCATCGGGCTGACGGCCCCGGGAGGAGGAGTCAGTTACACGGGCTACCTCCACTTGTCGGATGCGCCTATTTAGGGCACATGAAATGTTTTATTTACCTTGTCAATCATGTATTTTCTTTATTAAAAATGAATTTTATTATATTGATGGATTTTTTGACATTATGTTGAACCATACTCCCTGGCATTAGTTAGTAGACACTTTTAAAGCCCCATCTTTTCTTTTCTCTTTTTTGGCTTACGAATGCTAAATAAGAATAGAAAGGGGCAGAAATGGAAAAAAACAGGAAAATGTTTTCCCGTAGTTGTCTTCATGAAATTGGACCTATTTGGTAACTCCACAAGTCTGCATGAATAAATCCCTGACACGTCACAATGCACAGCAACAGTATCATTTTATAAAATGTACCTTTTGGCCCAAACAAAAAGCCTTTACCTCTACGGAAGGTACTGTTTTGGGACTGAGATAAGGAATCTAAAAGGATGATTCACAAAGCTGCCGAAGGCAGCCAAGTGAATAACCGGGCTGAACGCTGTTCACCTAATCACTTTAGCTCAGTACGGCTAATTTCAGCCGCACATCAGCATGTTAGAAGTAACACTTTCGACTCAGCCAATCCAACATCTGGATCGGCTGAGCCGAACCTTTCAGCAGGCTACTCACTGCCGTTCGGCCTATTCCCACAGGGGCTGAACAGCAGTGAGTGAATATTCTGCTCGGTACCTTTGTGGTACCGAGCAGAATAGAAAATCAGTGAAAAAAGTAGGGGAAAAAAAGTAGAAAAAAAGTTTATGAATGTAAATAAATGATAAATTAAAAACAATAAATAAAGATTTGTTTAAAAAAGAAAATAAATACATTTTTAAAAATGGGCGGTGCTAGCAGTGACAGCCAGCTCCGCCAATCTGTTTCCGGCTCCGGCTCCGCCCAGTTGTCATTGTTTAATGACCTGAGGTAACCTGGGGACGCTGATCTGTCATTGCAACTGGGCAGAGCCACACATGAGATCACGGCTGGCTGCGCCCAACTGTTAGTTGCGAGGCTTTCGGTCGGCCAAAGGCTGGCATATCGCCCTGCTTTGGCTCAGTCAAGCCGCTGAGCCGTTCGGCCAGCTTCGGGAGCTGTACGGGCTGTAGTGAATAGCCCATACAGCAGCCCTTCGGTGCTCCGGCGGCCGAAGCTAGCCGAAGGATGAGCCGGAGCTACGGCTGATCCTTCAGCTAACTTTGTGAATAACCCTCTAGGAGAAATTTGTCATCAGTCTATTGCAGGAAGGATGAAGCAATCTTCAATCCCTAGGGATACCTCATCACTTGACTATGCTTGACTATGATTTGCTTTACTATGGATTTACAACAAATCCACGTGATTCAGATTCGAGTGAATGGGTGATTTTTTTTGCATGAATTTGCCCTGGGCAAATTAGGGGACACCAAAACCCACAAAAGTAGCTCCCCATCTAATTTTACCAAAATTCAGTAGTGTCTAAAAGTTATGTATATACTGTATATATAATTGTGTGTGAATGAGGTGAACATTCACTTTGCTCCCCAATCATGTACAAGATTAAAAAAAATTTAAAAAGTATTTTTGCTTGCATATGATTGGATGATGGAAGTCAGCAGAGCTTCACCTTATTTACTAAGCTAAGGGAAAATTATCTTGCAAAGTGAAAATTTCCTTACAAAGTACAGCTTTTTTTGCCATTAGTAAATGAACCCTAGGAATTCATAAAAAATTATTAAAAATGGTCCATAACTCAAAATTAATATCTAAACATCCTCAGTGTAATCAATAAAGCCCACGTGCACCCATAACCTGATGATTGCACAAGAACCCACGCACTCCAAGACCCTCACCTATAGAGCAGGTGAGGTAGCAGACCACAGGGGACAGCTCTGAGGGAGAGGCAGTAGAGCAGCAATGAACTGTAAGATAGAGAAGACACTTCATATGGGGGGTGACAACTGTCTCCTGTTATGTTTCTGCAATTTGGACATCATTTGCACCTCTGGTGGAGAGCACAAGTGACCTTACTGACACACATTGTGCAGAAGAGCTAACAGGCCGAAAAAAAGTCACACGCTCTAATACTGCCTCTAGGTTTGATCACGGCATGTATTCACCATGGCATTGTTTTACTAAGCTTATGCAATGTCACAACATTTATTTCAGTGCAGAGTTGCATTAATTTTTCACCAAGATCTTGTAGTAATGATGGGAAAGTTGAACCACTGTGTAAAGTCTTCTCCAGCACATACCAAAGATTCTCAACGGGGTTAAGGTCTGGACTGTGTGGTGGCCAATCCATGTGTGAAAATTATGTCTCATGCTCCCTTCACCATCCTTTCACAATTTGAGCATGATGAACCCTGGCATTGTCATCTTGCAATATGCCTGTGTCATCAGGGTCATTCAGTAGGCAGCTGACCTCATTTTTTGGGGACATAACATTGCTGAACCTCGACCTGACCAACTGAAGTCAGCCCAAATCTTAACACTGCCCGAAATCCAGGTGGTGATCTTTTTTTTTTTTGGCTAGGCAGTGTATGTTTCACTGTTTTCACTATCAGGAAGCCCATTTAGAATGATAATGTGGAGCTGGAAACAATTTGCAATTTACTGAAAACAATTTGCAACTTGCGAATAGGGTGTCCATGGGCGGCTAGCAATCCCATCAAGCTTCAAGTGGTGCTGATGCTTCCCAAAGCCCACTAAGATCTGCCAGAAGTGTGATGAAAGCTGTCTCTTTAAGGAGAAAAAAAGAACAATTGAATCCAGTTATGTCATTAAAAAAATATTTCCATTTATTTTGAAATATACCGTAACTAGCATGATTACCTAAATTTACCTTGACATTAGCCTAATCACCTGCAAAACAGAACTCTGAGAGTTCAGAGCTTGTGAGCATGCTTGTAAAAGGGACAGTGCAGTGGTCACTTCATCAATATGAAGTTGCCCCTTCATTGTCCAATGGCAGGATGGGGCAGGTCTTTCCATTCTGTGTTGCTTAGTGGCGGTGCCGACTGTAGGGAAGTCCGGGGTCTGTGGTGCCTAAAAGGTTTGCCTTGTATGGATCACAAGACCTCACAAGTAGACATGTAAGCCGCCAGAAATCGTTTCGGAATCATTTGGGTTTTTTTTTTTCGTTATCGGATCCTAAATTCGGATCAGTCCGATATTCAATATTCGGATTTCAGATGGATATGATATTTTGTTTTCACTTTTGGATCTATTTGGTTTGAGTTATTCATATTCACAATTAAATAATAAAAAAACCAATGTGAGCCCCCACCCAAAATTATATTTGCATCCGATGCATCCGAATTTTCGTTACCGCAACAATCGTATTAATTTGAATTCGTTATTTTTTCCATTCGGAAATTCAGATGCATCCGAATTTCCGAATGTGCCAATATTCATCCAAGTTTACTCACAAGTAAAACAGTTCACTTACATACATTTTAGATTTTGAATATGTATTGAGGTGCTTGTTTGGAGTTCAGCTTCAAACTCCAATTAGATTTGATATTTATTTATTTACTTATTTATTTTTTTAGAAATATCTTAATTGCTGAGGTGCATATGCATTCAACATAATAATGGTAGCCTTGGTCAACAAATGACACAGAACCAAACTTCAGTTTTAAAAAGGACACCCAAGCAGCTTTGTTGAGGTTGCGTGGGTTTAGAGGATGTAACCTCCAATAAACAAACATCTGTTCAACACTTACAATAAACAGTAACCAACATCCCAATGTAAGGTAAAACTGGCAATAAACCCGTGGCAGCCTCTAATCTCAGCAAAGGTGGGCAGGTATCTCTTTGGTA
>NW_017306432.1:1513186-1552522 GCF_000935625.1 Nanorana parkeri
TAATCATCCAATGAGATCACAGTTAGATATCAGCAAAAATTAAATTAAAAGCATGTAAGCTCTTTAAATGTCATGCTCTCAGCAGTTAGGGCTCCTTTTCATAAGACATCATTCGTCTCATCACTCTTCCATAAAGAGTATGTTATGGGTTATATTTGTATATGGATAGTTAGCCTCTTGGCTGCTTCTTTTCTAATGCCCTTCTTACCCGGTCACTGAGTTTTGTTGGGCAGCCTCCTCTAATGTGAGTAGAAATTCTGCTCTATTCTTTTCTTTTTTAATAATGCATTTACTGTAAAAATACTTTATGCAAGGCTCAAAGTTTGGAAAACATTTTATAACCCAACACTGATTTGTGCTTCTCCAGAACTTAATCTTATTTTTCTAGCTTTTTCATCTTCAGAACGCTGTTTGTTTGAATATGTTCGTTAACATCAACTCTGTCCCATTTGAGAGGTATCTAGATATTTCCTTCTACTTCCTGTCCTGACACAACAGGAAGTGAGAGGAAGCCTCTCCAAAGTGAGGTCAATTACTTCCGTGTTATTCACAAAACGGTGAAGAGTTTGAAGAAGGCAGGAGAAGTGAACAACCTAGGACAACATAGCTGAACTGGAAAGTGAGCTGAATTGGAGAATTTTTCCAAATCAGCTATTTTGGCCTAAATTATTCACTTCTGCCTTCTCCAAACTCTTCACCGTTTTGTGAATAACCCTGTAAGTGTCCTCATCGGAAGGTTCCTGTTCTGGTGACAACTCATAATTCTGTTTTTTTTCCTCGCCTTCAGTCCCGATAACAACAGTCATCAGGACAAACAGAGAAGGTGAACTCTCCTCAATGACAATTAAAACCTTACGGGAAAGCTTAAAAAAAATTTGGGTTTTGGAAATACCCTAATTTTGTTCCCATAGAAAAGATAATTCAGTTGGCATTCCAAAAGTAAAAGATCCCTATATAATTTGTATGTGACCTTTTCCATGACATGAGGTTGTGGCTGATCTCCGATATCAGCAGCTCCAGGGAGCAACAGGGTTTTGTTTTTTCCCCCAATAAACAAGTTAGTCATCTGCCACTCTATGATATTCCTGTAAAAATTGATGCTGTAACATTGGCATTGCAAAAGTACCAATGACAGCCATGGAAAGATTACACAATGCATTCTGCACACTCACAATCCTTCGCAATAACTTGTTCTTTGGCATTGTGGCATCTGCTTATAAGACAACCGCTGAGCTGTTCATTACTAACAAACCATTCAGTAACAATGACTGATGTTAAAGATTATAGAAAAGTACAAATATATGTAATGCTGTGGGGAGTATTCCATAACCTCTATGGAAGTCAGTAAATAAAGTAGGTAGAAAAGACTACTACAATAAAAAAAAACTTCTTTACATGAACCTGGGACAAATCTAGTCAATTCAAACTAGTCTTATTATGAACAAATGCATAACCAGAGGTTACCTAGAAGAGTAAAATTATTTTCTTCTTCAAGTTTTTAGCAGAGTCGAGAAGAAATACAATTCCTATGGGGATTATTCACAAAGCTGCCGTAGGCAGCCGAGTGAATAACCGAGTAGAAGTGAACAGAGCTGAACTACGTTCGGCTATTCACTCCGGCTCACTACGACTGATTGCAGCCGTACAGCAGCTGAAATGAGCCGTACATCAGCTGCTTCCGGCTGCACTTTGGTCAACCGAACATGCTCTTCATGTTTGGCTGAGCCAAAGTGCAGAAGGACTTCGACTCAGCTGATCCAACATTTGGCCAGCTTTGCACAGTTGTTATTGTTTAATGACAGTTCAGCGTCCCCCCAGCTCCGCCCAGCTGTCATTTGCGGGGCGAATGGCCGGCCTTCAGCAGGCCGTTCGTTCATCCCGCTTCTGCAGTCACTTCGGCTCAGTCGAGCCAAAGCATATGCTTTTGGCTCAGCTGAGCCGCTCGGCCTCCTTCGGCTGCTGTACGGACTATACTGAATAGACCGTACAGCAGCCCTTCGGTTCAACTGCTCCTGCAACTGAAGCGAGCCAAAGGATCAGCTGAAGTTATGGCTGGATCCTTCAGCAGCTTTGTGAATTACCCTTTATGAGTAAGGGAAAAGGTCTCGTATTGGGGAGAATTCCCCTCACTTCCTTTTTCTCTGATGCCATTATGGTGGTGGTAGTGGGGTGTGGGTTGTTACCAGAACAAGAAGGTATAGGTGTAGGCATAGATAGCAATAAAACCTTTTCCTGCTTCATTCCTAGTAAAAAAAATGTAGACTGAAGCTGGGTTATATATCAGTAGATCGATTTCTTCTAAAAGCCGAGCTTGGCCATTCCTTCTTAGCATCCCCAATGATCAGCTAACTGGAACTGCAAAACATTTCAAAATACTGTTTTAACTGAAAGTAATATATGCCTAGTCATTTGTCATCATATGCTCAGTTGGAATTGCCCAACCTTGTGTCTAAAGTCAAAAACAAAAATGTAATTTAATGCAGCTTACCAGGTCACAACGATCACTCACTACTGTGTCTATGGAGGAGCAGCATTGTCACTTTAAGACAGGAAGTGTGCTAGGGCTATGGGAATGGGGTTCTGTAGTCCACAGAACTGAAATGGGCATAGGACACATATTAGCATTGGATTCCTGGCAAGATCAGCATATATTATTCCTTTTATCAAACAGATATTAAGAAATGCTTTCAAATATATATTTAACAGACCCGAAGGGAGCAAAAAAAACAAAGCTCATCATTAGGCTTTACTTGCAGTTTGAGGAAGTAAAAACTATTTTTTTTCAGTAATGAACCCAGATCAAACAAATATACATCACCAGGAAAGTATTTCTATACATTTTTCACCAAGCACTTACAGGCATCATGTTTCTGCACAGCTTGATCCGCCTCTCTCAGCTCTGCTTCCCTGAACTTCCAGTCCGGTACAAGATCACAAGAGACAGCACAGTTGTAAGAATATGACACAATGCATAGTCATAGTTAATATTCCTATTAATGTGAAGAGAGAATTTACATTGTTAATTTTCCCTAAGCCATGTATAGCTGGTGGCATAGCTGGTTATTCAACTGCCATCTTGTGGGCATTTTGGTTATGCCACCATGTTTTTCAGAATTTCCTCCCCTTGTGTGTAATGTACCGCCCTTCACCAAGAACCAATCGTAATGTCATGGTGTCATGGCTGCCTATGGCAGGACCATATGTACATGCTAGCTTGGAAACATTATCATTCTTGACCTTCAAATACCATCTGTTCATTCATCTGCTGTATCATGTTGTCTGCTGTAGCCCTGTTGCATGCAATAAAGCATTTCATGGATGAAAGGGTATTTGGTGAGTTCAGCTATCTGATAAGGATTGTCCGCAGTGATTATATCTGCAGGCCAGGCATGGAGGTCTCAGCAAGGGATACATGGCTAATACAATAATCAGAATGAGAACAACAGTGTCCAGCAGCTGTCCATCTACTAGCTTGGAGAAGGGAGGGGCAGGGAGCAGGGGGTGTAATGTCTTGCTGTGCCTGTGTGTTTGTGGACTACATGTGCACCTTGCTTTAAAGCCATTTATGAAATGATGAGTGTGTTTGCCATACGTTTCACTTTTTGGATTTGGTGTGTGGACACACTGGGGGCTTCAGCTGCCATTGTCATGTGCAGGGCTATTTGTGTGTCCCTATGCCTTTAAAAGAGAACTATGGGGTTAGTGTTTTTCCCCATAGTTCTCTTAAGGGTCACGGGAGGACATATACTAGCATCCTCCCATGACCCAAAGCTCAGTATATCGCGAGCTACAGCATTACTGTCGAGATCCACCCAGCTGCATGAGTGACCAGTCAGCGCTGGGAGATCGGAGCGGGGAGTGGGGGAATACATGCAGGGAGTGGTGACTGACAGTCACTGCTCTCTTCAGGGAGATGATCGAGAAGTGAGCGAGCGACGGTATGTGTTCGTTCACTTCATGATCTATTGAGTGACAATGAAACTGTCACACGTCAGCTCGAACTATGAGGGTGAGTGATTTTCACTCACCTCATAGTTCTCCTTCAAGGAGGCTGGGCTACCCCCTGACGATACTGCACTCAATTCATCCTTTGCTTTATATGCTCCAAGATGGAGGCTCTCATAGATTAGAGTTAAGACCGCACTATACAGAGGGGCCATGACGAGGCAGTGTGGCTTCCACATATTTTGCCAAAGTTGTGCAACTTAAATCTCTGTTTTTAACCTTAGTAGTTAGACAGTGAACCTTTTTTTGCAGCCTGGATTGTAAGTGTGCTGTGAAATGTCTGGTTTTTGTACTGCGTAAAGCCCTTTCATGCACCTTGCTTTAAAGCTAGTTATGAATTATTGAGTGCATTTGCCATTCGTTTCACTTGCGTGTTTGTGGAGACACACTGCTTACTAGCACGCACAAGGGTGGCTCCATTGGACCCTGCAAGAGAAAGGAGCCACTGTAAAACAGAATATCAGGACCAGCGGTCAAGGGATCAGCTGATTCTGCTGGAAACTAAAATGTTTATAAATCAAGGAGCAGCATCCATTGTAAGTGATTTCATTAGCCTATGAAATAGCTTAAAAATCTTTTGACTTAAATATCACTGTATCTTGAAATAACCTATGTAGACCAAGGTAGAGGTTCTTTTTTATTACTTTCATATTAAGTCTTTTTGCCCTTTAAAAGGACCAGAAGGGTGTTTTTTTCCCTCATACTAAAGCAGAACTTTACATGACCTCTCTCTAGCAAGAAATAAAAACGATAGAGCAGTTATATTGTAGAATATAAAAGCATACAGCAATTAAATTGTATAATAAACCGTTCTGAGACATAACGTGGATTGTAGGAGGTCTGTGACTATCAGGACTGGGCCAGTCTGCCAGCTGGGCGCGGTATCTGGGGACTTGTGACGCAGACCCCCTCCAAGGTCCCTGGTTGTCCTGTGGTGACTGCACATTCCCACACACACAGGAATGACACGGATTTCTTCAGCGGTTCACCACTACTGCCCTCCACTTGCCAAATTCAACAATGGGATCTCAGAAAAATGTCTCCCCTGGATTAGGCCCGGTCAGTTTACAACTGCTCAGGCTGCGTCCTTGTTTGCTGTGTTTCGTTTCAGCTTCTGATAACCCTTTTCATTGTGAAACCCTCAGAGGAATTTTGGTTTCGGGAGAATAATGCTTCACAATATCTCACTGTTTCCTCAAGTTATAAAACAACATTGAAATTAGGGGCATTTTGTGGCTTTCCCGGGTCAGCTTAAAATAGCGGACAGGTCACATGAGGATGTACTATAACATAACACAAGGCCGAGGGACCCGATAAAAAAAAGTGCAAAGTGTTAAAGGCAAAGTCCTCCTTCTATAAAAAAGAATGACTGCTTCATAAACTAAAATGTGCGTTTTATTATTTTTTTTGTATTGGAGACAGTAAAGCAATCACAGGTGGAATGCTCTGGCTTCTGCAGACTGTCCCTCCAGTCCATGTCTGTAATGAGTTACAGACATCCACTAACACGGACAGGAGGAAGTGTCAATGAACTACCCGCACCGAAGGTAAGTGAAAAAATAAATAAAAACATAGCGCAAACATCGGGGCATTTTGACAAGACAAGCCCTCACCCTGCAGTGCCCTCAGGCGGCCGCCTGACTTGCCTTGCGGTAGCGCCGGGCCTGACTACAAGCCCTTAGTACTACTTTAATCTAGGTAAAGAGATTTATGCTTACACATCAAACAATTCAAATATATTTATTTCAATTGTGTATTTATAACAAACACAAATTAAAAACTAAAAATAGATATGCAGTTCTATATTTAATTCACATACATTTTGTCCCACTCCTAATAACCATATCATTCTCGAAGTTTTTAAACTTACCTAATGAAGATGCCCATAGAATGTACTTCCTCAATGCACTGACACAATTTCACTCAGCCCTCTGAATATGCACTTCCTTGTGTCACGACTCTAGCAGAGCCTGCCTTCTGAACTACAACTCAGCAACTGAACAATGTGACATAGTCACTGCTTGCTGCAAGCAATGCATGATGGGATATTAAGTCTTGAGAAATCAAGATTGCATCACATCAAGCAGCAGGGAAAGAGATACAAAGCACACTGGGAATCCAGGAAGTTGATGAAAGCGATGGGCAGACAGAAGGCAGCACTCACTACAGAAAAGGGATTTTTCAAGCAAGCTTTGATTGCACTAGCAAAAACAAGTCTAGTATGTATTCCTATTACAATGCTAATGATATAACAGGATAGTATATAATGTAAATTTAGGACTCCTTTAATGCAGCTCTGTAATTATTGATACATCATTACATGTAAATGGTTAAATGAAAGCAGTGCGAGTATCTGAATTTGACCTGAAATCAGACTCTTTCAGTTCCTTTTGTCTGGATTTCCGCAGGTGCTGCTTCAGTGAACACAACAGGTCAGAAAATAATAAGATATTGTTTCTTTTTCCAATATTACTTTGATAATCCTTTTACCTTTTTTGCAACATATACTATCTGAATGCAGCTCCAGATCAATAAATGGAATGTTAGCTGCCATGTTAGGGAAAGATTGTCATGTTAGAGGCAGACTGCAGTGTCAGAGCCCTGTTAAAGGAGAACTACGGGGTTAAGGCTTTTCCCCATAGTTCTCCTTAGGGTAACGGGAGGACACAAACTAGCGTCCTCCCGTCACCCTAGGCTCAGTATACAGTGAGCTGTAGCTCGCGGTATACTGAGACGCCGTAGCTGAAGCGGATCCCGACAATTGTGCCGGGATCCACCCAGCTGCGTGGCTGACAGCTGGCTCTGCCTATCTAGAGGCAGAGCCAGCTGTACCCGCCCCCTCCCCCGTCCGTTCCCCCAGTCAGGATCGAGAGGTGAGCGAATGCCGGTATGTGTTCGCTCACCTCCCGATCTACTGAGCCGACCTGTGACAGTCTCATTGTCACAGGTCGGCTAGAACTATGAGGTGAGTGCAAAGTACTCACCTCATAGTTCTCTTTTAAAGTAAACATAGACAAGAGATAAGCATTTCCTGATTCAGGTCATTATGGTCAGATCAGGAAAGTATTGTATGTCTATGGGCACCCTGAAATATCTATAAAACCCCCTTTGACTGATTTATTTGGTATGTTTTTGCCTGGCCAATCACTATTTTACCCCTGAAAAAAGGATTCTGTTAAAGATTTCACCCAGTTATACATGCATCTTACTTGCAAAAGTCGCTTTTATGGAGCAGATCCACATTAAGGTTGAAATAAAAACAAAAGCAGACTCAACAGCTCAGGGGGGTTATTCATTAAAGAGCCGAAGGATCCAGCCGTAGCTTCGGCTGATCCTTCGGCTCTTTTCAGCCGCCTCTGCCTTTCGGTTCCAAAGGGCTGCTGTACGGGCTATTCACAATAGCCCGTAGAGCAGCCGAAGCCGGCCGAGCAGCTCAGCCGAGCCGAAGGCATATGCTTCGGATCGACTGAGCCGAAGTGACAGCCGAAACGAGGAGAAAGGTTGCCTGAAGCCGCTGATCTCCACGCAAATGACAGCTGGGCCGGAGCCAACCGTTATCTCACGGCTGGCTCTGCCCAGTTGTAATGACAGATCAGCATCCCCAAATAACCTGGGGCCGCTGATTTGTCATTAAACAATAATAACTGGCCGCCTCCGCCCAGTTGTTATTCATTGGCCGGGACTTACTAGAGGACTCTGGCAGGTGCCGGCCAATAGGAAACAGTTGAGCTGACCTAGCTGACACCACTAGCTCCGCCCAATTGTTTTTCATTCTTTTCACTTATTTTCTATTCTGCTCGGTACCTCTGAGGTGCACCCAACACGCTATCCACTTGACATCCCTTCCTTATAGTGCACCCAACACGCTATCTACTTGACATCCCTTCCTTATAGTGCACCCAACACACTATCCACTTGACATCTCTTCCTTATAGTGCAACAAACATGCTATCCCGGTATCCCCTTGACATATTCAGGACTGAATTTTGAGTTCTTCTCTAAAATCTGTTCTAAAATAGACCTTACTCACACATAAGAAATTACTACCCAATGTCAGCTCCTGATTGGTCATTAGGTTCAGATCATACAGTCTGTGTTTTTTAATAGTTCAATGAACACTATAACTGGAAGCATTGCCCAAATTACTGAAACTAGAAACGATATGATTCATTTTATGACCCTTTCATGGGAATAGCAAAATAAAATAGGTTTGCACTCATATAAAATGTGTGTTTTCCTTTGTAGAGTTATGATGAGATTGATATAGTGGTTATCATTTTATGACTGTACAATTTTTACAAACTTATATAAACCATCTTGGAGATAGGGGACTTTCTGTGCAGTGCATTTTCTGCCGCCAGTTGTCCAAGCTAAGGGCGGAATGTAGTATAATGACATTTTAGTGGTTTGCCGTGAACACGTAGTAAAACCAGTTGCAGTTATGACCACAATATGAAGACTGTGTTCTACTTCACAGAATCACAATTATTCCATCATAAAAATACATTTTTTATAAACATTGCTGCTGATCAAAATATTTTGTGTCAGGAATTAACTAGGTGAGCCAACTGAAGGACTTTTCATTGGTGTGTTAACTAGGGTCACCTTCCCTTGGAAATTCATGAAAAGCAAGTAACAGAGAATTGGGTACTATACCTATATGTCTTCTGTTTCTACTATAGTGAAATTAACAATATCTAACAGGAACCTGTAAGCATATATTTTATGCTAATGTAAAGGGGGCCAGTTCCCACTGACTTCCAATGTAAATGATCACTTCTACACTAATCACCAGTGTAAGGGAGCTTTTTTTTTCTGTGACCACTGATGCTAGGGGGCAATTCTTCACAGACCACCAATGTAAGGGGACTTTTTTTCTACTGACCACCACTGTAAGCGGGACATTTCTCCACTGATCGGCAATACAAGGGGACATTTTTCCACTGACTACAAATATAAGGGGGCATTTCTCCACTGACTACGAATATAAGGGGGCATTTCTCCACTGACTACGAATATAAGGGAGCATTTCTCCACTGACCACCAATATAAGGGGGCATTTCTCCACTGACCACCAATGTGTGGGGGCATTTCTCCACGGATCACCAATATAAGGGGACATTTCTCCACTGACCACCAATATAAGGGAGCATTTCTCCACTGATCGCCAATATGAGGGGGCATTTCTCCACTGATCACCAATATAAGGGAAAGTATAATACCCTTCTTGGTCACCACACATAAAAAAAGGCCAGCACTTCATAATGGATATAACTCTTCTACTGCAAACAGAAATTATTGCTGGCCCACAATTTGAGGGCACCCAGGTTATCTTTGAAGCCTTTACAAAGAGGACCTGCATGCCCTAGACATGTGGGTCGGTGATTGCTATATGCAGTAAAAGAGCTATACAGTATCTTACATGCAGTTCTGGCCTTTCTTCAGTCTCTAACAGTGCCACTGCTGGTCATGGACCCAGGACGTTTGAAGGCATGAGATTTGTGTATGGGATAGATATATCCTCTGTTTTATATGACCACTATGTTATACTGCAAGTAAGGACCCTCTGACTCCTTCTGATCACCCTGAGCACAACAACTTGCATCGGCCGCTATAATGTCAGCTTTGCTGTTAGGAATAATGCATGGTTCAATTTTTTGCAATTAAACACATATAAAAATAACATACATTGCCAACAGCTGCAGTCCTCAGTGCCTGGAAAGTGT
Source organism: Nanorana parkeri (assembly GCF_000935625.1). Lineage (NCBI taxonomy): Eukaryota > Metazoa > Chordata > Amphibia > Anura > Dicroglossidae > Nanorana > Nanorana parkeri. Next base: position 1,522,918 of record NW_017306432.1, read on the forward strand.
GAGGTAGCATGGCTGCAGCTTCCCAGGCTTTCAATCCAATCGGGAAGCTGGGCAGGTGTTCACATGACCACCTGCCAGGATGCGTGTTCCATTACTGCACCGCTGCTGGAAGAGGTAAGGGACAGTTGAACAAATGGAAATCCGGGATGCCTCAGGTGTGTTTATGTATGTATGTATGTTACACACACACATATATATATATATATATATATGTGTGTGTTTGTACTTTTGTGTACACACCCTAATGCAATAGGCTGCGCACGCCTATGTACAATGTTATAACCCTCCCTAATTTAAAAGCCCTGGAATCACCTCATGGACAGGCAAGTAACAGTAAACGTGTTGCTTTATCCAGAGTACACAGAGTAAAAAAAACCTTAGGGCTATCTTAGTCTAAGGTTAGAATGTTCAACAAAATAGTATTAAACATTTTAGAAGTTTTATACCAGAAGCTTTAGGGGATGTAATAAACATGACACTTCCCATCACATATTGTGGACATGTCCCATTGTCCCTATTTCCAAGTCTATATCTAGGGATGCACTGATGCTGATACTAGTATCGGTATCGAGGTAGATACTGAGTATTTGGGCAAGTGCTTGTACCTGTCCAAATGCTCCCGATGCCTATCCTGATACCGGAACCTCCAGTATCAGGAAGCTGGGCGGCAAGTCATTACACGCCAGCCAGATTCCTGATTGGCTGTCACCAGGGAGCTGGCTTCCTAGCCAATCAGGAAGCCGGGGGCGGGTAATGACACCTGGTGACGAGAGAGCATTGAGACGGCTTCCTGGCTAATCAGGAAGCTGGGCAGTGAGTCTCCTTAATGAGACTTCGGGTATCGGTATTCGTACTCGATACCGTAAAACCGGTGCTTCCCTAGTCTAATCTAATCAAGGGATTATGTATTCATCAAGACTCAAAAAGAACTCCTATGGTGTAATATCTAAAGAAATAGTAAACTGCAGAACTGCCTGATTTGGATTAAACTCATGGGTGTGCTTATGTAAATAATGGGAGTGGATATGTAAATATGAGGTGTGGAAAGGCATTACCTTATTTTCAGGAGGATTGCAAGTATTTTTATAATATAATCAAATGAGATTCATGCAGAAAATGTAAATCAAATTGAGGTGCTGATTGCAACCAAATGTATTTTTATTTACTTTATTGTGTATTCACAAAGATTTTGTGCAAAGCGATAACCTCGAGGCCAACAGGAATTAATCTGTGTAGCCACCATGCTATAACAAAAGATAATATAAGAATGGTATACTAAAATTATTTATGAACATAGATCATACTATAGACATTTTAACTTAAAGGACAGCTCCACATAGAGCAACCTGTCCTACAAAAATTCAGTAAAACAGTGATGCCAGGACTGAGTACAGCGGCTGGTGCTACTTTTGTGTTCTTGTGCAGCAGTTGTTTCTGGTTGTCACTAGGGGGTGCTCTTGGAAACCAGACCCTGCCTCCTGTCTTCTAACAGTGCCCTCTAGTGGCAACTGAAAGTAATGCACAAAGGGAACAGTATGAAAGCTATCATTAGTACAGGCATTTGTGATAAATGTACCAACTTTTGTAAGGAAATCTCTAAAGGTTTACTATATGTCCCATTACCTCCATGACCCATGAAAAGTCTCAATATTTTTGTAACAAACTCTATGTTGGGGTTGGAAAAAACCAAAAATGTACTGCATGAACCAATGGTAACACTTTATATCATTGGTGTGAAGCGCACCCCTTCAAGAGCAGCATACAGTAGTGTAATGGGTGTCCCTGTGTTTCCTCTGTGATATACCTTAATAATAGATCCACAGCACACGAACACACCTTGAAATTTAAATACCTCGGTCCTAGGGTAGCTTGCTATGGGTTAACGCAAGTCAGTAATCTCCATGTCTAGGGGTATTTAGATTGAGGTAGAAGTCACCAGTCATATTCATTCTTGTCATCAGTAGTAACCACTGGGCTTCCAGACTCAGGCCTCAGTGTAAGCACATGGCTAGTCCCCAGGTTTCAGGCCTAGCCATCTCAGACAGTCCATAGCAGCCTCCCCCCAGACAGGGCCCAGAGGGAGGAAGAAAGAGCACACATGGTCCACCCCAAGTATTTAACTCCTCTCCCAGCATGCACCACTGGCCACCTCCCTGTGATTGGCCAGGGAGACATACTGCACACTCATAACAATCTCTCATTGGTTGCTCTGCTCTGTGGCCAGGGTACACCCAGCAGCAGACAGATGCAAATGATGACAGACTGATTAGGGGAACCAAATGAGCATAGATTACAAATCAGCATCAGACTGATTACAATCTGACAAAAACTAAATTTAATAGCACTCCTGCCTCTCCAGGCTGAGCCACTATGGTGGCTCTTTTAAAAGGGAGAAAGTGTTGTTACTTCTTAAACTGCAAAATCACTTCTCCTCTGCGCAGCATTTATAGTTTTCAAGGGGTAGCATGCTTAATACTATATCAGAACTGGGCTGTTTCAGCACCAGGCCTTGATTCCGCCTTTTAAAAGCCAATTGAACTTTCAGTTTAAATCAGTTAAATACATTTCAGGTGTATCGAAACAAAAGGGGTTCAATGCTTTTGAGTTTGGTAGGCAGTCACAGCTTGAGTAGAAAAGCCTGTGTCCTGCCAGCAGTTTGCAGAGTTGGACTCTTGGTTGCTGTGGGGAAGTCAGTGATCTCATAGCAAAGTTATGACATGCCCCCCCTATTGTCACCCCACTAAATCCTTAGATCTGCAATCAGGAAAGCTCATGGTGCCACAGGGGCTGTGTCGGACCTTTCCAAAATGATTTACTGTCTTTCCTAGATTAATAGTGTTACACTCTGCAGCATGCTGGCAGACACAGGGTTTTCTACTCTTTTTTTTTTAAAGAAAACAAACTGTAGGACTTTGCACTCCTTTTGTTTTGATGCACCTGGAAGGTAGTTAGCTAACTTAAACTGAAAGTTCAGTTAGCCTTCAAATTATGCAATTCAGCATCGTACCTTTCTGAAACTATCAAGTGTTAGTTAAGTGTAACTATGCAAGCTTTTTTTCACATAAGTGTAATATAGTTATACACTTAGCTGAGTAAAGTCATAATATATTTCCCGGAAATCTTGTTTTGGGTCATAGAGATGGGTTATGGAGCTGACATAGCTTCTTTTAGCTCTCTCCAGCTCTCCGTTCCAACGTCTATCATTTGTCTCTTCGTCTATATTTGGCTGATACGACCTAGAAAATGAATCTGGAACTGAACATTTACAGGGTTATTCACTAAGCTGCCGAAGGCAGCCAAGTGAATAACCGAGCCAGAGTGAACAGAGCCGAACGACGTTCGGCTATTCACTGCGGCTCAGTACGGCTGATTTCAGCCGCACATCGGCTGAGCGGAAACTCCGGCAGCTCACTGGCTCAAGTATCTCACAGGAGTACACCCCTCACATTTTTATAAATATTTGATTATATCATTTCATGTGACGACACAGAGGAAATTACACTTTGCTACAATGTAAAGTAGTGAGTGAACAGCTTGTATATCAGTGTACATTTGCCCTCAAAATAACTCACAGCCATTAATGTCTAAACCACTGGCAACAAAAGTGAGTACACCCCTAAGTGAAAATGTTCAAATTGGGCACAATTAGCCATTTTCCCTCCCCGGTGTCATGTGACTCGTTAGAGTTACAAGGTCTCAGGTGTGAACTCATAGTACTAGCCGACCTGTGACAATGAAACTGTCACAGGTCGGCTCAATAGATCGGGAAGTGAGCGAACACACTTCTCGATCTATCCCTGCAGAGAGCCATGACTGTCACTCACGGCTCCCTGCAGGGATTCCCCCCTTCCCTGTCCGATTCTCCAGCGCTGACTGGCGTAACGGACAGGGGAGAGGGCGGGCACAGCTGGGCACTCTAGATAGGAAGAGCCAGCTGTCAATCCCGCAGCTGGGTGGATCTCGACAGTAGCCGCCAGCTGCGGCGGTCTCAGTATACGCCGCAGGGTGATGGGAGGACGCTGGTTTGTGTCCTCCCGTTACCCTTAGGAGAACTATGGGGAAAAGCCCTGACCCCATAGTTCTCCTTTAAGGATTTTTAGGCGGATTATGCTTACCTTTTGGGTCCAGTGCCCTACCTACATGTCTCCTAAACTAACAATCAGGCCCGGCGCTACCGCAAGGCAAGTTAGGCGGCCGCCTGTACTTGTCAAAATGCCCAGATGTTTGCGCTATAGTTAGCACGGCACCTCAGGCAGTCGCCGGCCAGCTAAATTAGGACCCCACCTGGAGCTCCTCCCAACGGACCAGCGCTGACTCGCCGCTGCTCTCCCGCGCCACAGGTAAGTGGAAAGAAAAAACCCATAGCGCAAACATCGGGGCATTTTGACAAGTACAAGTACTTGTCAAAATGCCCTGTTTTTACAGGGGGTCGGGGAGGCGCAAAAATGCACCTTGCCTGTGTAGGCAACAATGCAGAACAAGGCACAGTATGCCATTAATGGAGGAAGGATCAGCTGCAGGGAGACCACATGCAATACTAGGAAATAGTTGTTTGCTCTCTGTCTGCCTTTTTTTTTGGGCACAGCTTCCAAAGTTCAGTTCCTCCTTAATTCTAAACAAATAGCAAAGCTATGTTGTCATCCATGCAGCTAGGATTATTTCCTGTAATGGGTCTTGTGCCTATGTTTAAGACTTTCAAAATCTTCTTGTATCTTGCCATAGCAAAATTGCTTTTGAAAGTGTTATACATTCATATTATATTGAAAAAACCTCTAGATTCTAAACCATTGGCAATACTATGATTGACATAAACCTAAATGTGTTTACCTTTCATGAATACTTTTTCTTTCTCTCTTTCTTTCTCAGACAGATTACCAAATTCATTTGTCTGCCTTGTAATTGTATACAATGAACATATGGTTCTTTAAGAATTTGCATACTAAAGCCAGGTCTTTTAAGATTTCAGAAGACTCCTGTTATTTACAGAGGTCAGTGCAGCTTGTTTTCTCATCATTAAGTCTCCGTTCACACCTAGGCAACAGCGTTTTTGCATGTTTTAACATGCGTTTTCGATGCAGGTTTTTGTGCGCATTTTGCAAGTTTTTGTGCAAAAATTAAGTCATGCGTTTTTGTGAGCAGAATGTAATTCATTAATGTTAATGAGCATACGAGGGTAAAACGTGTGCAAAAACGAGCAAAAACACAGCAAACGTGAGTTTTTAAAGCGTTTCCGATTAAGTCTATGGGGCCAAAAACTAGTTGTAATATGCCAAAAAAAAGCGAATTTTTCCAGCAACAGACATTTTGCTTATTGTGACGAAATGCTCAGATGTAAACAGGGCTATAGAAATTAATGGCATTTTTTTGGGGGGGCATATTTATTGAGTGTGTTGTAGGGCCGAAAAAGCGCTACACCATGCTCAGTGTGAACCAGGCCTAAGTCATTGTCAATGAGTGTAAACTATGGCTGTGACACCTGTCCTGAGAGAGTTGCCTTACCATAGCACTGCATGTTTGAGTACAAATATGGACTTTCTGATAGTTGTTACTTTTGTTGCATAAACCTGCACATTGCCTTCATGTGGCAATGCTCAAATCTTAGGATAGGTGACTCAGACACAGAACACTGCATTATGGGATGCAGGAAAAGAATGAGGGGCGATGTGATGAGAACTATAATTTAATTGTCGGGCGCCGCAGCTCCTGATATTAATGCGCCGGCCCGAAAGTGAGGAAATAGTCCCCTCTCTCCCCGGGCCATACCACTTTATCAGAGAGCCCGGGGGAGGCCGGGAGAGAGGGGACAGTTTGACATTATGGAGGTTCCACAGGCTGAACCACAAATTCCCTCTCTAGTTCTTTCTAATGCAGATGGGCCGGTCTATGCAGACATGACGCCGCGACCCACTGCAGAGGGTGTCGCGACCCACTTTTGGGTCGCGACCCACGAGTTGAGAACCACTGCTCTAGACCAACATTTGTCATCCAACAATATGCTTTAGATAGTTCCCTGAACAATGTGTACCTCATGCTCTTTACTTGGAACGAATAACAGTAATGGGAACAAAGTGAATGATCCAGAAAATAACAAAGGAAGTAGAATAACAATCTCGAACTTGAGCCTTCACCACTTATAAAAGGAACAATCTCAACTAGTAGCCCTTAATGTATATCTACAGTAAAGTCAGAACTTTTTTTATTTTGGGTAAAGTGAGGAATAGTTAAAATCAGATGTAGTCACTGTTCAGGTATTCAGCAGCCATGGATACAATAGTTGAATACAATAGCTGGCTGGGGAGATTCCTTCATCCTTGCTGAATCAATTGATTTCTCTTATTCAACCTGTGGGGCTCAGCAAGAGATATCTAAAATTATATGGCCAGCATAAATGCTCTAGACAACAGGAAAGTGGTTACTTCACTATTTATCAGATTAGGCCAGACTTTATCTTCCAAAAATTGGCCTGTGGGTAGGGTAAATGTGCAGAGTTCTCAGAAAATGATGGGTGATAAGAGATTTCTCATAAGAAATGCAACATTGCTAAAGCTGGCCATACACTCTGTGATTTTCGTTCAGGAATTTTCGTTGCTGCCAAAAACCCTAGTTCGATTCTAGCTCAAATAGCCCATCAAGCACATACAAATGTTGTTTCGATACTCGCTCGTTAGCAATGCTAAATCACCGAATTTCGACGATCGACAGAACAGATTTTCGTTTGCACATGTGCAGTGTTGATGTGATTTTTTTTCCGTACGAAAACGCCACTATTCCATCAATTTTCGTACGATGAAAAAAACGTTTTCCAGCCTCACCATTCAAGAAAATTCGGGCAGGAGTACAGTAAAAAACATCGTTGGGTTCCCATCAACTGATCGATTATCGTTCGAAAGACCGTTCGTGGACAATTTCTGAACCATAATCGATAGGTGGCCTGTAGACCCACAGTGACTTTTCTGGCAGACTTGACAAAATATATGTCAGTTTGCTGTAAAGGGGCCACTCTCTGCAATTCTAAAATTTTCAAGGGACCATTATCGTTAAAGGGTTAGCCCAAGCATGACCCGATTATTATTAACTTTATAGGCTAAACGTTTGTGGATAACTCACTATAAGGGTCCCCACACACCTTACGATTATCGTACGATAATCGCGGGAAATCCCGCGATCGTACGATGATCGTAAGGTGTGTGGAAGCCGTGCGACCTATACTACTGTAAGGTCGCACGACTTTAAACTTACGGATATGTTTGAAAACCCGCCGAGCATCGTACGATGTTCGGCGGGTTTGTGGCATGTCCGTACGATAACAGCCGCACGTGCCGGTGTGCGCAAGCGCACACTGCCCGTTCGGCATTGCGGTCATCGGAAGCCCGCCCCTCAGGGGGCGTGGCTTGCGATCATCGCAAGTACGATCTGCCTATGCAACATAGGCAGATCGTACGTTTTTTTAAGTACCTTACAACCATCGCAAGACAAAAGTCTTGCGATGGTTGTAAGGTGTGTGCCCAGCCTAACACTTACAATTCTATGCCTGATGTGGGCACACCCCTCCTAATAATTGATTTCAGGTGTTTCCAATAAAGGGTGTTGGTAATGCTACAACAAATATATTTTTATACAATTGAATGCTTCCAACTACTGTATGTGGGAACAGTTTGGGTCCTTTTCTGTTCTAGCATGACTGTGCCCCTGTGCACAACACCAAATTTATGAAGACACAGTTCGGCAAGCTTAGACTGGAGAAGCTTGAGTGCCCTGAGTGCATAGAGACTTGACCTTAACCCAACTGAACACTATTGTGATAAACTGGAATGCCGTCTGCAAACCAATACCTTCTAATCCAACGTACCTGACCTCACAAATGCTCTTTTGACTCAAGGGGTACATATTCCAACAGATGCACTCCCGGGGCAGAAGAGGCTGCGGGGACCGATCTAGCAGCCAAACGGGACAGATGAGTATTTATTTTTAATTTTTGCCCCCTAGACCAAAATGAGCACTTACCCCTTGCAGTGTGGGGGTAGCGGGGGTTCATTTTTGAAAAAAAACTTGAAGTTCCGCTTTAAGCAAATCTGAACCCACAATCATTATTTTTTATTGTGCATAGAGTAGATAATGGTTAAAACCCTATCAGATTTTTTTGTCCCATTGGAGAGATTTCCCTTCACCTTCTGTCCTGTACATGTAACAAGAGCGAGAGAAAATCTCACCAAAGTCAGGGAAATGCCCTGTTTAGACAATTGTCAGAAGAACATGTGTTCCTTCTATTTGTCCTGGTGACTATTATAACCGAGAGTGAAAATCCAAAATTCGGAGTTGTCAAAAAAATAATTTCCCCTCTATTGCTCTTTTGATGACAACTCAAAATTTTGGATTTTCACTCACTTCCTTTTTCGGTGACAATAGTCACAAGGACAAATACCTAACATGGCAATACACAGCATAAAACCTGTTAGAGATTCTAACTCCTCACCACTCCTCACCAATTATGAATGCCATTGAGTGGCTGCTGATAATGTTTGATTTCAGCATGCCATATTAGAGATTTATTTATGTAACAAGAAAACCGTAGCAATCTAAAAAAATAAATATGTCATTGAAAATAATTATAATGAAAGAATGTGGGCAACAATTAAGGCACATTCTATACTGTGCCACCTATCATATATAGTATAGTTTCACAAATTAATATCAATCCACCACATTTCTTTTTTAATAACACATTTTAATATTAAAAGTTAATTGTACATGTGTTTTATAAACCAGTTGCATAAAATAGACCAGTTATATGAAAGCTTTGTGTCTTTTAAGGCTTTGTCACAGTAATGTTTTTACTGTTTTCCCTCATAAAAATAGTGCAAATTGTAAAAATACATAATTAGAAAATGGTTAGTTCAGTACTGGTACTGGAAGGTCTCTTGCAGAAGTGGCTTTGGTACAAGTCATTGTAGATCTCCAGTAGATGAAAGAGATCAATACAAGTCCATGTGTTTCTCAGGCAGATTTGAAGGTTGAATCCATGGAAGACTTTGCTGCTCTCTTCAGACGTTAATCTTATTTATACAAGATCTTTTAGCTCTTGAATACGTGTGAGTGAAGAATCTACACAAACTTGTAGATCTATTGCAGATGTGAGCGATGATCGCCTACAAATCGTAGAAGTCATGAAGGTATTGTCATACATTTAGTACAAATCCTTGTAGATTTCTTGCAAGAGTGGATGAAGGTTCATCTCGGCCTCAGTTTTCCTTATAACCTGCAATAATTGAACATGCTCTGTCACCACTTGTCTAAGGTCTGTCATCTTCTGGAGAAGTTTAGCAAAGAGCTGAGAAGAGTCTGGATGGTTCATCTTAAGCTGTAGCTCCAGGGCTTGTAGCAAAGTGTCTTGAATATCTTCTATGGGCTTCACATTCAACAATCCAGGACGATCTAAAAACATAGAAAATTGAAGAACAATGACTTCAAAATGCAATTATTATGTTATCTCTTTGCAAATCGTGCCCAATTATAGCTGGACTGTAGGTATATATAAAATACACAAATTAAGTAATTAGAAAGATGTCTGTATTGTAGGTTTGGTTTCCCCATGCGCCTCTGCTTTTTGGGCTGTCCTAAACTAGGGAGCGCTGCTGTGATTTTGGTAGGACTGTTATTTTCAGGTCCAGCTACATGGAGCACTCACAAAGAAAATCTAGGGGATTCATTAATTCAACCACGCTCAGTGCTGGCATTAACCTTGGATTTGTCATAGCTCATACACGACCTCTGTCTCTCCATTCGCCTGTCACTACGGCTCAGCCGAGCCGAAGCATATGGGTTTGGCTCGGCTGAGCCACCCAGCTGCTGTACGAATAGTGAATAGTCCGACAGAACCGTAGGGCTCCGGCGACCGAAGTGAGTAGAAGGATCAGCTGAAGCTACGACTGGATCCTTCGGCTCATTCGTGAATAACTCTCTAAAAGTGTAAAACCTATATAACATCTGAAGGGGTCATATTTGTTTTCTAAATAAGCAACTTTTTAATCATGAAAAGTTTACATTTACCTCCTTCCACTAAAAATAACACCAGATGCATCTCTGCATGCTGATATAAAATCATCTAACATTTAATTGTGAAACAAATATTTTTTGCTTTTACTTATAATCACAGGTTTTTTTTTCACTTCCTAGTTGAGTGAGACACTGGTGATCTAGTCCTGGCCTCACAGATCCTGGGAAGGCTACATCACCTGGTGCCTTCCTGGGAAATCTCATCTGTAAACTGCAAAAACGTTCAAGATCTGGGGAAAATACATTTTCTCCCCTAAATAGAAAAAAAGTTTCTGTGGGGGAAATCTCTAGATTGCTGGATACCAGTGGATATTTCAGCAACATATGGTATTTTATAGGGACTATTTATTTTTGTCTAGGTCTACTTTAAAAATATTATACCATGTACCAGCCTCTTCAGCAAAAAGCCAGTGTTATAATGGAGGGCACACACCTTACAACCAACGCAAGACTTTTGTCTTGCGATGGTTGTAAGTAGGGATGCACCGATACCGATACAAGCATCGGTATCGGTGGCGATACCGAGTATTTGCATGAGTACTCGTACTCGTGCAAATACTCCAATACATAAAAAGAGTAACTGTGCCGCGTCCGCCATCTTCAGGGACCCGAATCCGCCGACCCGAAAGTGTAACACATATGGTTGCTTCCAGACAGTGGCACAAGCGGAAGGCAAAGTACGCTCTGATTTGTGCTGCCGGTTGGATAGCTGATAAATATCAGGAGTCTTGTAAGCTGAAGCTGAGTTTGGAAGGACAGGTACCCTGTTTCCCCGAAAATAAGACCTACCCTAAAAATAAGACCTAGTGCTATTTTTGGGAATTCTTAAAATATAAGACCTACCCTGAAAATAAGACCTAGTTGTGACCTTTCCCAGGGCCGGTGGTGGCAGAAGGGGAAACTTGGAGAGAATCGGCGATGCCAGCGCTAGAGGAAGCAAGGCGGCATCGGAGGGAGCAGAGCCACACAAGCCACATCCCTAGTTGTAAGTTAATTTAAAAAACGTACGATCTGCCTATCTTGGACAGGCAGATCGTACTTGCGATGATCGAAAGCCCGCCCCACTTAGGGGCGGGCTTCCGATGACCGCAATGCCGAACGGTCAGTGTGCGACCCGTGCGGCTTTTATCTTGCGAACATGCCACAAACCAGCCGAAAATCCTACGATGTTCGCACACCTTCCACACACCTTACGATAATCGTACGATCGCGGGATTTCCCGCGATTATCGTACAATTATCACAGGGTGTGTGGGCACCTTAAGACTGTCCAAGTTCAGTGGCATCAGACCTTTTAACTGTGTTAGCAGCCTAATAATCAAGAGCTGATTTCAAGCACCCGAGAGAGCCCCTGCTTGCTGTACTATTCATATGTGTCTATCCTTGTTATGCCAAGCATCACAAAATGACAACTCCTTAATTGTATAAGGTTGCTTTAAAAGTTTTTGTAGGGATAGACAGCGATAGGTAGTGTACAGCAATTTATGGCATCCTTCCCAGCTGTTAATTTCATATGCCCATAATTTTAGGATCTGCTAGTAATATGTCTAATTTACCATAAGACAGCTGCCTGCTACTGGAAATTTATCCTAACAGATGATATTTTACTAGGGTGTGTACAGAATGACATTAAAACAATGTATAACTGTACACAAATAAAAGTGTCTACATACAAGTCTGTAGAGTTTACATTTTCATTCCTTTATTTGCCCCATCTGTTTGCCTTAGGATTAGAAGAATCATTTAAAATATATCAAGAATTTTTATAGAAAATTGGGTTTAGTTGTCGAAGCAACTCCTTTCACACAACACCAGAATGAATCAGCCACTGATATAATAATAGATGGGTTCTTGCAGAACTGATATAACGCAATACAACTGCATTTTGGTGCTGCGTCATGCCCCCTTTCCCATGACATGTTTCTGCCCTGGCACAGAGTTTTTCTTAACTGTCTAATTTGGAATGAGGTTGTTCTAATACTCATCGAGGTCACTGCTAGCAAACATCTTCAACATTCTTCAGTTCAGTAAACACTACCAATGGAGCACACTGTGCTTGTCCCTAATGCAAAAGGCTGCTAATGGCCATAGTTAAATAGTCTTCCCATCACCAACAGTCATGAAAGACTTAAAGTATATGTAAACCATAACAATTAACTTCTCTTTGGTCTGTTTAATACACCATTTATAGTGTTTGTTATATCTATTTGATAAATGAAAAACCACCCCAAAAACTGTTGATCCTGCCCAAAATCTTGTGAGATTGTAATGTCCTCTGCTTTCCACGTCTGCTTACTGTTATCAGTTATCAATGTGGACTACAGAACACCTGCCTTAAAATATAGAAGAGACGGTTGATAACCGCCCTCCTTCATTGATACAGTACAGTGAATGCGCGTTATCAACAACAGGAAATGTGGGATAACCAGGTAAATCGTGGGATAACCAGTCTGATAAGGAAATCTAATATAGTCACCAAATCAAAGGACTGATAAGCTGATATATATTACATTATATTTTAGGGGTTTAGATATGCTTGAACAAGACCTGTGAATAAGTGATTGCATTAATTGCGTAATTGGCATGAGACCCTTGACAATGCTATGAGAAATATGAAGTTCACTCATAAAAAATATTACAGTTCTCTACTTTTTTCATGATGGTTGGAATGCTCCTAAGAGGCAGAATGATGCCATCTGGATATAAGATTTTAAATGGTCAGTCTTGTATCCTCAACATACAAATGTAAGAGCAAACATAAGACGTACTGGCTTTTCTGATGCAAAGGTAATACCTACTCTGGTGAAAACCATCTACGAAGGGATTTTCCTCACTTTAGAGAGATTTCGTCTCCTTGTTGTGTCTTCTTGTTGGGTCTACACTACAGGACGTACAATTAAATCTCCACAAAGGAACACTGATGAAAAAAAAAAACCTGACAGGGGGTTGACCACTCCTTACTCAATCCAAAACTAGAACAAATATGTTTTGTCTTTGCCTGACAGAGGTTCTGACTCTTCCCCACATCAGAACCAAAAAAAACAAAAAAACTTCTTGTTTTTTGTAAAGATTGATTTGCATCGAATTGGAGGTACAATGCACAGCAATGTAATTCTTTTAATTTGGATCAGGTACACAGTCTACTTTAAATTTGATCAGCATGTTTAAAATAAAATTTTGACTCTGTAATAGTGAATTAATCACAAAGAAACCGATAGAAAAATAATATATAGACATGATAACAACACTAAGAAAAAGGCTGACAATCTTAGGCTTATGAGCAGTGGTAAGTAAACTGGCTTGGGTTCAGTACACTTGGACATTCACCAAACCCAGCCAGAAATCCAGGTTCAGTGAATGTCCTACTACACTGAACCCAGGGCTCCTCATGTCTTAGCAACCAATGACACAGTGCGACCCATACAGTGTCACTTGTCGCTAGGGTGCTAGCGGCTGGACTGCACAGCATTATTGGTTAATAGGACGCAGGCAGTGCACCATAACAATCGATGATGCTGTGGAGCATCCAGCATCTTAGCAACCAATTATGTTGAGCGGCCTACACAACAGCACTGGTTGCTAAGATGCTTGCTTCCCCAAGCAGGTTGTGATGGTGTGCCCGACGGCGTTCTAGCAACCCATGATGCTGTGCAACTCAGCCAATGACTAGTACGGGTTTTGCAGGTTGGCAGACAGGCAAATAGGTAAATCATTCACCTGTTTGCTGTTTGATAACTGCAAACATCTTAGATTCGGGTTGAGCTTTGTCAAACTGAACCCGCAGCTTATCCCTACTTGTAAGTGAATGCTAATTCTTAGGCAGGAAAGCTGGAACTATTCAGCATCACTGCAAGCCTCGTCACCAGGCCAAAATGCTGCAAGGAAGCAAGCAGCTCAGGAGTCTCAGAATGGCAGGACCCATCTACAATGGCGTTTTTTACAGATTCTCTTTAAATTCTAAAGACTTTAACTATTTGAATATACACATTCCTAAGACTTATGCGATGCAAGACATGATTATATTATATAGTACTGCACATGACATGGCATTTCTTGCAGAGTCTATAATCTACCACTAGACCTGGTTTGAACCTGCTGCATTTATATGGTCTACAATTACAAGAAAATCAACACCATAAACATATCCTCAGATGACATGGCTTTCATCTTACGTTTACTGGGAGGTTACACTTTAACCAATCTACTTTCTCTGCCTAACACTGATGCCAACTATTATAAAATCTCGACATAATTGAATGTAGCTGAGCACAGTGCCTCAAAGTCCTGCCTAGTTCTAGAGAAACACTTAAAGGAACAGGGAGAGCAGGCAAGGGAGTGAAGGGAAGCACATAGGACATCTTTTCATCTGTGTGCAGTAAGGTTTATGTAAAACAAGTGTATGTTATCTGTTAACTGTGTGGACTACAGAACCTGCTATGAGAAAAGGAGGTTTTCTGTAGTTCTGTTCTAGGGTGGCAAAGCTATTCCTCCATAGATACAGTACCGTGAGTAAACACTGTCACCCTAGTACAGGAAGTATGTTTCTATCAGGAGTAGTAGGTATAAATAAAGGAGAGACAAGGAATCTAATGTAGAAATCGTATCGTAAGGACTGATAAGCTGCAATGTATTACATTTTTTTTCTTCCTGTAAGGAAGCCATACAGGCTAGATGGTAGTCACCTGATCTTGCCAGTTTTGATGGGATCAAGCACTTCAAGGAAGCCATACAGGTTAGATAATAGTCACCTGATCCTGCCAGTTTTGATGGGATCAAGCGCTTTAAGGAAGCCATACAGGTTAGAAGATAGTCACCTGATCCTGCCAGTTGTGATGGATCAAGAACTTTAAGGAAGCCATACAGATTAGATGATAGTCAGCGGATCTTGCCAGTTTGGATGGGATGAAGCAACAATCAAGTGGAACTCCAGCCAAAGATTTTTTTAGCCCTGAATAGAGTGGGGAATAGCTGTCTGTGTCCCCATAATAGAGATATTTTCCTTGACATCCTGTACCAAGAGCACAACAGAAAGTAGTGGAAATCTGGAAAGAGAGGAGAATTTCCAACTTTGGCAGTTGCCACTGGAACAAGTGATTTCATTGCAATACACCCTTTATATTGAAGCCAATGAATCCACATGACTGTGAATTGTTCTTTTGACAATTTCCGATTAAAGAACTCCAGGCATATGAAATCTTGCAGTGGTGCTACCCTACCCCTACCAACCCCCCTGCAAGGGTTAAGTGTTCGTTTTATCCAGTTAGCTAAAATGACAAAGATATATCCATCTGCACCTTGGAACCAGCTGACTGTTAGACCAGTCCCTGCAGCCTTGCTCCTCCTCCACTCCAGCAGTGTAATATCCCTAGGCGTCCTCGCATCCAAAACACTGTATTGGACGTGATGAGTTATGGGTTGTTAGGCCGCCGGAGCGAAGGGGGAGAGAGGCTGTATAACCAAGTAATTTCTTGTCGAATATTGTAAGAAATTTGAGAAGTTGCTCATGTGCCATGATAGTCATGTTCATAATGGCTAAACATGCTTCTATGTGCATGTGATTTTATGAAATGTATGCTCTTCATGTATTCTGTTAATGTATAAACTTTTATCTTGCTCAACATAATGGGGGTGATTTACTAACCTAAACACACGCACGCACTAGGTGCGTGTGATTTTTACACAGCAAAACGTATTTATCAACCAAAAAGTCTCTAAAAGCCATATATGGAAAAATCATGCACATGATGCATATATAATGCTGCTTCACAGTTTAGACAAAAATGGTTAGCTCATGCATTTACATTCCTGCATTCATCAACGCAAGCAACACAACATAGAGCTAATTTACACAACATCACCTTGCAAATTCATGCAGGGCTTTGCACAACACACCTGCTGGGTGTGTACACACTACAAAGGTGTTTAGATTCCACCCATAGATCATGCTGGGAGGGAACACACTACAGAGGTGTATACATGTTCATGGTGTGTTTATAAGGTTAGTAAATCAACCCCAATGAGTTCTTACCGAACATGTAAATAGAAAATATTAATTCTATATTTTTTTTTTATCAGCTTACATTTGTGAATAACAGAGGACAAAAAAGGGTAAATTTGTCATCCATTCCAGTAAAAATAACTCATCATTGGAGAAATACAGAGGCCGTCATTGCTGAGGCTGTCAACCCTTAGCAAACATGCAGATGAGTTTTAATTAATTTTTTAGGATGTGTTGGTTGCATTTGTTTTCTTTTTAAAGATAACTACATTTTCTGCAGGTACAGAAAAATCCTTCCATAAATCCAGTGAGCTTGTAACTTCCTATGCACTCTCAAGCTGTTATGTCAGCCCTGCCTATTTCATGTAAGTGGGCTACAGAACATCCTGCCTACATTACGGAGATGAGGAGAGTAGGATATGTTCTGTATTTTCTAACTTACTTCCTGTCCTAGGATGACTTAGTTGCTCCTCCATAGTTACAGTAAACCCATTCCCAGAGAGGGGAGGGGGAAATCCTTGCGGGGAGCGGTGACTGAATAGGACGGAATAGGAGGAAGCAGCAAGATTGCTTATACCATAATGTCTTTCACAACCCACTATGGGGATTGATTTGTGAGCTGTGACCTCTCTTAAGAAGAAACTTTAGAGTCATTTGCTTCTTCATGTTGGGACTGATGGGACTGATTTGATGTAGCATTCCCTTGTAGCATTCCCCTGATCTCCAGATCTTCAGTGTCCCAACGCTGGCCATGTTCAAGAAACACCTAAGCTGGAATTCATACCTAAAATATGTCGTGGAATATACTCTGGGCCTATATAGGCAACCTCCTTACTTACTAATGTCAATGATGAATTTTAAGAAGATCAGCAATAGACAAATTAAGAACCTCATCACAGACAGCACCTAGATGAAGGCGCCTGAAACTAGATCATATTGAGAAGATCTCGAGAGGAAATAGGAACAGGGGTGCAAACTTGATGTCCAATTTAGGGCATGTCATAAGGAATGTCCCTGAGTCCCAAGCACTTAATGTTTATTAACATCAAAATCATTTTTTTGTACTAAAATTAAATTCTCAAATCTGACACCTGAGTAGAAAACAGATGAATCCTCCCATTTTCAGTTCCTTCAATATAACACTAGTATTATCTAGTCACCCTAATAGGGTCCTAAATGCAGAAAAAGAGGGTAAATGGTCATGTTGTTGCCTATTACGATACTCTGGGTAGAGATCACTT
Organism: Nanorana parkeri; assembly: GCF_000935625.1. Lineage (NCBI taxonomy): Eukaryota > Metazoa > Chordata > Amphibia > Anura > Dicroglossidae > Nanorana > Nanorana parkeri. The sequence goes on from NW_017306432.1 coordinate 1,540,209, forward strand.
TTTACTATAGGTCGCTCTACTTTATATTTCAGTATAAACAGAGCAATGATGATATGTAAAGTGTAGTAACCCATAGCAACAGTTGTCAAGCATTTCATAACTGCCCTACTACAGTAAAACTAAAATTACTTGATTGATGCATTTACTTGGGTTACTGCATTTAGATCCCTACCCTATATACTGACTTACTGAAGTAGATGGGTGATTTCTGTTTTCAATGGAAACCCCTTTCAAATATTTTTCTGTTATCACATAACTTGATCATTTTAATACAGCCATGTGACAAACAGATGAATTAAACAGTTTTTTTCTTCTTCATGAATAATACAAATAATTTGGTATTACACACAGTACACATCTTACCTCCGCTAAGTATGATGACAGCTACGAAGATGGCCAGATCGCTGTCGTCCAGTTCTAGTGCATTAAACCTAATAGCAAATTCAAACTTGGGCTCCATAAACTCAGAAAAAGGTTTTCTCAAGCTCTTGAGAAACTCCCGGGTCATGAAGCCTTGTCCATCCGCAATGAGAACGCCGTCTTTATTCATGAGAGAGGCCAGCATTGTAAATATGATCTCATGGACGCCGTACTTCAAGAGAGTTACTTGGTCATTCAGGTCCAGGCTGACAAACCCCGGGATATTTTTGGCAAATTCAGTGATCTCCCGCACAGCTTCCACAGAACGAGACTGACACCTCTGAAATATGCGAATGGCAACCTCCTTGTTTTGCTCCACGTAGGGCGACGGGAAGTATTGGCATTTGATCTGATCCTCTCCCATCATCAGAGAATTCATATCATAAATTACCACAGGCTGAAGAAAGAGATACATGCCATTAATGTACATATTAATACAATATAGACTCACACACTTCATATGCTGGAATAAAACTTCCCTCGCTATTACTGCCAATAACTGTCCTGTCTTCTTAAAGGGAGTGTATAGTATTTTAAATTTTTATTAAATATATTTTAATAATCTTGTAAATATATATATATATGAGTTTGCTGACTCACTAAGAACAATGTGCCCCTTCTATGGATAATATCCTATCTCAGCAGTTGTTTAGCAGGTAGGCTATACATAAAAACTCAAAATGTGTACTCTCTAAATTTGCACCATACTGCATTACACTAGCTGTGAGGAAAGAGATATGGGGCTTAAAAAATGCCAGGTTTCTGGATGTAATACTGACTTATTGGCTTAAGGATGAACTCTGGGGAAAATTATTATTAAACCTTGCAGTGGGGCTACCCCAGAACTACAAGGGTTAAGTGCTTGTTTGTGTCTAGGGAGGAAAATAACAAAGTTATACTGACTTGATCCTCAGAGCCAGCTGGCTGTTAGATTGGTCCCTGGAGCCCCTCTCCCCCTCTGCTGATGTGGTCTAAGGTCCCGTAAATCATCATCTTCTATACACACCATACCATCGCTGCAGTGGAGGAGGAGAAAGGCTAGAGGGAACTCTGTCAGAGCAGGCCAGCTCCAAGAGTATATCTTTGTTATTGTCCTCCCTAGACCAAAACATCCTATCTGTGAGTGAAGATTGACTTCTCCCTCTTCCCCTATATTTAACCCTTGCCGTGCGGAGGCAGACCCACTGCAAGGGTTAATAATAGCTTTCCCCAAAGTTCTGCTTTCAGTTTTGGGGTTGTTTTACTAAAGGTAAATGGGCTATTCACTCTGCAAGGGAATTTTCATTATTTTCCCGTACACATGATTGGGTGGCAAAATGAATTTTCACCTAATTCCCAAAGTTAAGGGATATTTCCCTTGCAAAGTTGACTGCCTATTCACCTTTAGTAAATCAACTTCACTGTCCCAGAACAAGTAAACAGATCAAGAAGATAAACAAGAGTCAGTAGACCTAATCTGCATAACTGATCAGTAATTCAAGGTTTTGTAGCAAGAGGTCTAGTATGACAGTCAGTCACAGAGCATGGCCATCATGCTGACTATCTGGCTTCAACACCTTTAGTTACAAACCCACAATGCAGATAATTCTGTTTTTTCTCTACCTTTCCTGATCCGCATACTTGGTCAGTGATTGAGAAGGTATGAGAGCCAATGGGGTTGATTTACTAACCTTATAAACACGCCACGAACAAGTATACACCTCTGTAGTGTGTTCCCTCCCAGCATGATCTATTGGTGGAATCTAGACACCTTTGTAGTGTGTACACACCCAGCAGGTGTGTTGTGCAAAGCCCTGCATGAATTGCAAGGTGATGTTGTGTAAATTAGCTCTACGTTGTGTTGCTTGCGTTGATGAATGCAGGAATGTAAATGCATGAGCTAACCATTTTTGTCTAAACTGTGAAGCAGCATTATATATGCATCATGTGCATGATTTTTCCATATATGGCATTAGTGGAAATATGCTTTTAGAGACTTTTTGGTTGATAAATACGTTTTGCTGTGTAAAAATCACACGCACCTAGTGCGTGTGTTTAGGTTAGTAAATCACCCCCAATGGGTCAGCATGATAGCCAGGCTAGTGTTTTCAGAAGGAGATCATAAATGGCAGTCCTGATATTTCATTTAAAGATTTATTTTAACGTTTATTTTAACTTTTAGATTAATTTTACTTAAAAGGAGAATTCAATCAGACCTGTGGCACTAAAGCTGTCACAGGTCGGCTCTATTAATTGGGGAGTCAGCGAGCACATACCGCTGATCACTGACTTCCTGATCCTCTCCTTGCAGAGAGCGGTGACTGTCAGTCACCGCTACCCACAGGGATTTCCCCTCCCCTCTCCGTTCCTCCAGCACTGACTAGAGGAATGAAGAGGGGAGCGGGCGGGAACAGCTGTCAATCAGCCAATGGGTGGATCTCGACAGTATTGTCGGGATCTGTCTCGGCTGCCGCGCGGCTCTGCTCCCTCAGCATATAGCAGGCAATAGCCCTCTACATACTGAGTTTTGGGTCCGGAGGACATTAGTATATGTTCTCCTATGACCCTGAAGAGAACTGTGGCCATAAAAGATTGAACCATAGTTCTATTTTAACTTTAAAGTATATTTAAAGAGAAATTAGACAAATTATTATTTCTATTTTTTTTGCTGTCTGTTTCTCATAAAGATGTCCCGTCACCTCCTGTCCTGCAAATACAAGAAGTGAGTGGAAATCTCTCAAAAGCTATTTTTTGGGGGGTATTTTTCATCCCTTTCTGTCCTGGTGACTGTGGCAACCCCAACAAATAGAGAGGGTGAATCTCCTCAACGGGGGCAGAGACAGCATTGAAAAACCTGACAGAGGTTTCAAAACGTCCGTACTCTAAAAATATAACTTGGCTTTAAATACACTTAAAAAGCGCTTTCTATCCATAGCGATAAAAGGTTACTGACTCACAAAAATAATGTATTTTAGTAATGCTAACATAAACCCTATTGGTTCAGTGTAAATTGTAATGGCTCACTTTAATATTGACAGAAAGCCTCTTTACTTGCCACAGTACAAAATATAAGCTGATGATTTAACAAAGCAAATTGTCTGACAATTGGAGTGAGCCTAGAGTTAATATTTGTGGAAACTGAAAACTATCAATATGGTCTGTATGCTTAGAAAAATGTATCCTCGTAGGTCCATCTATAGCTTATATGTCTGACTGTTTAATGTACGAATATTATTAAAGTGAACTCCAGTTGTCAGACAATTAACTTTGTTGAAACAGCAGCTTACATTTTGTACTAAGGCAAGTAAACTTAGGCTTACTGCCAATATTAAACACTGGATGTTATTACTGAGTATTACAATAATTTATTACTTATTTTTGTTTTTTTGGCATGACATCGTCCTCTCTATGGTCATCCTTCACTGATGACTTTATGAATTTGGACTTGCCAAGATGTGTACAATACAGACAAAAGAAAGATGACCTTCTATATATCTATATAAGTCAATAGCAGTAAGTACAATTGTTTTAAATGCAATCTCAGTAAATGATTTGCACACATAACGCCCACTCACTGATTTGTCTGTTGTCCTTCCTGTCAAAATGGCTCTTGCCTTGGCTTTTGTTAAAGGGAAGGACTTGAGATATGAGTCATACAAGTGCTTGGCCAGGACCCGTTGATCGGCGCACTCTGGATTCAGCTGGTCGATGTCACTGGAAATCTCAGCCAAGAGCTTCTCCTTCTCAGCCTGAGGCATCCGTCCAAACCTGATAGCTACAAAACAGAATTTTTGTGTTACTGGGGCCGAGATTATTATGAAGGGAGTCGCCATGGTGCGATAAAACACGAATAAGCTGTCATAAAACATGCAGTAAATGCAGTCCAATGCATATGAATGCTTCTCATTTGGGGGAATATTGCGGGTCATAAACAAGAGGAATGTTTAATGAGCACTGCAAGTTAGACACACTTTGATGGATCCCATCTTGAAGTTTTATGATTGCGTCAAGCAGCAGATAATAGGAAATAGTCAGCACTTTGTACAAGAATATGATGTATAAAAATGCAGGTTGTGAAACATTTAAAACCTCAGAGCATCAGGGACCCAAATGACTGCGATATTTATGCTGGATGGAAAGTTATATAGCCTATCACAAAAAGTCACATGATCGACTCAGAACAGATAAAGGCTGTAAAGAAGTTTTATCATCTTGAGAAGGGCTTGTGCACAAGGGCTTCAGACTCAAAAGCCAGTTATTCAACTTCATCAACAGTATCACTTTGTATTGCTTTAACTGCTGTTGACTTGCTTCAGGCTCCTTCTGAGCTCCTTTGAGCTACTTCAGAGCGTTGTGAGGCAGCCTGAATTTGCTTCTGAGATGCTTCAAGCTACTTTTGCATTCACATTGACTTGTATGAGAAAGAAAAGCAATTCAGAAGCAGATAAATGCCCATTTACACAAGCCCTAAATTGGCCAATTCGTACTTTAGTGATGGGTTAATGCACGATACATTGCACATGAATCTGCACTGCATAAAGGCACCCCTTCTTTATGAATGGGCTGCCAATGCACTGCAACAGACAAAAAAATGCACCTGAGCCACTTTTTGTATATACATGGTGGTACTGTACAGTGTGTTGGGGTGCCTTTCATACTGAATTGCATTGCACATAAAGTAGGAGCTTAGTCATGTATTTGGGTAACACACACAAGTGTGAAAAAGGCCTTCAAGTGAGATTGTGCTTTGCTTATGAATGGATACATCACCTCAATCTTTAATCTTTAAACCACCTCACTTAATCTTTAAGCTGAACCTAACCCCAACAGTAAATTTAAATGTATATTAAAATGCATACTCTATATACAGTATATTGCAGGATTATTTCAGCACAACACAGGGGATTTCTTCATATTTCTGCACATAAAGTCTTGTAAACCAAATTTGTAATTTCTGTGTCTTTCAGGCACCACATCATCTCTCGAGGGGCAGAATAATAGATTTTTATGAATTTATTACATAGATTACACGTATGCACTCTAAAAGGGCTTAAAGGAGAACTATGGGGTTAGGGCTTTTCCCCATAGTTCTGCTTAGGGTAACGGGAGGACACAAACTAGCGTCCTCCCGTCACCCTAAGCTCAGTATATGCTATAGCTCGCGGTATAGTGAGACGCCGCAGCTGAAGCGGATCCACGACAATTATGTCTGGATCCGCCCAGCTGCGTGAGTGACAGCTTGCTCTGCCTATCTAGAGGCAGAGCCAGCTGTATCCGCCCCTCCCACGTCTGTTCCACCAGTCAGCGCTGGAGGAGCGGGGAGGGGGGAATCCAGCCCCTCCCCTGTCACGGCAGAGAGCCGTGACAGGATCGAGAGGTGAGCGAACGCCGGTATCTGTTCGCTCACCTCCCGATCTACTGAGCCGACCTGTGACAGTCTCATTGTCACAGGTCGGCTAGAACTATGAGGTGAGTGAAAAGCACTCACCTCATAGTTCTCCTTTAAGAGGGATATGATCACAATGTACAAATATATCAACGGTGAATTTGTATATGCTTACTCTAAGGTCCCTGAAGAAGACACATGGCCACAATTTAAGGTTGGAAGAAAGCAGGTTCAACCTTAGATTGTGGAAGGGGTTCTGTATTTAGAACAGTGAAAATATGGAACTTCTTTCCTCAGGTATGGTACTAGCTGAGAGTGTTGAGAAATGTAAAAACCTTTTAGATGTCTTCCTCAGGGAGCATACAGGACAATGGGCATTGTGTAGACTCTAAATTACACACATACATAGATTGAACTGCATGGACCTGTGTATTTTTTTTAACTTTATCAACTATGCAACTATGAATTGATGACCTCCTTCTGAAAATCCTATCTTAGCAGTCTTTGGGGCCATCTGGGTTTAATGGCTTTCAGTGAGCTTGTCAAGAAAGTCGGAGAAAGGTCAGAAGTCCTGATCTGCATACTTGTTCTAAAACAATAATTCACAGTATTGTAGAATTTAATTGCTGATTTCATTCTTGAAAATCCTATCTGCTTGGCAGTTTTGGGGGTCATCTGGGGTTAATGACTTTCAGTGAGTTTGTCAAGAAAGTCGGAGAAAGGTCAGAAGTCCTGATCTGCATACTTGTTCTATGCCAATAATTCACAGTACTGAAAAATTGAATTGCTGATTTCATTCTGAAAATCCTATCTGCTTGGCATTTTTTGGGGCCATTTGAGTTCAGTACTCTATGACCTTCAGTGAGTTGGTCAAGAAAGTCAGAGAAAAGTCAGAAGTCCTGATCTTCATACTTGTTCAATAATTCACAGTATTAAAGAAAGAAGATAAGCATAATCCATAGGCAACTAGCATTTAAAGACAGAAAGGATAATATTAGCAGCCTCCATGTTTTCTGAAGACACGTTCCCTTTTTAGTTCTCTGCTGAATTTAGGCACTCCATCTTTTCCAATTGATTTGTAATAATACAATAAACAAAGAGAATTCAGGATAAAAAAAGCCCCCCAAAAAATCAAATTACTCGTGTGGGATATAATAAAATATTCTGAGCAATGCTCATTGCTGTAGTTAGGTAACAGGAAACATTACTCTCAGCAACACCATGTATTGCCAGCCCGAAGAAAAATGATTTTAAGACGTATCTTATGATTTATTGGTCATCTGAGCCATGTGTTGTCTGTTTTGCAATATCCACAGAGGACAACAAGACTATTTTTCTAATGCTTCGGACCGTTGCCAGCGTTACATGGGTCTTGCTAACAAGGGCACTTTCCACATCTGTCCTTAACAGAAAATTGTACAATTAATAGCCCTGAACTTTCAGAAAAAACAAATCTATCCATCATATTTCAGAATTTTCAGAATTCAAAGTACAAAAAAAGGTTTTGCTGGGTATTGGAGGGTGATACCCTAGTATCTAAAGGGTCAGTCCACCTAAAAAATATATTGTGGTAATAAGTGGACATAGGGGGCTCATTCCTTGCCTTCTTATAAATCTTTGATACTCCAACAGTGAGCTCTTCCTGCCATAACAACCATCTTCCTGCCCACCTGAATACTTTGGGTGTTCCTGACACCTTCTGTGTGGTCTGTAATTTCTGTTTCATCCTCCTGTATTGCAATATAAATGCATAATTCAGCAGGGAACATGGGACACACTTGTAATGGCCAGAGTATTTGTGCAGATCCAAGTACTCCTGAGCCCTGGATCCCAACCTACAGCCGAGGGCCACATGGTTGTATGACCCATTATAGACCTCAATGGCTACTAGTGGAAGCATTCATTTGTACAGAGGCTATAAAGACGGTGATCTGTAGCAGTCTTATATAGCAGTCAGCAGTCTCTGACCATCTCCTGTAATGTCTTCAGTCTCTAAACACCCATCTTCCATGTCTTCTGTCACCAACAGTCTTCTGTCATGTACTGTACACTATGTACAGCCCTTTGGAGCTCTCAGGGCCCACAATTGAGGTACCCTACACCTTGTAATTAGAGTAACCACTGCTCTAAAGCAAAAGGGGAAATGTATCTAAATCTGGAGCAGCCGTGCATGGCAACCAATCAGCTTCACTCTTTCATTTTCAAATCTTAACTAAACAAACAGAAGGGAGAGGCTGATTGGTTGCCATGGGCAACTACTCAAGAGTCTGTCTGCTCCAGTTTTGATAAATTCCCCCTTAAATTTCACTGACATAGTCCTTGAGATGTATTAGAAATGGTCATGTGGTTTAACTGTATAGCATCTACAATAGACTGAAATATCAGTTTTGGGTGGATTAATAATAATAACAACGCTGTTATATGATAACAAATAAGGTTTTAGACTGCCATAAAATCTGACCCATTGTGTTTTTTTGTCACAATGACAAAAAACAAGAATATCTACCACTTTTTTCAATACAGGACAATCACTACTAATGTGCATTAGTTGGCAGTAAACCATTAAAAGAACAGAATTCATGTTTTTCCTAATTTACACAAGAATAGGAGAATACTGCAAATTATTCTAATAACTTAAAAGCCTTCTTTTAAAATAAAAATGTACGTTTTTAGAACCAAGAATTGACCTGCATTTGCCCAAACATTTGCTGGGAGCCCCCTAGTGGTGAACAATCATTATAGCTTAATGAAGTCTGTGGCATTTTCATTCCTGTGTATTATTTGTTCCTACAGAGTCCCAAGGAAAGTGATGGCAATCTAATGATATTGAGAACACAAAAAAGTTACCCAGAAGATGGACTGAGGGCTTGTTCACACTGAAAGCGTGTGTGTTCCAGAGCGGTAGCTGCTGGAACGCACCGCAATCGATGAGAAACTTCCCCCCGCGGTTTGGGGCGGGAGGGGGCATGGGGGTGCATTGTATTCAATGGCACCGCTTCCACGCCCCCCCACCTGCAGTGGGATCGAACACGGGGCAAAACTTTGCCAGCATTCCGTTCCACTGCAAACACAAAAAATAGGGCAAGCCTATTTTTTGCGTTTGCAGTGGAACGGAACGCTGGCAAAGTTTTGCCAGGCGTCCGATCGCACTGCGGGCAGGGGGGCGTATCCATTGAATACAATGCACCGCCATGTCCCCTCCCTCCCCGAAATGCAAGGGGAAGTTTCTCAGTGAGCTACCGCTCTGGAACGCACACGCTTTCGGTGTGAACAAAGCCTGAGGGAAGTCCAATTAGTGATATTACACAACATATCCATTGAACTGCATTAGATGTGAGGACGCCGAGGGACATTCCACAGCCGGAGCAAACAGAGGGTGGTGAGAGGTGAGTGCCGACTGCTGCAGGACCGAGGATTGGGTGAGTATATCTGTTATATTTGAGCCCCCTAGACAAAACGAGCATTTCAAGTGACATTAAAGGCTATTTTTTTCCCCACCCAATGTTAGTGTAAGGACTTACCTTAAATGATGCTTCTTTATTTGATCATCTTCTTCCTTACTGTCCTTTTCAGCTGTCCCTCCAGCGCTGGTGCGGGTCTCCGATCCAGCGCTGACTCCCGGGTCTCTCCTCGCTCATGTCCCATGGAGTCTGTGTGGGTGCACACTGCTCCATAGACTTACCTTGTGTCTCTCCTCGTCTCCTGGATGAACATCTGAACTGCGCATGCGCCCGCCCCAAGATCCTTCGTGGCCGCCCGAGACTCTTCAGATGTTCGGACGGGAGACCGTGGCAAAGACACAGGTAAGTTTAAACCTGTTTTTAAAAAAAAGTTTTTGCATATATCTACTGCTTGCTTTCAGTAGATATATGCAAAAAAAGTGAGGGTTTAATAACCCTTTAACCCTTGCAGTGCGGGGGTAGTTTTTTTTAAGTTGCCAGAGTTCTTCGTTAATATGACCTTACTGCCAGAATCAAAAGCAGACACGTTTGGTTACGTTTGTTGGAATTTTCTTTGTCATTTTTATGAGGCTCTTTATGTCTTAAAGGGGCATTCCAAATACTGATCTACAGGGATGTTGAGGAAACATATTAGCAGCAAATTAGTGCTAAATTATCAGCACACTCTTTATGAATTGGTCAAAGCGATTAGCATTCTGGTGATCTCACCAGTTAAATGAGCAGTAAAAGCAAACATGCCATATCAGTGCTTGAAATATTGTTTTCTAAGTGTCCACACCTATTATGTTAGCTCGAAAAGAAAAATCAATCTGCATGTTATCACCATATTGTGTAAGTACTTATCTAAGAAATGGGCAAGATATTGATTTATTTTTTTTGTTATTAAACTTAAGCATACACTACAAATAAAAAAAGTTATGCAGAAATTAAAAAAGTAAGATATATGATATGCAAGCACTGTGTGCAGTGTACAATTCAATACAATTCAAAAACTAATCTTTTGTTACTGCAGTAGATTTTTACTTAATGAAAAAATTGTCTTTAAAAATCAATCTGATATTTGTCTGTGCAGACGCAGGACATACATCAATAGTATGTTATCTATAGGGCTGCAACGAGTGGTTTATTTTCATAATCGATTAGTTGGCTGATTATTTTCTTCGATTAATCAGATAAAATAAATAATAAATACCATCCTTAATTTAAAATAAAATATACAAATGCAGTGTTACAAACATGAAGTTTGCTTCAGAATAAAACTGCATGCACAATTTTTTGCAATCGCACTGCACTGGAACGCACGGCATTGCGATGCTGTGTGTTCCAGTGCGGGCAATCACACTGTGGGTGGGAGGCATGTTTAGGGTGCCATTTAAATGAATGGTACTGCAACGCACCAGAATTTGTCAGGCCGAAACCGAAAATTACTTTTTTCCCTTTTAAAATATTTTTAAATAAGTGTATTGTAAGCAGATGGCGCTTGGATAGCTTCAACCAGGGAATGACAGTTGCCAGTGGCAAGATTCTGCAGATGGCTGCTGAATGTAAATACACTGGGCTGGTGCAATAGCCAGCCTACTATTGGCCATTTCAAATTGCAATAGCCAGTAGCAGGCTAGCTATTGCACCCACCCACTGCTTACTGTGCCCTCCTCCCAGCATGGAGGAGAGAGCTAGGGGATCCAACCAACTAATCTATTTGACAACTATTCTCATTATTGAATAATCGATTAGTTGTTTGCCGCCCTAGTTATCTACCATTTGTGTAATTACATCTTGGAATTTGTTAGATCAAACATGGGTATAGAAAGGTAAATGTTTTTCCTGTACCTGTAATGATGGATACCTGTAGATTTATTACACAAAGGATGCAGGTTTTATTGTAATGGAGTGAACGTGTGGTCAGGCAATGGACATATACAGTAAGTATGTACATATTTATAACAAGTAATAAATCAGACAAACAGGATATATCACCGATCCACACCATCCAAAGCCCCACCGCCTGCGTGCACTATAGGAGCTGACTTGGGAGCTCATCCATGCTCCATGTAACTATATGAACAGAGCATGAGGAAGCAAAGGAAAGGTGAGCATGGGTAGCAGAAGAAAAAATTGAGGGCTTGGTTCAAAGCCTATTTACTGCTTGCACTCAAAAGAAAGTGCCACTTTAAAAGAAGCACTGCTGCAACTCCATCAGCTTGAATGTTGTCCCCATCTGCAAACTGCCCACCGCTGTTTCACCCTTGCGGGCTTCATTGTAGAGATCACAAACTTCCATGAGTTTTAGTACCATCTACGACAAAACCTGTTAGGGTGAAATGCATCAGAGGTGGGCAGTTTGGAGGCAGGCAATTTGGAGGTGGGGACGACATTCAAGCTGTTGGAGCTGCAAGAGCTGAATAACGTTTTTTATGGTTTTGTCTGAGGTGTGCAGCGCTCCTTTTTGAATGCAAGCAGTAAATGAGCTTTGAACCAAGCCCTCTCTGACCAACAGGTTCCATGTAATCTCGTCCTCCACGTGCTCACTTTTCTTTTGCTTCCCCATGCTCCGTTCAGTTGCCAGGAGTGAAGAAAATACCTCCAGGCATGGAGGGGCATGTTATGCCTTCCACGTGAAAAGCGCAAGGTCAGTCACCAAGCACCAAAGCTGTCACATGATAAGGATCCACAGACCCATGTAGTCTATGGCTTGACTGGCATGGAGCTTATAAAGTAGCAGATCTATTTAATAAAGTGTGAAGAGCTTGAAGAAAGCAGGAGAATTGAACAATCTAAGCCAACATAGCTGAACTGAAAAGTGAGCTTAATTGGAGGATTTTTCCAAATCAGCTATGTTGTCCTAGATTGTTTACTTCTCCTACCTTCTCCTAACTCTTCTCCCTTTAGTGAATAGACCTGTAGGGGTTTTCCTGCTTCTTCCAGCTAAAATGAGTGGCAGGGAATGCAGGAAAAGTGACAATGGACTGCTGGAGACGGGGGCATTAAAGTAAGGCTTTTGCTTTGTCCTGTGCCAAGTGGCAACATGGATTTTACCAGGGGCGGACTGGGCCGGGGGGGCGGGGGGC
>NW_017306432.1:1553419-1554800 GCF_000935625.1 Nanorana parkeri
GCTCCAAGCTTGCTCCTGTGATGGACTACAATCTCAATACAAACTAGTAGTCCATCACTGGAGCCTTTTGTTTTGGAGCAGAGAGCCCGCACTGACCACCTGGTGGTCCGCATTGGCCACCTCAGAGCCTAATTAGGGAGCCGCCTCTGCTGCACCCACACGCACCCGTGAAACTCTCTGGACCCCTGGTGAGAGCCCGCACAACCCACCTGAGACCCTTTAGACATCAGGCGGAGAACCCAGAGCAACAGAGTATGTAGCTTCATATTATTCTGCATTGCGCTGTGTGATGTATTGCTGGGATTTGTAGTTCTCTATAGCTGTTGGTAGTCATTATTGCTGGGATTTATAGTCCGCTATAGCCGATGGTATTCTGCATTGTTGTGTAATGTATTGCTTGGAATTGTAGTTCTCTATAGCCAATGCCATTCTGCAATGCTGTACAATGTATTTCTGAGTTAGTGGCAGAACTACCGGGGTCGCAGAAGTCATGCACCCGCAGAGCCCTGACGTGGCATCCCTCCACTAACAGTGTGCTTTACATTTCCTTAACTGATAAATACATTCACACTACTGTTACATGGATGGCAAAAGTGGCAGAGAGGGGCGGGGAGAAGGCGGGGAAGAGGCAGAGCGGGAAGGGGGCCAAGTTGGCGCACCATGGGCCTCTGGATTGTACTTGCCCCCTGGGCTAAAAGTTGCCAGTCAGCCCCTGGATTTTACCGTGCTTTGCTGCAACACTCGAAATGTGGTGCCATTTCTTCTAATTAGCACCCCAAAGCAAGTGGCCACATTACTGCACATGCATTTCAGCGCACCACATACACACACATGTGTTGCAGTGCGCTGCCTTGAAAAAAAAATGCAACAGGTAGCGTATTGGCAAATCATTAAAAATGAATAGTTTGCCTTACTGCAACACACGTAAACCCACATGTGGTAACGCACCACAATGAGGCAGAGATGTTTAAAAGGGCCCTTTAATATCAGCTATCGGCTCTATTACTGTTGTTAAACCATCTTATTTCAAACACTGGTTAGATTAACATATAACTTGTATGGTGTAAGTCCTTTCTTTCTGGGTTTCTAACATGGTACGGTCAAACTGCTTCAGATTGACTAATAAAGGGCTGCAGGTTCATGCTCAGCCAGTTTTCCTTTTGTGGATAAAGTCCTCTGTGTTTACTGTGTAGGGATGACAAATTACCACCCAGACAACTGAAGAAACAGTTTGCTGGGTTTTCTTCAGAAAATAACAATAAACTATTTATGATTGCCATGGAAGGTCATTGATCACGGAACATGAAAGCTTAGTGATTAATAACCAGACTGGTAACAAGCATAGACTGTTGATCTACAGTTAATCAATGTGAGGGAGGGA
>NW_017306432.1:1555782-1598094 GCF_000935625.1 Nanorana parkeri
AAGAGGGAGGGAGAGAGAGGGAGGGAGGGAGAGAGAGAGAGGGGGGGTGGGGGGGGGAGAGACTTCATGGAGACTTGTACAATTACTAAGAGGTCCACTATAAGCAGGTCCATTGAAAGTAATAATAAATGTATCAGGAACTTTTGTCATTGCATCTACACACAAAAAAACTTGTATTCTTATTTGATTGTGCTTCTTTGCATATTATGCACCCACAACATACATGCACAAACAAAAGCACATAACTGCATGTTGAAAAAACACACGTTCACTACATGCACATAAGCCTTAGAAAGTGAAATTTTTCATGTAAAGCTTTGGAACACTAAAAGGTTTGTATTGATGTTACCATTATCAGCCCTCGCTGGGCCGTTAAGGTATTTTCTTTCTTTTTCACATGATGTTTTAAAAGCACTGTCCACTCAACCTGCTCAGCCTGTTTGGCTTCATGTCAGTGGCGAGAAGTGAAGTGAAGGAATGAGGTAATTCCAGCAGGTCTCCTTCTCCCCGAGCAGGCCTTTCTAGTGTTCACGCTTACTTAATGGCCCTGTTTTTACACTTAAACAATCTCTGTCACGGATGCCCTTGTTCCAGCACGTCGCTTGTGCTGCAAGAGGAACCAATACTTCTAAAAAAGTCTTCAAACTCACAAAGGAGAAAAATTCCCAGTGACAGCAGATTTAACTGCTCCAGGAGATCAATTTGGGGAAGAATTTTCTAAAAATAAAAAAAATACCTGCAGCTTTACCAGATTTGCTTATCAAACTTCATTACAAAGCGCTGCATGGATATTAATAATTTACAAACCCCTGTTACCTGAAAGCAACAAACCTTTTCTTTTTTTTAAACTGGACCAGTACTTTGCAGAGTAGACAATGGCTCACTTAAAAATACTATAATAAATACATTAGAAGCAACTTAAGCCTGTAGGCACCTTCACACCTTTTTGGTGCATTGCAGTGTGTTACCACATGCATGTTAATGTGGATTATATCAGACAGCCAAAATATTTTGAACGGGCTACCAATGCCCCTTAGTACACCAAAAACTGGCCCTGACATGTTCTAGTCAACCCAGCACCCATGACAGTGTATTACCATGCGCTTCAACCAGTGGTGTATTTTGGTTTTGTGCTGCCCTAGGCAAGACTAAACTCAGGCACCCCCATCAATCTAAATTTGCCCCATCCTGTTTAGGTCATTTTGCGCAACCTGTCAGTCACTGGATACAGCGCACACGGGGTCTCAGGAGAGCTGTGCATGGTCTCAGGTGGGCTGTGCATAGTCCCTTTCCCTGCATACATGTGCTGCTCCTCTTACCTGCAGCTCGAAGTGCCATCAGTACCAACAGATACATTGCAGTCCCCAGCCTGCTTCTGGGACATGCCACCATCAGATCACATGCTATGGCCAGCCCCGAACCACTTGCTGCTTCTCCTCCACCTCCAGCACAAAGCCAGCCGGACCGCATCTCACTGGGCCCTCCCCTCCAACGGGCAGCTCTCTAATTAGGCAGCCACTCTTGGGGACTTGCGGCCGCCTAGTTTGCCTCATTAGGCAGTCGCCGCTGCCTGATTCTGTGCCCCCCAGCCTCGGCCCACAAGTGCAAGTCCGGCCCTGTCCACCTCATTGGTTTGGGTGGCCTTTCCTGCTGCCCCCCTGGGAAGTGCCGCCATAGGCAAATGCCTAGTTTGCCTTGCAGTAGATACACCCCTGGCTTCAACACAGGTCCGATGCCTTAGTGAATTGGGGTACCATTCAGAATAAAAAGCACCACAATACACTAACACATTCATGCAGCGGCATCGCATGCTGCCCCAAGGCATTGGTGTAAAGTTGGCCTTAAAGAGGGCAATTAAAGTGACGGGTCAACTTTTCTGGCGGTGACCTGCGTTTTCCTTTGCACAAAAACACAGGGCACCACTATAGTATGAACCGGCCATGGACAAGTCGCAGCTGCCACATTGCACTAGTCTGCCTGGTAAAATTGAGCATTTTAACAGACATGCTAATTTGAACTGGCCCTTGGATTGCTGCATTTTATGCAAGAGAATGCACAACCACGTGTTACAATGTGCATTAGCATGTTGTACTGTGCTGCTTGTACTGCGCATAGTGTTAAAACCTTTTTTTTAACTGTAAATAAAGATTAAACAAAGTAAATGTAAACACTGTGATGCAGTGTTACAGCACATTGAAGCATGGGTACACAACGCACACTGATGTGCTTGTTATACGCACCATGAAGTGAGCCCCCTGGTATAAACAGGCCTTTAGTCTTGATTTATCGGACTAAGCTGCGCTACATTTACAGCAGTCCAGCTATTGGCCTTGTATATCTCTTGACTCAGGGTTTAGTAAAAATGCTACTTCTTCAGAAATGTACAGGCTTCCATTGCTTATGCCTAAAAATGCTGTTTTCCTGGCTATCATGCTAATCTCTCATTCTCTGGGTCACTGTAACTATAAACACCGCTGAGTATTGGCTGTGATACTTTTTCAGAACAGGTTTTAGGGTTAGATCAACTTCTGCTCCATCTATGCCAGGGGTAGGCAACTCTGGCCCTCCTGCTGTTGTAAAACTACATGAGGCATTGCAAGACTGACAGTTACAGGCATGCTTCCCAGAGGCAAAGGCATGTTGGGATTTGTAGTTGGCGGGTAAGAGTTGCACACCCCTGATCTAAGCAGTACTGGCCCAGTCCTTGTCCAATCATAAAAAACAATGCTCAGATTCATGCCACTCTGTCTGCCGCCCTCTACAAGCTGCCGTCTGAGGCAAGAGGGATGGCTCTGTTCAGATTGGATGCGTCACTTGCAGAGACATCTTATATATGGACAATACACACACTGGTATTCTCTGGCTGTGCTGGCCAATAAACAGGTTTATACTGTACATATAAAAAAAGTAAATATACATATATAACATTCAGGTTATCAAATTCACTGGTAATGTGTCCCCAGCAGCTGAATTGCCCATGGCTGGCCCTTTGGGCTTTGCTTTAGCAGCATAGAGAATGCTGCACAGTGACCTATAACAGGGCTCAAAATTTCCACTCGCCAAAATAAAGAGAGGGCGAGTGGAAATTCAGTCAGGCACGCGGTCACGGATCGCGTACCTGACTATGAGAGCAGCCGCTTCTTGCCGTCCTGTCCTGGCTCCGTTACTTTCGATCTATCACCGGAGCTCTGACAGTTCTGAGCCCCGTTCGCAAGGATGGATTGGTAAGGTCTGCAGACCTTACTGCAGAGAACGGAGCTCAGAACTGCAGAGCTCCGGCCGAAAAGGAACGGAGCCAGGACAGGACAGCAAGGAGCGGCTGCTCTCATAGTCAGGTACGCGATCCCGGTCCGTACCTGACTTAATCACGAGGGATCAGATTCGTGCCTACTCCCTGCATAACGGCAAGCAGGTGAGGGGGCTCTTTTATTTTATGTGGGCTGGGAAGGGGGGGGTTGGGGGAGAGTAGATTGTCATGTGTGCGGGGGGCAGAGAACAGGGGGTGGGTATTATTTTCTATGTGGGGGGCAGAGAACAGGGGGAGGGTATTATTTTCTATGTGGGGGGCAGAGAACAGGGGGAGGGTATTAATTTCTATGTGGGGGGCAGAGAACAGGGGGAGGGTATTATTTTCTATGTGGGGGGCAGAGAACAGGGGGAGGGTATTCATTTCTATGTGGGGGGCAGAGAACAGGGGGAGGGTATTATTTTCTATGTGGGGGGCAGAGAACAGGGGGAGGGTATTAATTTCTATGTGGGGGGCAGAGAACAGGGGGAGGGTATTATTTTCTATGTGGGGGGCAGAGAACAGGGGGAGGGTATTAATTTCTATGTGGGGGGCAGAGAACAGGGGGAGGGTATTATTTTCTATGTGGGGGGCAGAGAACAGGGGGAGGGTATTTATTTCTATGTGGGGGGCAGAGAACAGGGGGAGGGTATTATTTTCTATGTGGGGGGCAGAGAACAGGGGGAGGGTATTAATTTCTATGTGGGGGGCAGAGAACAGGGGGAGGGTATTATTTTCTATGTGGGGGGCAGAGAACAGGGGGGGGGTATTATTTTCTATGTGGGGGGCAGAGAACAGGGGGAGGGTATTATTTTCTATGTGGGGGGCAGAGAACAGGGGGAGGGTATTATTTTCTATGTGGGGGGCAGAGAACGGTGGGGTATTATTTTATATGTGGGGGGCAGAGAACGGTGGGGTATTATTTTATATGTGGGGGCAGAGAATGGTGGGGTATTATTTTATATGTGGGGGCAGAGAACGGTGGGGTATTATTTTATATGTGGGGGGCAGAGAACGGTGGGGTATTATTTTATATGTGGGGGCAGAGAATGGTGGGGTATTATTTTATATGTGGGGGCAGAGAACCGTGGGGTAGTATTATATATATGTGGGGGGCAGAGAACGGTGGGGTATTATTTTATATGGGGGGAGGCAGAGAACAGGGGGGAGGGTATTTATTTTATATGTGGGGATGTGGAGGGCCGCAATGTTTACATTGCTTTATCTTAATATTGTTGTTGTTAATATTTATTTTTGTAACTTTATTCTGCCTTCAACATTTAAAAGTGTAATTTCATAAGATAATTTAAGAGGGTGGGTTTAGGGGCGGAGTTAAGGCCGAGGCAGGGTTGGGGTTAGGTGGGGCAACTGGTGGCGAGTAACTCTTAAGGCCTGGCTAGTAGCTCAGGACTTGAAATTTTGAGCCCTGACCTATAACATCCAATAGGATATGGGCTCGAGGTTAACCTTTACTGAACTGGAAGCTGATATTTATTTCTTTGCACTATGAATAGAACAAAGCTTTGTGGGTGACGGAAGTCAACAAAGGCTATCCTTCTACTCACCATTATGGGACATCCCAACAGCCAGACATTTCTGAAACCTGCAGTACTGACATTTGTTGCGACTTTTTTTGTGAATGCGACAGTTGAGTTCACATCGTTCATAAATTAACTTCAACCTGATTGTTCTCCTGAAGAATCCCTATAGAGTACAGAAAATCATTATAAAACCAAGATAGTTTGTGCAAAGGATCAAATTTCAAACACATGGATCGAGAAATAACAATCATATGATATGCTGGAATATACAAGTCATGTGCTAGAAAATTGTATGTGTTTTACTTTACTGCAATGCCCAAGTGTAACAGGTCCAAGTCATTTTATATACTAATGTACACCTCCCAACTGTACCCCATTGGAACCAAATCCCTCTGTCCCTTTTTTTGGTCTGATGAACAGATATATAGGAAAAACTATTTAACTATCATGCAGTGTTATTCTGCACTACAGCCTTTCTCCTATCTTTTAATTGTCTTGTTTGTTATTTTAAAAAAACAGTTTAGAGAAAAAATAATGTTAAAAAATAACAATTCTGGGCTTAACCATCATTTTTGACATATAAAGCATAGGGAAGACCTTAGTCACTGGCTCATTGATGGCTAGAGGCAGAGAGGTGACACAAGAATGTTGAGAGCTTTAGGCTCTGAATACTAGGCAGAGTTGATGGATGGAATAAAGCAGATATACTCACCTGATCCTCAGTCCCACAGTGGTCAGCATTCACCTTTCTCCCCCTTCACTCCAGCTGTGAAATGTCTCTCTGAGTCTTCACATCTAATGCAAGATAATGGACCTGCATTGGACATGATGACCTCAGTGGTCGTTAGACCACCGGAGTCCAGGGGAGAAGAGGTTGCAGGGACCGGTCTGGTCTAGCAGCCTGGTGGGATCAAGGATCAGGTGAGTATATCTTCTTTATTCCATCCCCTAGAGAAAAAAAGAGTGGGGGATAGCCCCACTGCAGGGGAAAGTTTTTACAATTCCAAGATTTCTTCTTTAAGACTCTGAGCTTTTCATTTTATTTAGATGTTATGTTTTATAGTAAAACACTACTTACTGAGTAATTGTTGTTGACAAACCCTTAGCTCGGAATGTTTTATTTGCTGGCTCTGGCTTAGCAAGCATAAATTATATTATGGTACTGAGGTGTACAGAGACTCAGGTTTTATCTGTGAAACCTTTTTATTTTGCTGCCTCTCTAGTGACCTGATAATTCACTCACAACCACAGATAAAACCTCTGCATTGAAAAAGAAAAATGATTTGCTTCATAAAACATGTGGCCGTAATTTGTTATCCATCCAGCAGTTCACAGATCTGTAGTATATTCAGGGATATATGTTATGCTAGTCTATAATTCGAGCTTCCATTGTAGTATAATGTCTACGATCAGTATATCTTATGATATATTGAATCTTATCTGGCCTCTGAAGAGAAATTATCTGGCATAGCTAACAATAGATAATATCCTTAATGCTTACAACCCATAAATAATCTGAACTACAGGAGGTCACCAGGCTAAGACCACCCAGACATAGACTTTGTTATTATAGGGAGGTAACATTTGAGCACTTTACATTTCTGGTACTTGTGTGTGTTGTTTCTTATTTTTGCCACCTACTATTTTCTGCTTTCTTGAGACAAATGACACATTTGTATTTTTGTTCATCAATTCCTGAGATTTACACAGCTCTGCCACACAGCACTATCAGGTAGGGAAAGAGACCTGCCTTTTTTTTCTGCTGGAGTTAAGTTAGATTTAAGAGTTAAGGCCGTGTCCCTCTACCAGCCTGTGGATGGACAATGAAAGTAGATGAAACTTACTGATGAGTTAATCTCTCTATCACTCTGCTCCCTCCTCTTTAGCACATGAGCACTGCAGCACATTTAATTGGCTCGTGTTGCTGTCCCCCCCAAACCTGGGCAATTCAAACTGAGCACATAATTAGGAAATGCAGAATTGGACCCTTAAAAGAGAACTATGAGGTGAGTGCTTTTCACTCTCATAGTTCTAGCCGACCTGTGACAATGAGACTGTCACAGGTCGGCTCAGTAGATGGGGAAGTGAGCGAACACATACCGGTGTTCGCTCACCTCTCGATCCTGTCACGGCTCTCTGCCGTGACAGGGGAGGGACTGGATTCCCCCCTCCCTGCTCCGATCCCCCAGCGCTGACTGGTGGAACGGACGTGGAAGGGGGCAGGTACAGCTGGCTCTGCCTCTAGATAGGCAGAGCCAGCTGTCACTCACGCAGCTAGGCGGATCAAGACATAATTGTCGGGATCCGCTTCAGCTGCGGCGTCTCAGTATACCGCGAGCTGTAGCTCGCGGTATACTGAGCTTAGGGTGACGGGAGGACGCTAGTTTGTGTCCTCCCGTTACCCTAAGGAGAACTATGGGGAAAAGCCCTAACCCCATAGTCCTCCTTTAAGTGAAAATTGTGGCAGATGTACAGACAGATATTTTTTCAAATATCAGCTGACATTTCAAATGTCAGCTTGGCCCTGCTCTATCATCTTCTAAACCTCCCTTTTGGTGCTTTAAAGTGGTGGGCAGCCTCAATGACTAATAGGTAAAGCTTTGGATGTGGAAATGGGTGTGACCAAGGTTAAATTGTACAATGTACAAGAAAAGTTGAGATTTTCTAATAACTGCTGAAGGCAACATCTTCGTATATATTTTAAGTGTTTACAGCTGACCTCCAGTCACAACTAGTAACTCTTCGTTCTAAAGGAATCCCCTTACCTTAACTTGACCTGCAACAATTTTTTTTAGTATATTTATTTCCCCCCTGAAATAACTCTGAAAGAGCTCCAACACAGACTGTAACTTCACTGTCTTCTGGTTCATAAGACCAGTAGCCGCCACGTTCTCTCTATAAGACAGCTACCCATGGTGTAATCAACAATGTGCTTGCAATGGGTGGATACATTCTGTGTTTCCACGCAGTCATCAACCACCCATGATTGGAAAATGTATATAAGTGGAGCTGGATTTGGTTATAGGTAGTTCAAGGTTGAAGAAAATCTAATTGAGTGCATATTGAGAGCAGTAGTTCCGGTGAGGCCACTGTCAACAAAACCAGGGTGCCCATTAGGATCCAAAGATTAACATCTATGTGTAAAAATTATTGCATTGTATAAATTGGGAGCACCAGACCAAAGCTTTTTGATGCAAAATATTTTAATATTAGCATTTGCGCATAACAAGAAGATAAAACAGCTGATACTCTGGTATGCTACTAGTTAATACTGTTCTAAAAGCAACTTATTGAGTCCAGTCACAGCATTCATAAGCTCTGATGAACGGTGAATGTCTGAACTCCAGAAACACTTTGGCTGGTCTATGTTTTCTTGTTATGAGCAAATCCTTCCTTTCGACACCCTGGAGTAGGTGCAATGCTTGTGGAAAGTGAGTAATGCCATAGATATTTATTGAATTTGTTTTTAAAAATACTTTTTGGTGAATTATTTGTACACTGAGAAGGCAATTTTATGGCACAAAAAGGGTGGTCCTGGCATTCAGCTTTCATTTGAACTGCTCAGGCTTGCAAAAAGCTTACTTTAAACTCACTCATCCTATGATGAAATATACAGCCCTCAGCCCATTCATTTCCACAGGACAGCCTAGAATTGTGTGAAACCTGAGCCTAACCTGAAATTAGTCACGCTAAGGTGAATTGGCTGAAGGTGAGATAGATTCCCTAACAACCAGTCCAGTCTGTTCACACAATGTCTTCGTGTACACATTTATCGTATGACCATGTCTTCTGTTTCCTGAGCACAGAGGGTACACTTGGATCATTCAGATCTGGTTATACGTCTAAATCTGTGAAAGTAAACCTATAGGGGACTCCATTTGTGATATCTCCAAATTCCCAGCTGTACCGACCTGCTGAAGCCATAAGGCAGGCACGTTCCACTGCTATCTCACTCCTTCTCTGTGACCCTCAGCCAGTTTAGAAATTTCAATTGTATGTGGCCCCATTTGTTCTCCATCTATTAAAAATTACACTTCTTCACATAGTTTTTTTTAGCCTAATACTTTATAAACGGTTTTATTGCCCCCTTTTCTGGGATAAAATGTTGTAAGTTGCAGTAACCTTAATTGCCAAACACTTAACTTTTTTTTCTGGAAGAGAAGTAGGTGTGGCTCTCAGTAAATATAAAGTGGCCCTGTCAATTGAGTCTGACATGCTGTTATATGAGGCAGAAGGAGGGTACTGGAAATAATCAGTGGTTTAGCCCACCAGAGTCCATCGGTTAATAAAGAGTATATTATATGAGTTTTGATAAACCTTTAATATGTTCCAGCAATACTTGGTTAGCATGGACGGCTTTAGATAGAGAAGTATAATCACCTTGATGAATGTTTAGGTGCATATTGCCAGTAAAGTTACCTTAATATTTGTTGATCAAATACAATATATAAATATGTTTACACTGGATGTTTTTTCTACCCTAATGAAGTATATTTGTTACCTTACAGCCTTCACATGCATGGACACCATAATGGAAACCCGAGGCCTTGTCTCCACAAACTCGACATTCTATGGCAATGAAGGAATTGGAAGTTTCATCTGGTGGTTTATTGAATGACTGAGTCTTCTCTGAGTAGTATGGTGGTGAAGGGGGCTCCAATTTTATCAAGTCTGGGTTAAAAAATAATAATATAAAAAAAATATCTATCAATCTGTAAGTGAAATCATTTTTCAAGACTTATACATCTAGACAGAGGACAAGTGTGTTGAGCCATAGCAAGCAATCACAATTTATTCCTTACAATCTGATTTTATTGCACTTTCCCTTAATTACACTTTCATTAAACATATTGCTCTTTGTCATGAGTTTTTGAAAAAGTTTTACTGAGCATTTTAAAAAGCTGTAAATAACATGAGATTTAAAGATTTGGTTACAGAGAATGGGGAAAGTGGCAGGTTCTCTTGAATGGCCAACCCTCCTCCAGCCCAACTACTGATACTTTTTTCCTTGGACATTTCCTCCCCTCTATTTGTCTATGGGAGCACTGAGAACTACCCAGTGTTTCTGGGTATGGGGAACATAACACCTCCCCTACCTTCCAAGATGCAGTGCTCAGGCCTGAGTGTCCAATTGCCAGGGATGAACACTGCCATATGAGGGAAGTCATTAATTCTGTGTAAGTAAGAACAAGGATTAGACTCACCACGAATAGAGTGGGGGGCACGCGTAGGCAAGTTAAAATGACATTAAGGTGGAATCCCCCCCCCCCATGCTGCTGTAAGTACTTACCTTATTTGATGCCTCTCGCTGCGATCATCTTCTTCCTCCACTCATTTCTGACAGTCCCTCCAGCCCTGCTGCCGGTCTCTGATCTAGCGCAGACTCCTCATGTCCCACGGAGTCTGTCCAGCGTGCGCGCTCCTGGCTGCATCCATTGAGCTTTAGGGGTTGATTTACTAACCTTATAAACACACCACGAACGTGTATACACCTCTGCAGTGTGTTCTCTCCCAGCATGATCTATGGGTGGAATCTAAACACCTTTGTAATGTGTACACACCCAACAGGTGTGTTGTGCAAAGCCCTGAAGGAATTCCAAGGTGATGTTGTGTAAATTAGCTCTATGTTGTGTTGCTTGCGTTGATGAATGCAGGAATGTAAATGCATGAGCTAACCATTTTTGTCTAAACTGTAAAGCAGCATTATATATGCATCATGTGCATGATTTTTCCATATATGGCATTAGTGGAAATATGCTTTTAGAGACTTTTTGGTTGATAAATACGTTTTGCTGTGTGAAAATCACACACACCTGGTGTGTGTGTGTGTGTGTTTAGGTTAGTAAATCACCCCCTTAGTGTCTGTTTTCTCCCCTCCCCTCTACTGTACCCGCATACTTCTTCTTCACAGCCGTTCAGGAGCTGAAAGTGTTTCAGCCAGGAGCGAGCGGCGCTGGAACAGGTAAGTGATTAGGTGTTTGTCTAGCAGTAGTTATATGCCAAAAAGGGAAGAATTTAATACTACTTTAAGTATCAGTAGGTAGGGGTGATGACAATACAGTTAACTTTCGACATCAGGCAGTAAGTGGAGTAAATTAAAACCTGATTTAGTTTTTAAATAAGAAATGTACAGGGGGGCATTTCTCACACAGGTCTGAGACAGAATTAACACTGGAAATGGAAACAGATTTTCAACATGACCTGACACATTTTCACTCCAACAGATGCACAATTAGGAAGTGGTCAGGGGAAGGTTTTTTTAATGACTCAAGCTGCAATTATATAATAAATCTGTGTCACGGCTTCTGCTTTGCATTCTGTTGCTGTGCAACATAAATGGATGTTCCCCACAATAGTGATACCATATGTATGCACACATCAACAACAGCTACATCATTTTCTTGAAATGTATGTCTGAAGTGGAATACAGAACACCTCCCTATATGCATTGAGGTAAGCAGGGGGTGTTCTATAGCCCAACAGGGGAGAACTAGGCAGGGTCAACAACACTGTTTGGGATCTGAGCACAACAAAGGCAGCGGTCAACCAGGAATTTAGGGGCTCATTGGATTTCTGGTAGATCAACAAATATTTGTCTACACTTGCAAATTTTTTAAGGGACAAAACATGGAGAAATGTGCATGTATTATAGAGATGTATGGCATTTGCGTTTGAAAATTTTGCCCAAGCATACACTTTAAGTTTTGTGTGTGTCATGGTTTTGTGGGTGTCATGGTAGAGTACCACTTTGAGAATTACTCTACACAATGCAAACATTTATGTTACATATTTATACACAGATGAATGCAAACCTTGAAAAGAAGAGGACATTGTCTAAAAGAGACAAAGGTGGTTATACCTTCCTATTACAGAATTATAAGGTCTAGCAACGGCTGCTATATCTATTGCTCTGTTGTATTAGGTGGAGGTTCTGCAGTATTTCTATGATATGTATTCTAAGACTCCAGAAAACTGTAATGAACATTGAAGAAGTCAGCGTACTTTGGCAGTCTTGAAGTTTTAGGTCATACTTATAATCAGTGTCCATCTGTTCATTTCGGCATAAGAATGATTTTTCTTCTAGAATATCTTCATATTGGGGAGCTGAGATACTTGTGAAGTCCACTGTGGCAAAGGGCTTAATGTCAAAGCCCTGGGAGTGGTCGTCAATACAGGGCAGGTCCATAGTGTTCATGCCAAAATTCATGCCCCAAAATGGCATTTCTGTGTCCACCATGGTTGATGCTGTTTCCTGAAAGATAATATAGATACCTTGTTAGTAAATTTGATAGTAAAGACAAAAGTCAATATTATTTAAATTCAGGTAAACTTGGATTTTGTTCATACTTTTAATTTATGTTAAGCCATCATGACCTTCAGCCTTGACCCCTGAAGGTCATGATGAACTTTAGGCAGTTAGGAAATCAAACCGTTCCCACTTGAGATATTTAGGTGTTAGGGTACATTGTTTAGAGCCAATGTAGATGGGTGTTGTTGTGAAGCACTGCTTTTTTTGCATTAGAATGCAGTGCTGTGTAAACACATACATCGAAATGCATCAAAAGGCTGTGTTTGACTTGCTTTGCTTGCAATGCAAATGGCTCTCAATATGACCTACAGCATTCAAAGAAAGCAAATAAGGTCAAACGCAACCATATTACACTTACTGCAATAAATGGGAATCCATCCATCTACATGAGCTCTTTGGATTGGTATACGATTTAAAAGATCTCATCATTGTAGTTTCAGAGAAATTTTAGAGTGACCAGCCAATGATTAGGGCTAATCAGGGCCAGATTTCCCACAAGGCCAACCGAAGCCCCGGCCTCAGGGCAGCAGAGAGTAGAGTGGCAGCAGAGGTGTGGAATTCCTATCTCCCGAAGCTCAGGACATGCATTTCCGGGTCCCAGGTGGCTAGTTGTTGTCTACATTTAGCCCTGCTTTGCCGAGATCACTTGTATGCAGCCTGCATACAGGCGGGCGCATTGGGGAACCTGGCATTAAAGCAGCAAAGAGAGTAAATTCGGCCCTGGGTCTCATATAATAGAATTGCTATAGCTCTGGGTTAAACATTTACTCTTAATATTATAAAATGTTACAAGTTTTAGAAAGATACAATAGGAAACAATGATATCAGTATAATAGAGAATGTAAGAGAGAAACTTTGTTTGCAAAGGGAAAGAAGAAACTTTGACAACACAGTCTACATCCTTCTTTATACTTTGTGACTTCTGTCCTCCCAATTAGTATCTGTTACACAATAAATTTATTAACTGATGTACCAACAAATTTGTCTACCTTGCTGTATGTTTCAAACCAAAATTACATTTTTAATGGTAATATTACTTGCTACATTTGATAACACAAAACAAAAGAACAATGTTGTCTTTACTCTACCAAACTGATAATAAGGATATTGATCTCTTTACTAATTAATAAGATGTACAGAACCACCCCCAGGACTGGATCATTGAAGTTAATCAAGTGCTCTTAAAAATCTGATCATGTGTACAAACAATGTTATCCTTTCTTGAAAAAAACATTGAGGCTGTCTTGAAAATGCTAGTTGCATGTCTGTCATGCTGATCCGTTTTCACCAATACTTTCAGCCATTAACCTATAACAAGTATGCAGAAAAGGATTTATTTTACACCGTGTTTCCTGCATGGATGTTTGGCTGCACTCTACATAACTGTTGCCAGTAACACAGTGTTGAAGGAGGTGCTCACTGCTGCATGTTATGAACCATGAGAGAGTTATCTATCTATCTATCTATCTATCTATCTATCTATCTATCTATCTATCTATCTATCTCTCTATCTATCTATCTATCTATCTATCTATCTATCTCTCTATCTATCTTTCCTTGGGCGGTAGTAAAATGAGACAACCGAAAATAGTTTTTGCACAGGACACTTTGGTGGCTTTGTCCACCACTTATAAAAACACTGTGTAATCTGCTGATTTTTTCTATAGGAAAGGAACCATGAGACATGCACATATCATGAGTTCTTCTACCCATCTGCATCTCTTCATTGCTAAAGATATCAGTACTTCACAGACTTTAAATCACAGATCTAATACTAAACATTACACAGTTAATACAAAGAAAGGCTATATTCTCCAAGCCATGAGACCATAAAGTACAGTAACCCTATCAGACATCTTTAATTAGTCAGACTTCACTATAGCTTATTTCTGATTAGTTGCTGTGGTTACTGCACATAAGTAAATCACAATGTTAACACATAAAGGTTACTTTACCTTTCTAGCTTTTCTACTTAAAAGTCACAACCACCTTCATTTAAGACTAACTCCTGCCAAAATGTTATATTTTGTCTTTGAATAATGTGAGTAAGATTTTATCACTGTCTCTGTCCCCGTCCCAGTGATTTTCCTCCACTTCCTGTTCCAGAAAACTACAAGCAGTAAATGGAAAGCTTCCTGAATGAAAGGAAATTCCAACAGATGTCCATATCAGAAGATATCCTCTTTACTCCTGTTCTGGTGACAACTATACAATTTTACATTTCCCTTATCTTTCTGTCTTGGTAACAATGGTCAAATATTGAGGGTTCATCCCCACATTTGCAACACAGATGGACATCAGAGCTTGACAAAGGATCTAAGCATTCTACAATTTTGTTCCAGCCAAAACCCTTTTCTTTTACTCTGTATAGAGAAGGGCATGGTTTAAACCCCTTTTGTCCACCTGTGACCTATTGGAGACACTCCCCTTCCTGTCCTGTACACACACTCTCCTCTCTCAAGGAATGTGTTTCAACTTCAAGGCTGTCTAAAAATACTTAGACCTCATTTAAAACTTGCATTCAAATGCAGCAATGACATTCCTGTATCCTGCAGCTATAGTTTATTCCCTAAATGGAACATTACCCAATGGATACAATTGATACTTCAAGAGCCTTTGTAAAGATGATGGCATATGTTGTTCCTCCTGGTATTTTCTCATGCCATATGGTTAATAATTTTGCCCTGTCAGCCTTTCTGTGTGTTTCAGACAATTTTGCAGTATTTAACATTTGCAGATATTTGTAACAACACAGAGTACTTTCAATTCTTTATTATGGTCTGATTCATCCAAGCTGGTATTCTCTTTAACAAAACCCACAAATAATTAAGTACTTAATCAGGCACCATTACTGGACATTAAATGCTTAATTAGCTGTTAGACAGCTATGGTCAGGTCATCCTCTTAAACTTTGTCCTCCTTGGAAAGCTCACAAATCTAATTTTAGGCCATGTAACCACTTGTATCTGTCATCCCAAACAGCGTGACTGGTATGAGAAATAATTCAGATGAATAATCCAGATGCCTATTGCCCTGACCAAATGTAAAAACATGTTTTTGCTGGACATACGCTTTAAATCTCATATTTTTATGTTGGATGCCAATTTATGGTTTAGAATGCTAGCGTAGGCCCCCCCTCTGTAAATGGTATGATTTGATCTTAGTAAGTGAAAAGCAATTTTGCTATCTTTGAAGTGACCACTCCAAAGATAGCAAAATTGCTTTTCACTTACTAAGATCAAATCAGACCATTTGCAGAGGGGGGCCTACGCTAGCATTTTAAACAACAAATTGTCACCCAACATAAAAATATGAGATTGAAAGCGTATGTCCATCAAAAACATGTTTTAACATTTTGGATAGACTGGAGAAGGTTTAGAATCCCTGTCTAGTTTTATTGCTATCTGGGGTTTCATTAAAAATGCCTTTACCTCCCTAGACTTTCCCATTCTGTCCAGCAAAAGGGTTTAGCTGGACATGCACTTTAAAGTGGACATATCCTTTAATAATAAGCTTACCTGATATAACCCCCTTCAGGAACTGCTGTGTCTGGCTTACTGTAGAGATTAGTCCTATTTTCTCTGGTGAAGAGATGCTTCGGTGTTCAGACCAGGGGCGTATCTGCCGCGAGGCAAACAAGGCGTTTGCCTGGAGCACAGAGGGGGCAGCGCTGCTGCCTTGCCTAGGGCAGCAGCAAAGTTAAATACGCCGCTGGTTCAGACAGTGCAGCTGAATGAGCTGCAAGGTTAGATTACTGTCAATCAAATGGGAGAATCAGTTGACTCGCCCATCCACTATAATCAGCATGTATGGAAGAGTCGCCCCTGCCAGCTATTGTATTCAGACAGCCGCTGCCCACCACTGTCTGAATACCCAAATAGAGACTGCATCTGATTGCAATCAGTCACTGTTCAGATAATTTTCCACCCAGTTCCTTCAATTTTTCAACTGAAGTTTGTATAGCCAAGTGGTGCCAACAGAACTTGCCATGGTTCAAATTCCAGACAATCCCGAAGGAATAAGCCAAAATTCAAGCTCTATATGGCTTACTCTTAAAGTGTGAGTATAGCCAAAACTTTTTTTAGGTTTGGATAGATTAGGGAAGAGTAAAAAAACTCCATTGGGGACATTTCCCTTTACTTCCTGTCCCAGGGATGCAACAGAAAGTGAATAGAAATCTTTCAAAGATGAGAGGAAGAACATTTTTTTATGCGGTGGTCACCCAAACAAGTGACCCCACCTTTCACTCTGGTAACAACTACAAAATTTCAGATTTTCCCTCACTGTCTGTTTGGGTGACAATGGTCACCGTGACAAGTAGTGGGGTGGATCTCCCTAATGGGGATGCAGACAGCAATAAAAACTTGGTAAAGGGTCTAACCCTTCCCTACTCTATTCAAAGCAAAATAAACAGGTTATGCCTTGATATACACATTAATTACCATTTTGTTTGTTGACAATGATGGCTATGCACCTTCCCACCCACAGGTCTTATTAGTGGTTAGTATGGCTGCCGATCACTGTAATAGGGCAATTGTAAAGCAAATGAGGTGAGAATGAGTAAGGCCAGTACTTTCATCCAAGAAGTATAGTCAGTTATGGTATTACAGAGCACATCAGGATTTTGTTTTGGGTTGCCTGTATTGCTCTACAGTGCATTAAAGGTGGCATACTGTAAGCTGGATTTGTCTTCAATTGACAATTAATGCCACTTTATAATTAATTTTCCTCTCATAGGCTTGCTAGGAAGGCACCCTTTATTGGAAACGATATGCTATTTGTAATTTGTACTAATTCCCTACAAAAGTCTTATGTTATTGAGATGTTGGGGCTGCATCCTGGAACTTGCGTCACTAAGACTGTCTGAAAAAACTTTGAATATTTTGAAACCTTAATACTGCCAAATTCTTTTGTGGTTTCAAATGTGTGTACAAGATTAATGATGTCCACAATCCAATGTACACTTAGTGTGCTAAATATATAATCAAACTACATAGCTTTTAACTTGTATTGCTAAAATGCTAACTGGGGTAACAATTTATTGCAGTTTCCTTGGCAAATCTCCCAGAATGTGGCAAAAAGTTTAACAAAAATCAAGCTAATAGGAAGCACAAACTTACATAGGAAGTGTGCTAAAGCAAAGCTTGTTTTTGTATCATTTCATTGTTGAACAGGGTAATATATGCATGACGTGAAAAAGAAATATAAAGTTCTTTAACCAGTTGAGTACTGGGGTGCCAATTTTAAATGGCGATGCAATTTCATGCTTGTCCAAGGCCCATCTTAAAATGGCAGCAGCTGTGGTAGGTGTCAGCAGGTGTCTGCACTGGATCTGTCGGCTGTCAGTGTCAACTATGGTCCATTGTAAAACCCAAAAGGTGTATTGTTTAGTTCCTGAGCTTGCTATCATACACTGCTTATTCATTGTGATCAAAAAGGAAATGCTGTGACATAATCAGAGCTTCCAATGAGCAAAGGATATTTACAATATCAGCTGATCTTCCATCACCACCAAAAATACTATTCATACATTCAGGCTCGTATTTCCATAGCCATAAGACTTGGTTCCTTTCTTAGGCTTATACCAGCGTGCATGCCTTCCAGCATTAGTTGGCCGCTTTAAAAAATTCTTCCCCTGCCACATAAAAAGTGGAGGGTCCCCTTTTAAAAATAAGTTGGTATTGTTTGATACCTGGTTCTTCAATGCATTTCTTAGGGAAGGCTTTTGTGCAACATACTGCCTGTAATTTGCATTGCTATGCTCCAGGGGAACTAGAATATGGGTCCTTAGCTCCAGAATAGTTGTAATCTTATAGATTAATTCCAGGAGCAAGGAATTCTGAAAGACACCATGCTTCATTACCTATGTCCTGATTAGTATATAGTTTAATTAAGCCATAAGAAACTTAGAAGTGTAATTCATTTTGTAGAGCACTGTAGGTTAAACATAATCATATACATTTTCTGTTAAATACAGTGTTTCCCTTTCTTTGCAAATATATTCTCTCCTTGCATTATGCAGATCCTGTAGACTCTTTGTTTGAATTTCCTGTGGATGTATGTGCACTCCAGCGGCAATTAAAAATTGGTGTTTTACTGCAGTAACTACAGTGAAAAGTGGCAGTGCACAATGCATTGGCGTGGCTTTTTTTAGTCCAACACAGAAGCGTGCAGGAAAGGGTCCCAATACCGTATTTAATTATGGCATGGCTTTTTTGTAGTCTAATATGAGAGCGTGCAGAATAGGGTAACAATTACGGCTACAACCAACTAATCGATTAATCGATAATAATCGATAATGATAATAGTTGTCAACTATTCTCATTATTGATTAGTTGGTTGGATCCCCTAGCTCTCTCCTCCATGCCGGAAGGAGGGCAAAGCAAGCAGTGGGTGGGTGCAATAGCCAGCCTGCTATTGGCTTATGCACCAGCATACTACCTGCTGAATTTACACTCAGCTGCCGTCTATGGCATCTTATCACTGGCAGCTGTCATTCCCTGGCTGAAGCTATACAAACTCCATGTGCTTACAATACAATTATAAAAAAAATTTTTTTTATAAATGGTGGGAAAAAAGTCATTTTCAAATTCGGCCTAACAAACTCTGCCGTGGGAGGTGCTTTGCAGTGCCAATTATTTTAATGGCAGCCCAAACATGCCTCCCACCCACAGCGTGATCGCCCGCACTGCAACGCATGGTTCCCGCAATGCCGAGTGTTCCAATGCAGTGCGATTGCAAAATATTGTACATGCAGTTTTGTTCTGAAGTAAACCAATTTGTAACACTGCATTTGTGTATTTTATTTTAAATTAAGGATGGTATTTATTAAAAATGTTTTACCCGATTAATCGGAAAAACAAATCGGCCAAATAATCGATTATGAAAATAATAATAGTTGCAACCGTAGTAACAATACCGTATTTAAAGTAGGGTACGGCTCCTTGTAGTCCAACATGGGAGCGTACAAGAAAGGGTAACAATGCCATATTTAAGTAATTCATGTCACCCTTAGAACCTATGGATACAATTTGTTAGTGGGATACCATTTATGATTTAATTGAAAGCAAAAAAAAAATTATTACATTACAGCAACATGAGTTAATTGTAGAAATGCTAAACATACTCAATTTTTATAATTATATTTGTAAAGCAACCAAAGCTGTTTTATTTTTTGAGGGCAGCACAGGAAAATGAACTTTTTTTTCTGACTCAATAACTACATCAGCTGAGCAGGTCTGTATTTCAAGTAACACGCATACAACAAGTGGCCGTTTATTGGTTTATTGATCTCCGTCCAAAGTACACATAGTTGACTGAAAGAGTGCAGGTTATTTGTAGCTACAGATAACAGGTCAGCTCTGTAATTCCAAGTTACACCACAGTTTGTACAAGGCTTGGGAAACAGGTGTAAATGACCAGGGCCTTGATTCTTATTTCACAGGTCGTAACAGGTCTGGTACGTGTAGAGCCAAGCACAAAAAGTTTGGGCATTAGGGGTGTTTTAAAGTGATTATTGATTTGTACAAAAAAAACAGTCGACTTTGAGTATATCACTGAGAAACCAAGACTTATATTTAAAATTATTTGGTTCAAGGAATATTATTACCAAGCCATATTAATTTCAACATTTATTTTAAAGATCCTCTAAGCGGTACAAATATACAGACAGTATATAATTTATAGCCATCAGCCACAGATTAAAATGCTATAAACAGCATGTCTGGTCTGGTACGTGTAGAGCCAAGCACAAAAAGTTTGGGCATTAGAGGTGTTTTAAAGTGATTATTGATTTGCACAAAAAAAACAGGCGACTTTGAGTATATTACTGAGAAACCAAGACTTATATTTAAAATTCTTTGGTTCAAGGAGTATTATTACCAAGCCATATTAAATTCAACATTTATTTTAAAGATCCTCTAAGCGGTACAAATATACAGACAGTATATAATTTATAGCCATCAGCCACAGATTAAAATGCTATAAACAGCATGTACAATTTTAACATCCATGTCAATGCATTTCAGGGTGATTTTGGCTTCTTCAGGACAGGGCTGAATTATGGCTTAAGTTATTTGGAAATCTGTACTTTGCTAGAGGGTATATACAGTATAATAGACACATTAGATAGCTGTGTTCAAACTCACCGCCAGAACTGTGGGAATAGAGTGAACAAAAGGGCTTCTCCTTATTGGTGCCAGAGATAGCGGGCCCCTCACAATAATTCTGGATCAGATGATGCGGAGGAGGCCTGAGATAAATCCGACAACTAGATGGAGTGCAATGACACCTCTACACTTAATGTCCCTGTTACCCTTAATTATTTTTTTCAATTCAAAGTATGATGGGATGGTAGCATATAAGATACAGATATAACTTTTTAGTAATTAGGAATCTTTATTTGGTATACTTCTCGTTGTATGGGTGGAAAAAAACTCAGGTGCACCAGGTAATGCAGATCTTATTATTTATTAAAAAAACAACATGAGTATAATGCACTTGCAAAGATTCATAAGTGCAAAGCTTGAAACGGGACAGCACTCACAGCCAGTCATTCTGATTTATAAGGATGATTTTATTAAGTTTATTTAAACTAAACTCCTAATAAATGTTAACCTGGTCATGGGCTGCCTTGTCTGGAGTTTTCTGTAACCGCTGTTCAATAACATGTTTTCAGACATTATTCACAGCGTATGAGAATCTTGATGTGTGCAGTATATTCGGATGTAACCTTTCCCTTGCTTTACTTATTTTAGTATTGAGCTTCCACGTAATTGTCCCAGTGGGAGAAGATGAACTTCCTCAATGTGAAGGAATATGGCAACAACGGGTCATTAGCCTCATTTCAAAACATATCAGAGAATGGGCATATTCACTATAATGGCAGAGACTGTTGAGAGATAGATAGATAGATAGATAGATAGATAGATAGATAGATAGATAGATAGATAGATAGTGCTTAAACAATAAACAGACTAGAGAGTGATATATAAGCAAACATATTAAAGCAAATGGAATGCCCAATCATTAACATGTCATATAAGGTTTAAAGTAATTTTCAATATTGTTTAAATCTACAGCTTTCATTAAAATAATTCCTGATAATCTTGCCATAAATGTCCTTCCGCGGGAACTTACTGTTACAAGATGACAATGCTCTGTTCCTGTCACCCAATTGTTCTCCTGTGTTGTCACCCTGCAACACACTCTACAAATGTAGACTACAAGCAACTAGGGATGCACCGATACCGGTATTTCGGTATCGAGTACAAGTACCAATATTTTTTCCCGGTACTCGTCGATGCTGAATACCGATATCGGAAGTCCCATTAAGGAAGCCAGGCGGCGTGTAATGACTCTCCACCTGGCTTCCTGCTTAGCCGATTAGCATGGAAGCCGCCCCCGCCCCCATGCTTCTCGTCACTAGATGACGAGAAAGCATGGAGCCAGCTTTCTGGCCAATCATGAAGCTGGGCGCCATTTAATGATGAGATGGCCGGCTTCCTGATTGGCCGGGAAGCCAATTGGCCGGGAAGCTGGCTCCATGCTCACTGATCATGAGGTGACACGGGAGCATGAAGCTAGCTTCCCGGTCAATCAGAAAGCCGGGCGCCGCTTCATTACACAGTGCCCGACTTTTTGATTGGCCAACTTCCTGACCAATCAGGAAGCTGGGCAGTGTGTAATGACTCGCTGCACGGCTTCCTGATACCGGAAGTATGAGGCTAGGCATCGGAGCATTTGGGCGAGTATCAGTACTCACCCAAATACTCGTCATCGGCACTGATACAGATACTAGTATTGGTATCGGTACATCCCTACAAGCAACCGTACCATTACCCATTGCAATAGGAATCCAAAAGGGTATTTAGCGGGGTTTTTTACCCCGCTAAATACCCTTTTCAATTTCTATTAGAATAGAGGGGCAGAGGTGCCTATGCAATATCTTTTTGCAATTACACATTGCACAGGCATGTTTCATTATTCTTAAGGACTCATTCACAGCAATCAGGTCTATTTTGGTGTGTTTAACACATGTGCGGTAACCTGTATTATGTCATGCATTAACGTGCATTGAGCTAAGATGGCCCATCTATTGCCTAATGCACTACAATGAATGAAAAATCAGACCTGCTGCATCTTTACTAGTGCACCAAAACATGCCGCAGTGCGCTGCAATATAAGTACACTGTAAAGGTGGGTAGGGGGTGCCATTAACAATGAGTAGCACCGCAGCACACTGAGGCAGGTAACATGTTACCATAGCACATTATTGACCTTTATTCACATTTTCAAACTACAGTAATGAGCACTAATTTTACCACCGCATGTTAATGCACGAATCATTTTGAATGTGAACACACAAAACTACTAGGTGAACAGCTGAGAACTATGGGAGGGAGATTAGCAGTGTCTACGACAAAAACGCAAGGGATGACAAAGCCCAATAGATGACATTAATAACTAAAACATCACTTTAGGTTGGCCTAGTCCTTTCATTATTGTTTATTAATCATTAAAGATCATTGCTAAGCTCAATGTAGGTAAACATAATCTTACAACTTTAAACTGACTGCGATTCTTTTTATAAAGACTAAAATACAGAGCTATATCATCCTATGATTTCCACACAGCTGGACACTTTCTGTTTTGACGTAATTTCACTGTGAAACAGTGTCCTTGAACTGGGACATAAATGGACTTACAAACCACATCAGGAAGCTTAAAATGGAGGGTTCTGGCCAGGGGACAGCATCAGATAGGCTATTTTAACTTGTATTTCTCTGTGAGAAAGGGGACAGTTTACAGGACCTGAATGTCTCTGGAGTAAAGTGGTTCCTGAAGATAAAAACAGAAACAGTTGCAATCTTGAAAATGAACATTATTTTACAAATTCTGTTACAATGAAGCTCAGATGCAAGAAAAACTGTTAAAATGCTATTCTGAAAAAGGTTATTATACTGTATGTTGCATTGTAGGGTCCTCTATTTTTAAGGCCATGCATGCAGACAATGATACTGGAGGGCATCTTACACAAATGGCCCTTGGAGACACATTCCACCTGGCTCAGCTAGATGCCACCATAACAGGTAACATGGTGTAGACATTTTGGTAAAGGTTTTAAGCGAATTAGGTCGCTATACTAAAGGAGGACAGTCTTTTCACTTAGGAAAGTAAGCTTAGTAAATATGGTGAGGCACTTAAATTCATCTAATCATGTGCAATGAAAACTATATTTTTTTAGTTTATTGCACATGATTGGTTATTTAAAGTGAAGAACACAGCTTTATCTTAAATACTAAGCTCAGTGAATGTTTCCTTTGAAAAAAGAACAGAACATAGTCTCCCCACCTTTATAAAATTAACCCCAATGGCTTAAAACCTATACCAAACTGTCTTTCCTAATTACCAATTCAGCCCAAACATTCCTTGGCACATTGCAATTGCATGCTATTGCCAAAATAGTTGTTGTTGAATATTACAGCATAAATTTGTTCTGCCACAATAAACATTTGGCACAAAATCTAATATTGGCATTAAGATGAATTATTTTCTAATGTCATGCTTACAGGTAATTGGTTAGAGTTATAGATTACTTAGTTATAGGTACAGGCATAGGGCTGATAGGGTTGGAGTTAATGGCTAGGTCAATGTGTAGCATTAGGTTGAGGGTTAAAGTGTCAGTCTGCCTAAAAATAATATCTTAGGTTTTGAAAATGACTTCAGAATAGTGCAATGTTTTGTTCTTAGCTGTTCTTGGGCTCTTTTAGCTTTGACTTTTGGATCTTTATTCTACTGGAAGACCCATAACAAGCAACTGAGTTATAGATTTCTGACACTGAGCAGTGCATTTCACTCTAGAATTTCTTGATAGTCTGAACATAGAGTTGAACATAGAGTTGATGTGACTTGCCAAAAAGCTCCAGTTTTGTCTCAGCTGTCCAAAGGACATTCTCTAAGAAGCAGTATGGCTTGTCAACATGTTGACATGCATTTTAGCAAATTCCAGTCTGGCATTTCTATGTTTTTTTGCCAACAGTGGAGTCTTCCTTTGAGCTCAAAAATCAACAGACGGTCCGATCAAACACTCGCGGTACAAAAACGTGCATCGCGCCAAAAAGTGCAAGTGCAATATTCTAGGCGGATTCAGCGCATTACGGCAATAGTAGGAGCCTCAAACGTACAAAATTCATGCATGTGATAAAATTTGTGCGTTTTCGTTCTGTGCGCTTTTCCGCACGCAAATGATATGTGCG
The DNA here is from genome assembly GCF_000935625.1 of Nanorana parkeri. NCBI lineage: Eukaryota > Metazoa > Chordata > Amphibia > Anura > Dicroglossidae > Nanorana > Nanorana parkeri. Next base: position 1,580,176 of record NW_017306432.1, read on the forward strand.
AATGGAGCCTTACTGTCTTACTTTAAGACATACCAAAGGCATGCAGGTTTACAAGAGACAATTGCTTTTAATTTCATCACTTTTTATGGGAAAAATTAAGCATTGTTTCAACGAACTGTAAGGGTACCAGCAAATTTGTCGATGTCTCTATGCGTTTAGAAGAATCCCCTGGTGCTGTCCAAATCTCAGGATAACAGAAGTGTTTGCCAGGCCGGCAATTGGCTTCTCACCAGAAATTTGCCAACCAGAGGTATCTAAAAGTGCTCAAAGACATTATGATCATGGATGAAATAATTACCATAAACTGGTCCCAGTTTACAGATGATCTAAGCAAGACCTGGCGATGACTTTGTGTCTATGCTGCAGCTGATGCCCGCCAGTTCACCATCCTTAGAAGATAGATCAGAAAAGTTTTGCAAACAGTTGTTAAAACAAGCGGACCCTACTTTTCCCTTCTCTTTTAAGCATTCACACATGTGAGAGCCAAGCGTACATGTTCCGGGAAATTTTAGCTGACATTCATGCCTCCAGATTCTTATCCAAAGAATGCTTTCATTATTATAAACCTCCTTTACATATTATGACCACCTTAGTCTTGACACATTAAGATACAATTGGTGCCTGTTGGAGTCGGATTGTCAGACAACCGCAAGTATGCATGAACTGTATATACACAGATCATGCAAACATAATCAGTTGGATACTGGATCGCGCATATATGATCTGAACCCTGTCTAATATGGATGACCTGCTTAAAAATCTTTTGTCACTTATGTTTTCAATGTACACTTATCACCTTCAGAAAAAAACTCTTTGTTCAGAAAGGTGTGAACCTGGAAGTCCCAGCTCTGATTATACACACACACACACACACACACACACACACACACACACACACTGTTTGCATAGGGCAGGACTGTATCTTGCGTGTGAACTTGTATTGGACTTGATAATGATCTCTATAGCCCATTACAATTTCACTGGTTTGTGATTTGCTGTCCAAGACACACCTGGAATCCAGTTCCTCAATCATAAAATCTTCAGCACTAGCCAGTTAGATATCTTTATCATGGCATTTTTTCTTGTTAGAAGTTAATATGCTTTGTATTCATGTTCTCTTTTTATAGAATCATTTAATTTAGTTATAAATTAACTCCAGCTTGGGCAGGTTTCTGATGACTGACTGTTTTGGCAGAGTCTTGAATTCTTTCTACCAGGACTCAGTTAAAAGATTTATAGGTATAGCAATTAAAAAATGCACACACACACTGACAAACTAGAATTCTGCAGAAGAAAACAATAAATAAGGTAATACACCAAAATAAAAATAATTCATAAAATTCTAAAAATATATAGAAAGATTTGTGTTCTGCCGTATCAGTATATGCACATACAAACTAAAGTCATAGACGTAGAATGGTTTACTCAAGCCCTTGTAAAATTATTCTTCCCTTTTTTATGGAGAAAATGGAATGTGCTTGAGTTTCCAAGGCTGTGTACCATCTATGGCCGTTACAAGCAGGTTCCAATCTCCCTGTTGGATTTTTAGTATAGTTTATTTAATGGAGGATGCAATAACAGTGGGAACAACCAAAGGTCAGCAGGACCACCCAAAACTCCAATGTTGATGGGAATAGAGCCAGGAACTATGGTATGGAGATCTCATGGTCAGAGAATCTCAAAAACATAAAAACAAGTTATCCAGACTATAAGACTTAACATATAACTAAAAATAAAATATAAAATATTTTGGACTGCCCGTTTAAATCTTAAAGTGACATTAAACCCTCAGATTTTTTAACATAAAACAATACTGTAATGTGTACCTTACTGTAATCCATGGTAGTTTTCCTTCTCTTTGCTGCTCTTCCTTTTAAATCTGTATCTGTTCTCATGCTGGGCAGAACTTCTGTTTTGCAGCAGACTGCCTTGTCTCAGGAATGGATACATGGTGTCTGTGTATAGGTTTGTAACCTGAGCCAGCACTACAGGAAGAGGCCCTGAGCTGCAAAGGGAAGTTCTCCCCAAGCATGAGAAGACATGAGGATTTAAAAGGAAGAGCAGCAAAGAGAAGGGCAACTACCATGGATTACAGTAAGGCACACATTACAGTATTGGTTTATGTTAAAATATCTGACGGTTTAATGTCACTTTAAGTTCTCATGATTATTCTCAAACCACAGCTACAAGCTCTAAATATTGTAAGCAATTTCTTGTTTCAGTCACCCCACCTTTAGAGTCTGGACTGTGTACATCTAATTTATAACCTGTCACATGTCTTAGAATAAGCTTCTAGACTAAATTCAGCAATAAACAAGCAACACTGATCAACAACTGGTTTCCAAACTCTCGGAGTATCTTGCTTCCATTGACATGGAATAATAAAACACATATCATTTTTAGGCAATTCTATCACAGTACTATGAAAGCAATTGGTTTTCTGCGGTATTGTTAAACATGTCACAAATGGAAGAGCATGTATGCATTTTTTTGACTTTGAGCTTAGTTGAATTCTGAGAACAGATGAGCCAAAGGTATAGTACAACAGGTAAACATTTGAGTACAATATTGATTTATTTAAATATGTATAAGGAAAACAGATTATGTGGGGGATCCTGAAACTAACACGGGCTAAAGAATAGTACTGAAGAGTTATGCGTTAGTGATGATTTAAAGGTACGAGACACAGCTTCCTGATTGGCCAGGAAGACGGCTCTATGCTCCCTTGTCACCAAGTGACGAGGGAGCATGGAGCCGGGTTTCCGGTCAATCAGGAAGCCGGGGGGGAGTCATACTAGTATCGGTGCATCCCTAATAAAAAGGGTGAAAACATAGAGTGATGTAGTACGCATTTAGCCCATTCAGTCTTGTCAGCCTTACACAGAACTGAACCATATAGCAGGCCAGTTACTGTGTGAACTTTATCTTTTAGGTTCATGCACATGGCCATTAAAAAGCAGCCATTTTGTAAGCACAGTGTTTGTTTTCAGTGTTATGGATCTAAACACGTGTATTGTTTTCTATAGGCCCATGCACACAGCTGCGCAAAGTCAGTGAACTTGCACAGTTTTCAGATCCATAAAGAAAAATCTGAGTCCACAGTCCTACGTATGGACTGTTTTTAACTCCGTATGCATGTAAACACATCTGCTAATATTTACATGTCTACAGCATATAGTGCAAATGCACTCCATTGGAGCCTAGATTTCTTGCTGCTTGGCATTCTTTGTTGCTAGGACGCAGGAGGCTCAAGCTGCCTAGTATAGTTTTCTCTGTTGCTAGGATGCCCGCTCCTTTCCACCAAGCATCCTTTGTTGCTAGGGCACAGACAGCTCAAGCTGCCTAGTGTCTTTCATTGTTAGGATGCAGGCGGCTCCTTTCCACCTAATATCCGATGGTGTTAGGATGCAGGTGGCTTGAGCCGTCTAGAATCCCAGCAACCAATAGGGCATTGCACTATACGCTGTGCGCATATAAACGTTAGCACAAACTTTACATTTGTACAGTGTATGGACGAGATTAAAGTATGATCTTTCTGCCCACAAGTTCAAACATAAATTTATATGCCTATATGCATAAACCCTAACATACACAGAAGACACAGGCAGCCATACGACATTAGGTAGGATTGAAAATGTATTATATGCTAATAAATATTAGCAATATCACAACACAAAGTCTTTGGTCCAATTCACACCAAGGACAACAAGCTCAATTCACTGATCTGTAACATACATTATTTACTGTAACAATAGGATTTTTCAGCTATGTAACTTTTTCTAGGCACCCATGGCAAAAAAACGGTCTTAGGTCTTAATGGTAATCAATATAATATACTAAATTGAGCTTAAGGTCTCCATAGAGTCTTATATGTTCATCTTCTGTTGATTATAAGGTTCTAGCCAAAACCTGGCCCTACAGTGGGTATGCATCTGTAGGACTACAGTAGGGTTGATGTATTATGAGTTTATTTGTGGGACAGTGTCAGCACAATGAGAAAAATAAATCAAACTATATAAATACATGTAAAGGCAAGACGGTGGGGCAACTTTAAAGGATTGTATATTGACTAGATTGGAAAAGGTACATCAGAATGTAGACAGGCTATAGATCAAAGAAGCATTGTATATGCTTGTAAGTATAGAAAGTCAGTTTGGAGCAGGGCCAAAATGTATGAATGAAACCTACTAAACCACATTTTTTGCAAAGACGGTGCATTTCGGTGCATCCCTAATAAAAAGGGTGAAAACATAGAGTGATGTAGTACGCATTTAGCCCATTCAGTCTTGTCAGCCTTACACAGAACTGAACCATATAGCAGGCCAGTTACTGTGTGAACTTTATCTTTTAGGTTCATGCACATGGCCATTAAAAAGCAGCCATTTTGTAAAAAATACATTTTTTAGTTTTCACAATGAAGGCAGCTTAATGTTCAGTGAATTTGCTCATCTTGCAATATCTTTCAGTGGTTAAGAACATAGTGGCCGATGTGGAAAAATAGAATTTGCCCTAGACAGTGCTAGTTCATGAACTAAGGAAAGATCAGATGGTATATGACTCAGCTATCATATGTAGTATACAGCCTAAAGGCAACTTCTTCTTTCCTTGCTATAGGATTTTGCCTTTAGTGATGACTTTAGTTCAAAGGAGCTCATGCTAAATACCTCTTAGATTAGACCCCCATCGCACAAACTGCCCTCCTACCAATGTCTGCTCCTCAGTACTGCTCTCTCCCCTAGTACTATTAATTCCCATCCTCTTGTCCACTATGCTGCACAGGACATAATGCACTGTCCTGGACCGTCCTGCTCTTTCCACTAGCTGAATTTTTACTGCATTCATTGCTTTCTCCCATAATATCCTTTTCTCCCCAGTGATTGCACTCCACTAGGCTCTCCCTGCATGCTTGATGTAGAGCAGTATGAGCATCATTCTGTTGATCCACTCACTTTGTTCCCTCTCTTTTGACACTTTCTCTATATTGGTCAGCAATGTTTCTTTTAGAGAGCGTATTGGGAGGTTTGTAAATTAGGTAACTGTTCCTAAGCACCCGCTGTCAGCAGTGCTCCAGGTTTGCATTCTGTTTCTCCACCTACTGTACATTTTGCCACAGGAACTGTCCACTGCAGCATTTAATTTGTGCTGTATGTTAAGTACTGTACAACACTCCACTCTGTGCCTTGCGCTGTATGACATATACTGCTCAGCTTTGTACTCCACAATGTAAGGCATATACTCCATAACACTCAGTACAGCAGTGGTTATGAACTTACTGTGGCACATGGGCCCTAACTACAGTCCCTGAAATCACCAAGAGACCACACATAATGCTTAGTATACACACTGCTAGAGAGGACTGTCAGAGACTAAGGACATAGTGGAGGAAATGATGGTCAGAGCCTGTGGACATACTCCAGCTACAGGTGGTTGGAGAGTGGTGATATGCTGCAGAAGTCAGTGAGAGAATGGAGAAATATTGCATAAGATGAGTAGAGATCACTGCTATTACCCTGTTACAAATCAATGCTCCCAGTCTCACTACAGACTGTTGGGGCCCAAGGACCATACAAAAAGTACCAAAGGGACGCATGTTAGGAACCAAGGCTCTACACAGGCCTGCACAACATACTCCACGCCACTTTACTCTGTACACCATACTGTGCAATATATGTGCCACATCATTCCATTTTGGATACAGTCCACAATCAGCTTCCACTCTATATCCCACCACAATCAGACCATGTGGGGTGGCATACGTGTCCAAATCATACCTGTCCAACAAAAATATTACCTATATGTGCAGTAATGAATACCAGTGCCTTATGATACATCCCAAATCATTCAGCCACAATTAGCTAATTTATAACTGGCACACATTTTCTAATCTCCATGTCATGGAAACCTCTTCCTTCCCATTTTGCAATATATCTTCATATGACTTATAATCAACCTCTCTCAACCTTTTACCTAATTAATTTTATGACCTTAAAACTAAATTTACACCTACATGAAAATGTGTCATGGATATCTTCCTTCTAATGACAAAGTAGATGTGATGTGGTTGATGCAACTTCCCACACAAGGTCTTCAGAAAACATTCAAGAAAAGCATCCGAGATCTGGAGGTTGCACAATCTATCGCAATCCACAAATGACAAAGACATTATAACCTAGGCAGATGTTAATGACTAATTCACTTTGTGGTTTATAAGCATAATGAATCAACAAGTTTAATCCTGTGTTAATTTGTATTGCTTGCTCTAAGCTATGTTTGATTAAATAATTATCGAATCATTTAAAGTGGCAGATAAACCCTTTAAAGCTTGATGTAGCAAGGTATATTCTATTAGAACACCTAAATGTTACACTCTGCACAAACTAAACCATATTATGTGGTATAAGAAAATAAGAATGTAAGTAGAATAAAGTGGAAGGAAAGGCTAGACAACGACATACCTGTATAATGTTGATTCCCCGTTACTCTTACACTCCCTCAATACAAATTAGTAAACTAATTGTGAGATTGTAGTCCATCACAGGAGTGAGCTTGGAGCAGTGACTACTTTACAACACACACAGGAACCATGGGTAACAAAAGTAGCCACCCTCCAGAAGGACAGTGTCAGCACCAATTCAGAGATGATTTGAGTATCTACAGCCGAGTGATACACAAATAAGATACATTTTTGTTAAAGGAGAACTATGGGGTAAGTGTTTTTCCCCATAGTTCTCCTAAGGGTCACGGGAGGACATAAACTAGCGCCCTCGCGTGACCAAAAGATCAGTATATCGCGAGCTACAGCTCGCGGTATACTGAGACTGCCGAAGCCGGGATGGATCCCGACATTACTGTCGAGATCCACCCTGATGCGTGAGTGACAGCAGGCTCTGCCTATCTAGAGGCAGAGACAGCTGTACCCGCCCCCTCCCCTGTCCGTTCCGCCACTCAGCGCTGGAGAATCGGAGCGGGAAGGTGGGGAATCCCTGCAGGGAGCCATGAGTGACAGTCACGGCTCTCTGCAGGGAGATGATCGAGAAGTGAGCGAGCGACGGTATGCTTTCGTTCACTTCTCGATCTATTGAGCCGACGTGTGACAGTTTCATTGTCACACGTCGGCTCGAACTATGAGGATGAGTGATTTTCACTCACCTCATAGTTCTCCTTTAATAGTTAGGGTGTTTGAATGCATTTTTAAGATTTAACTCCTGAGTTTAGTGTCACTTTAAGTTATTAGTGGTGAAAAGATTAGCTGCAGGGAGACCGCAGGCAATACTTGACTAGCCCTTTGTCATGTGCTTGCCCTTTTTTGGGGGCACAGCTTCCACAGTTCAGGACCTTTTAACAAATATATTCCCTGGCTTTTTATAGAATAACATCCCAAAAATGGTAGATCTTATCACTATCAGCTAAAAAACTATTTTTGTTTTATTTTTTAAGGATATTTATTTTTATTAGGCTCTCACTTGAGTACAGAAAACAGGCTATCAACTAGTAAAACAGGATTTTAATGTATTTTTCCATTATTTCTACTTACCTATTCAGAAACTGGCATCATAATTTCAGAAGTATTTTATACTAAAGCTAAAAAAGAAGGAATAAGGTGACAATATGTAGAATTTAGTAAATTCTATTTCTAATTTACTTTTTGACAACTAGTGTAACTTGTAACTTCTAAATCTGATATACAGCCACTCTTGTGGTCAGATATTCAAATCACCAAAGGGTGTAGTATCTCAGAACAGGTTGGGTTTGGGCAGATAAGGGATATTTATAATACTAGTAAAGTATAATAGTATTTATAATCTTTTTTTTTTTCTCAGATTAAACTGCAGGGAACATACTCTATGCAGCTTGTAAAACCTTTATCATTATGCGGTGTAGAAGATAAGATCTGTGTAAGAACAATAATCTAAAATGCATTTTGCGACATTTATCGATTCTGTTGCTTGGCAAAGCAGTGCAAAACAGGAACGGTGCAACAGATTTACTACAAGGCCACAGATTAAATCATAAATTCCTTTCTCAGGTGCTCTAAAGTCGTACTGCGACAGAATAAAACCTGACCCCGACCACCTCTTAAAGTAGCATTAAACTCGCAAACTTTTTTTACAATAATTAATTCAGATCAAGCAAATATACAGTAAAGTAAACGCACAAAGCCGCTTGTGACACATGTTTATCGACATTTCCATTGACGTCTATGGAGCCAAAAGTGCAGAAATCTGCAGAAAAGTAGCTCATGTACTTTTTCCAGCATTTTGCTACAGGCGACAGAACGGGCAGGTGGGTGTGAACAGGGGCCATAGAAAACAATGTTATTCCTTGTGTTTAGCATTTTGTTGCTCCAAGCTTCGAGCTATAAAATGACTAGGTGTGAATAGGGACTTAAAGTATCCAATCCCCAACCCCACAGTTTTTTGACGTGTGTGTCCCATTGGGGATATTTCCCTTCACTTCATGTCTGATAGCCACAACAGGAAGTAAAAGGAAATTCCTCCAAAGAGAAGGAAATCCTTGGTGGTCAGTAGAGTCATCAGAACTAGTGTTACCATTGGAAGATTTCCCATCAGTTCCTGTTCTGATGGCAACCCAAAATGTGATAACAGTCACCAGGACAAATAGAGAAGGTGAATCTCCCTTACTAGGACAGGTGTACACATGTAAATGCTTTTATATCCATTGATATGCTTATATGCATAAATTACACTTCAATACTAACCTTGAATGATGGATTTGGGCATCTTTTTTAACAAATCTGAACGTATGGACATGGCTATAATAGAGCTGCGATTGGAAATTGTTTTTGCGCCCATGTGCATAGATCCTAAAGCTGGCCAGACGTTACACCCTCTGTACATTGTTTGTATATACTAACAGTTGAACAATTTCATTTTTTTATCCACTCAGGGTTCCCTTGAACTACATAGCTGCTGTGATATGTAAACATGCACAGTCACACACAGTCTAACACCTATACCACAACCTCAGACAATAATCAGAATTTAGCTTTAGTAAACCAAAGTGGCCTAACTAGGCCTAATGGCTAGTAAGTTCTGGTTGACTTATGATATATAAATCAGAACTCTGGGCAAAAATGTTCTTAACCCTTGCAGTGGGGCTCGTTTTTGTCTAGGTGGTGAAAAAAAACAGTTATACTCCCCTAATCCCTGGAGTGGGCTTGCTCTTAGACCGGTCTCTGGAGCGTCTCTCCCCCTCTGCTGCAGTGGTCTAAGGATCCTCGAGTCAACACATTCTATGCACAGTGTATAGGATGCAAGGACGTCGAGTGACATATCATTGCTCCATCAAATGAGCAGACAGGCTTCAGGGACTGGAGTAGCAGCCAGCTGGCTCTGAGGCTAGGGTTAGTATAACTTTTTTTAGCACCTAGACAAAAATGAGCCCCACTGCAAGGGATAAGAACATGTTTGCCTTGAGTCTAGAGTTACTGTTTAAAGAGAAAGTTTGCCTAAAGCAAATTTCCGAGATTTGCGTGACAAATCCCATGGTCGTACGTAAAAAGGAGTTTTAGACTAGATAACCCACTCTCCCATTGCAGTTTGAAGGGAAGTGCTGTGTATGGAGGGTGTCAACTCTGCTGGAATTCCACTAGCACTCTTTTAGCATTGTCAGCCCTCTCCAGTAGTACATTTAGTACGTGTCTAGAAACTGTCAGGAACAACAAGTAAGAAGTACTTGAATTAAACAGATGTACAATGTATCATTTAGATCCTTGGTTCTCAACTGATGGGTCGTGACCCAAAAGTGGGTCACGACCACGTGTTCAGTGGGTCGCTGCATGCCTTCTACTTTTCTAGGCGAGAGGCTCCTCAGCTTCTTCCTAGCACAACACAATCAATTCATGCACCAAGCAGCATTCAAAATATCAGCTTGAGGTGGGGTGGGCTGAGGGTATGGCCGTGAGGGAGCTCCATCCATATGTGCATTGCTTAGAGCTCCCTCGCATTTCCTATAAAGGTGCCTAGACCCGAGTGACATCACATTGTGGCTCCTGAGACCTCTACATGCAAGGGAGCTGTACAAGCAATGCACATATGGATGGCGCTACAGCAGAGCAGCCCACACTGGACCCCAGCCTGAGGATCCACTCCAGTTCTCGTAAATTAGGGAGACCAGGTGTATCTTAAAAAAATAAATAATTTTTTTGGGGAGTGTGTATGCGAGTGTGTGAGATTGTGTCTGGTTGTGTGTGCCTGTCAGGGCTGGTTCCCACTAGTACAGTGTGTTAATCACACAATCTCATGCGAATAATGCACTGCACTATGCAGTTGCACCTACTGTTCGTTCTGGTGTGCAATGCCATGTGTTCCATTGCAGTGTGACTTGGATCACGACTTAATGACCAAGGACAAAGGTGGGTCCTGAGGTTACACAGGTTGAGAACCACTGATTTAGATGATTGCAATGATAGCACAAATTAAATGGCACACAGATATATCTTTTTTTTTTCTGCCTGGACATTCACTTTAAAGCTGAACTCCGGGATAAATAAATATTGTCTTGATACAAGAGGTGTGTGTGTATTACATGAATCTTGGGGTGCTCATAGGGTTGCCTTTTCTTCAAGTGAAACCCGAACGATTTAGCGCCGCAATTTTATTTTTTGCAGAATATAGAGGAGAGAGCGAGGAGAGGCAGCCGGGAGAAAGAGCAAGAGACAGCCAAGGGAGGGAGTAAGGAGACCGGCTATAGAGGACTACAAGTTCCAGCAATGCATTATACAGCAATACAAAATAAATATCAAGTGACATTTGTGTTTTTCCCGGGGTGGCTCCCTGATGTATCCAGGGTCTCAGGTGGCTTGTGCAGGCTCTCACCAGGGCTGTGGTGGCTGTCAGGTTTACTCTGCGGGCTCTCAGATGAGCTGTGGAGGCTCTCAGGTCGGCTGTGCAGGCTCTCACCAGGGCTGTGCTGGCTCTCAGGTTTACTCTGCGGGCTCTCAGATGGGCTATGTGGGCTTTCAAGTGGCTGTGTGGGGTCTCAGGTGGGCTCTCAGGTGGCTATGTGGGCTATGCAGACTTTTAGGAGTGCTGTGAGGTTTCTCAACAGGAGCCTGGAGGCGGGCAGCGTGGTGTCAGGAAGACGTATGAGGAGATGAGCGGGCTGGCGCCTGTTTACATGTGCCTGTGGCTCGCTGGAAGGCTGCCAAGGTCCCACGTTTGCTGGGGACCTCGGTAGCCTTCCTGTGAGCCTCGGACACGCACATCTCCTCTTCCGTCTTCCTGACACCTGTCAAAAAATGTAAAGTGTACGGGTGTCAGCTGGCCTGAAACCCGGACACAGGACTCAAAAAACGGACTGTCCGGGTGAATCCTGTAGCCTGTGCAGGGTGACTGGTCTTGTATCCACCCCGCCTGTATTTTTTTGCAGGCAGCCTGTAGTGGGTGGGGTCTGTTGGGTTCCTCCCACGGATCTGCTCTTTGCACAGGCTATGTACAGCACAGTGATGATGTCAAAAAGAAAATAACTGGGATTTGGTGCTCACAAAGTGGATTTATATCCTTTGAGGCTATTCATGGATATACTCAGATAAATATTTTACATACCTGGAGTTTACCTTTAAACTAAGGCTTCAGTTTGGAGTAGACCAGGGGTAGACCGCCAGCTGTGGTGAAACTACAACTCCCATCCTGCCTCTAGAATCCATGCCTGTGTCATATTGTCAGATTCTTACAATACCTAATGGGACTTGCAGTTCCACAACAGCTGGAGGGCCGAAGTTTGGCTACTCATGAAGTAGACCAAAGGCAGAATAAAATCATTATATGAGTCTGCTTTTTAAGGCAATTAGAGTGTATGGAGCACAACATTTTCCTCTGCTTAACGGATAAATTAGGCATGCAATTGTTCTCTGTTTATGAAGCATCAGTTAGCTGGTGCCATATATTAGGCAATGATGATGCTGTCCATCCTACACTGTCCAGTGGATTTCTGACATGACCAGCAGTACTATTTACAAGCATTGCTCTTTAAAAGAAGGATCTTCTACACAGATATAGAACTGGCATATGATCTTCACAGATGTTAGCAAATTCCCCTGAACCCACTCATGTGAGCTACTGATTTCTTGGATCTTTATAAACCCATTAGTTAAGCTTGCCTGTAACAGGAAGATTTAATTTGTACTTCATCCAAAAACCCTTTCGCTTAAAATATGACAGAAGAAAAAAAAACACCCTTTCAATGTGACATGCACTAAATTGCAGTCACAAGCTACCACCATGTGGTCCCACGGCTTGTCTGCAATTACTATATTCTAAATGCTGTTTATATATTGACAGAGATAATGTATCTTCATAAGGGCTCATACAGATGGGCAAGAAAGGGGGAACGTTATGTGTGGTGTCTATGCCTGGCACCCCCAAATGGAGACTATGTGCTGTGCTAGATCATATGTGCCTGCTTCACATTGAACTGTCCAGAACAGAGCTGTAACTTGCCATATACATTCTATGTTAGCCTTCTGGGAGAGTTTTCAGAGTGTAAGAAACCGCACATGCACTGAATGCTCTCTCGCATTCTGGGACAAATTGCACACGCCCTCAACTGCATAATACAAAATAGCAATCTTATTCTTGTTTCCAATATATTTTTTAGCTTTTTGAGTAAATCAAATAGAAGAAAAAACCTCACACTTACCATCCCAGCACGTACACTGGAGTTTTGTTCCAGATGTAGATGGCAATATGATGGCTTTTACTAGCATTCGCGTACAAATACAGTATATCTGATAATCAAAAATGACCTACTCCAACTGGACCTTGATATCTAAGCACTTCTACTAACAAATGATTTAGGTTCATTGCATATATGCATGTGGAGATAGACTGAGGAAGTATTGGGCCATTGGAAATAAAGATTACAATAGGCACAAAGAAGCCACCACATTTGCATTGTCTGAACTGGTATGACCCCAAGGGCTGTCCTTGAAATGAGGAAGCCCGAGGCGGTTGCCTCAGGTGGCATCTCATTGGGTCTTGAGGGAGACGGCAGCTGTGCCTTCAGCCCTCTTTCTAGCCAGAAAGTCCCAGGTTGCTAAGAGCTAGCAAACTGGGATGCTCTGGCTGGTGAACCACCCAATTCACTGATATCACACTGATATCACTTGTTGTCAGGAGCTGAGCAGGATGCTCTCACTCGAGTCCTGTTCAGCTCCTGGCGACTAGTGACATCAGTGATCTGGACAGTACGCCAGTCAGAGCAGGCCACTGGCCACAGTTACTGTGCACAACTCCCCCATCCTCCAACTCCCCTTAATGTGTGCCAACACTCCCTTCCCCAGTAACATGCACCACCAGCACATCAGGCGGCAAAAATGTTAGGGATGCCCGTGTATGGCCCACGCCATCAGACACCAACTGCCTACAACTGTATTATACCTTATCAAGTGACATGCAGGCTCACAGTTTTGACCAACTGCACTATCCCCCTGGTTTACTGCAGGAGAATGAGGGCTTGTAGATTGGCCCCCAAAACTAGGTTGCCTGCATTTTTTAACCAAAATAACTTACATTGATCAGGTTGCTGGTGACCATATAAATGGTGACTGCAACCTGCTTGACATAACGTCTGTGGAGAACAACACACAGTTTAAGTTTGCTCCCAGTGCTCAAAAGGACCCAATCCAGGTATCTCCAACTGATGTCAGGATGGCTGAAAGCATGTGAAAAACCAAAAGGTGATGGTATATCGCAGAGCTGCCCATAAAATTGTGAATAGTGACACTCAATATCTCGCAAAATAGGGTGATCCTCATACGAAAGTATTAATTCAACAATAATAACTAACATACTTGTATACTTTCATATTAGGATCACTCTGTTGTGCAAGATATTGAGTTTCACTATTCACAATTTTATGGGTGACTCTGTGATATACTAAAACTTTTGGTTTTTCAAACGCATATCATTTGTGGATGATCTGGCACTGTGTGGTAGGGGAGAGCCTTCGTCTCTCCCCTACCACCAATTCAGTAACATGCAGGTTTGCATGTGTCTGTATCTGTATTAAACTGCTAAACTCTAATCCACATGGGGTATGTCTCTACATAAAGAGCATCCCAAGATCCACTACAAAATAGGATCATTTAGAATGTGTACATGCATTCCACACAATAGCAATCGTTTTTTTATACATATATAAGATCATATAATATGAGATAATATTGAGCTTATTTAGCATTGTATGGAGGATTTATAAAGTGCATATATACAAAGCACCCAATCGTATTGCAGCATACTGGAGCCAAATCAATGCAACATGATTTATGATTGGTTAGCAACGTTACAGATAACCACACTTTTATACTGTACATCTTCATTGCTTATTGCACTTAATATCCGCTCATCAAGTTATCTTTTGGTTATTATGTTGAAACGATAAAAGTACATCTACAACGAGTCACCAGATAATTACAAATTTACAGCAATCATTTTTGAACTGGTCTGACCCATTACAGAGAAATCTGATTATTATGGGTTGCTTTATTTTACAGTGATGCATTACTATATTCATTTACAGCATTTGACTGCCTTCTTCTAATAATGTTAAAAAATAAAGGTGTGAACCCCCGTGACACAAAGAACCTGCATTCAGCTTCTGTTTACTTTCACGATTTATTGTGCTCCCGCTCCCTATTCCTAGACACCATTATAAATGGATCTAAGCTGGGGCACCTGTTTGCTCACTCTCTACCTCTAGAACAAACAGGAACCTGACTGTCAAGGAAGAAACCTGCTCGACATCCTAATCATTCAGTATAGACAAGAATGTGACATCGCAACCATTTGAAAACATCACAACTTCAAGATAACAACTGCAGCATATGAAAGAAAACCTATACAGAGACTCCTGATTTTATTTGATTTTCTCAGTGTAGGTCTTACACGGTGACATGACTGACAATCATCTCTTACAATGACAGCAGCCAAAATGAGTTTGAGAGCAACGGGAATGAAAACGTTTTTCTTGACCTTGCTCAGTTCATGGATTATTGACATAGTCCGAGAGTGATCAATGTGTGGCTGCCAGGATTTTCCAACCCAGGACTTTTTATGTGACTCTCTCCTTCCTCGGAACGCTCGTCCATGTGCCATTTGGCACTCTTCAACCTTACAAATGCATCCTTGTTCCTTTACCTCTTTTTCTACCCATATACCTTTAGAGCGTGGGCTAGCACAGATAATACATTTCATATATGTTTTTGTCACATATGTTTTACTCTGGAGTTGTATGTATCTGTCACTTGAAAAGCTGCCACTGCAAATGTGTTATCTGTATTATTCCTACTTGTTTAAAACACACACCTTGCACAGCACCTTGGAAGATGGTGGTGCTATAGAAATCAATAATAGTAATAACATAGTTCCCAACAGTCTGTCATTTGGAACAAAATCACTCTATCCCATTTTGCTCCTCCGTTGTGCCTCTTTTTGGCCTTTGTTTAAATATCTAAAGTATTTTACTGCCCTAAACCTTTTATCTCATTTTTAATTTATTCCAACTGTAATTTTGAAAAGCCAAAAAAGGAACAGTAGTAATGTAGAAAAGCAACTTTGGGTTAACCCAATCTTTTTTTTTGCGCTTCAGTCCTTATGGTCCACGTTACTGGAGGCATGGCAAGGACAAGTCCTTTGCCTACATATTTCCTGAATCCTGCTATAATCTGTCCATCTTCTCCATCTCACAAAGTTGAGAGGTATAAATAATAATAATAATGATAATAATAATAAAGGCAACTTACAAGTGCTGGTTATCTCTTTGCAGCACACCTACAAGGGCCAACTGTTAAAAGAGACAGATGAACTGCTAATATTGAACTATGTATACATTGCCTGACTGATCAATCAGCAGTCCTAGCAGGCATAGGGTAGTGTAGAGGTTAATGACCGAGAAAGAAAAAGCATGCATGATCACTGAAAGTATTCAAGTCGGTATTAAAGATCCTGAAGGTAGCCACCTCAATGAACTTTGTAAGTTTTTAGGGTAACACCGGCAAGTACTAACACTATTCGCTTGCATCATCCTGCTTTTTCAAGCTCCTGTCTACACAGCAGGGTCAATAAAAAAACCCACACACCGCACTTCAGCTCCACTAAATGGACTTTGACAATGAAGGTCATCAGAAGCATTGCAGACTTCTGTGTCCAATGCATGCTTTACAACTTACAAAGGCTGTGGATAAATAATAAACTGCTTGCTTTTTATATATTTCAAAATTTTTAACAAGTTAGGCACGATGTTTATTTCCTGCCCGACAAAATGTTATTGCAACAACCCGTGATGGGACCTTACCGTGTCCTGAGAGCAGACTGTCTGACACTGCACATTGCGACGCAAAAGTGGGTTCCCCACACAACTTACTTCCCAAATCACGGCACATCATGTGACCCAACAAATGAAAGCTCGGCAAAGAAAGCCTTGCTGACTCATGTCAAGAATGTGATCTGTGACGACAGCGCTCAAAGCATTTTATTCTTGTGTCATATTTTGTAACAGAGTTACAGCATTTTGTGCAACCATTGTGATGGGTATGCTACATAAAATGTAGCGTGGTCCTAGTAATGTTATACATAAAGTTATTATTATTATGCAACGTCGACAACATTCACTGTTTTGTAACCTAGAATGTGGGTGTGTACAAATAAATAGCTGGTAAAAATATTATGAATATTTGAAATATCTTTTCACGATCTGATACACTTTGAGGCTTATTAAAGCGGAACAGTCACTGTTCACAGTGCAGCAATCAGAGTAGCCAATCAAATTTCAGTTTACTCCCTTCAGATCTGTAAACTGAAATGAGTGGCTGCACTTTGCAGGTTGCCTTGCCTTATTCAATAAGAGCCATTATATTAGGAAACAGTTAAAAAAAGTAATATATTGTAGTGCAGCATAAAATTTTACGCTCAATGTTATTATGCAGCTGAAGATCCTAATCTATATATAGCATACAGTATACAGCGTGGTAACTAGTCTACAGCCTCAGTCCTAATACATCACCAATTAAGTGACCAGCAGGCTCTAGTACATCAAAAGCTGAACTTCAGTCTGGCTTTGCTTTAGCAGTCTTCCTGTGTCTGATGGCAATAGCTTTTCAGGCACAGATATCACTCAAAGGCCAATATGTAGTTCCATATATATATATATATATATATAAAACTGACTTATGTTAATACCTAAGTTGATCCTTCAATGAGCAGCATCCATGACCCTGTCTTCTAACCATTCTAATGCCTTTGGTTCTGTGCAGTCAGCAGCATACAGTGCCCCATATACCTCCCAATCTGGAACATCAAGTCCCTCATAAATTGGTGTGAATTATCATGTATAACACATGGCAGATCATCATCAGATCACACAGGGCTTGGTCTACTAAGGTTGTAAGATCTCTTGCTGAGCCACTAATCTTCAACGATGCTCCAGGGATGTACATGCCTCTGAAATTGACCCTCATACCAGTCCGGGGACAATTCTCTCACAAACTCCCTAATGTCAAGCCATGTTTTGCAGTTTTTGGTGCTTTTATTCTATATTCTCATTTTAACTATTTTTTTTTTTTTAAATAAAATCTTTGTGCTGAAAATAATGCTGATTGCTTATGGTGAGCTACATGCAGAGGATTTCGACTGGGCATAGACGTTTATACCTTCATACAAGCATGTATTGTTTTCACGGTAAGTAAAAGTAAACTCTGGTCACCTGCACTGGAAGGAGAAGCTCAGGTTTAGTAAATCAGGTCCATAAAGTCAGTCTATAACATCCACATCAATGTACAGAGGGGCCAGTATTTCTAGTTTGTCCACCGCATGCCGCCCAGGCCAAGCACCTCCTTGCCACCGATGCTAACCTTATCTTATGCATATTATATATTGAGATTGTACAATATTTTGCACATAT